>NW_028290136.1:945000-1260000 GCF_059628265.1 Tinamus guttatus | reverse complement strand
CAAGAAAACCATCCCGTCACAGGGCACGGTCTTATACCACAAAGTCATACGAAGGGGCCTGTGGGAAATGCAGGGCTCTTTACCCATGCTGCCAGTTCGCCTTGCAAGCTGTGGAGCAAATTGATGTTAGTTAATAATGTGCAGTGAAATCCCAAACAGATTGTAATCCTAAGTGAGTTTGATCGTTTTTGATAATTTCTGTACTTCATTACATGATGATGCCAAGAGGCCTCCAGTGTTGGACATGAAGAAATTTGAATTGTTATTTATAATTAACACTAATGGATTTTTCCCTGTCTTATATGTGTGTGTGTGTGTGTATGTACGTTTGTTTTGTTTTTTTTTCCAACCAAAATACAGTCACTTTCCAAAGAGGAGATGGAGGACTAATGAGCAATGGAAGGTATGTTTCATTGTAAAGAGGTCTGTTTCCATCATGTGTGTTTCTAAAATTAGGAGTCTGGAAAATTCTATAGGTGATGCTCTTTGGTAATAAATGATCATTTATAAGATTGACAATTCTAGAAGGAGTTAAATAGCCTACCACCAGGTTTAATGATCTATCTGCTCTGCACTTTGGAGGAATCAAGTCCAGATGTTTCATATCTCCCAGATGCCCTGGAAGAAATTAGTAGTAAATATCACAAGGAATGTGTTCATTTGTTACTAAGATGTTTATTGCATTAATTAGACATTAGCAAATGAAGTTGCTGTTGTTTAAGGCTCCTTATTGGCTCCCACTAAATTGCTGTGAGTGAACAATTACACATAATCGATCACAAAATAAATGATTCATGGATGATGAATAGGTTAGAGATTGATAGGACTGAATTCCACAACTTTGGCTACTCAATTGAAATTGATAAAAGCTGATAACAGACCCATATATCCTCATCTATTTTCCCTTTGCCAATAAGGAGATTGTAATTAGGCTCTGGCAATAACTTCCAATCTCCCATTTAATCAATATTTTAGCAAAAAGAGATTAGGCCTAATGGGAGCTAGTGGATGTGGCAAGAAGGCTGCTGGGTCTTCTTATTGCCGTTTCCATAGAAACCTCTATGTTTCTTTTAGGCATAGTATCAGGCCCGCCCGGGGTCTAGCAGAAATGAAATGTAGTCATTATAGATGTTGCTCCAACTTCATGAGTGCTTCCGAACTCCAGAGCTTGGGCAGAGGGTTTTTGTTTGCTTGGGTTTTTTTTTGTTTGTTTTGTTTTGTTTTGTTTTTTTTTGCATGAAGTGATTTGTTTTCCTTGTTTAGCACAAATATGAACAATCCCAATGCCTTGCCAAATTTCACACTGCTTATCCCGGGGTGAGAGACACGCAGTGCCTTACGGGCCACGCTTACTGTTTCTTCCAGCGTACTTGCTGTTTAAGCCTGCTCTCCCGCTCTGACGCCACCAGAATATGAAAGCATGTGGTAGTCACAGATAAAGATAGCTGTGGACTTTCCATTAATCCTACTCAAACCTGTTTGCCTCTAAACCATACAAGAGTGCTCAGAGGAAGAGTTACCAGCCTGTGGATGACAGAGGTGCATTTGGGATGCAAGGGAGGAAAGAAATAGTAGCCCAAAGTCCTGGAAATGGCTGATACAGAGCAATCAGTTTGAGTGATTGCTCCCTTGAGGTGGCAATTTATCATGCAGCCCTGGTTTGGGATCCCACGATGGTACTGCCTACCTCCTGTTTCACACAGACAACGGAGTTCATTGGGATTCCGGCAGAATCACGACTGATGCCTGGTCCCAGTTCTACTGACAAAGATGATTTGTACATACCCTTAATTAACTGCTCAAGGTCTTTAAATCATCAAAGCCTACACAATTTTAATTTGAAATACATTGAACTCTCCTAAACCGTTTGCTTCACATGGTGGTGGGAGAAAAGTGATGTGGTCTATTCAGTTGCACTTGTGTCCATGTTGTCTCATACATATTTTACTGTTTAATAAATAAATATTTTAAAATATATATACATATTTACACGTATATATTTGTATGTATATCTTTTTTTTTATTCTGCTTCAGTCGACCAGGTCTGTTGAATGCAAGTGACCCCAGTTATCCTTGGCTTGCAGACTCTTGGCCTGCCACAAGTCTGCCAGTAAACAACAGCACTAGCGGACCCAATGACCTTGGAAATTTTGGTCGTGGAGGTGGGTTTTATTTCATTAGGACACCATATAGTGGATAATAGGCTTCTGTTACTTAGCATCTGTGATAAAAAGTGTTTAATATTTTTATTTTTTTATCGAATAAAGTCCAGGCCAGTCTGTTAAGAACTGTCCTCAGTCTCAACCATAATGCATAAAGAAGGTCTCAAAGAGCTTCATAAACTTTTCTTCTTTTTGGAGGGAAGAGCAGAGAAAAGGAATGATTTAGATATTTTAGGGTTTTTTTTCACAGTTGAATTGAGAGAGACCCTTTGGTGAGGGGAGGTAATGTTTTCTAACTAGGGTGATTAATCTTTAAAGAGATTACTTTCAAATGTTCTACTCAAATGGGAGTTTTAAAAAATCAAAGTAATATTCAAAGCTTTCTGTTACGTTCTTGGTTTTTGTTATGCTATAGTACAAGTAATGCCCCAGAGTGACGTTCACAGGGAAACTTCTTAACATAAAAGTATATGTTTAAGACATAAGTAAGGAAACAAAAATCAGAACAATTTTATATATGAAAAATACATTTAAATGCAAAAAAATCAATAAAAGCATCAAATGATTAAATGTAAAAAGATTTTAATTTTGAACTGTATCAAAATCCTACTCTTTGGTTATGCATTCCATGCAAAACTTCTTCCCTCTGGCTTTACTAACTTCAAATTGTTTTAAAACACTTTAGATATATTTTCCATGATATATTGACCATGAGGCAGCAGTGTGCCCTCGTGGCCAAGAAGGCCAATGGGATCCTGGGCTGCATTAAGAAGAGCGTCTCCAGCAGGTCGAGGGAGGTGATCCTGCCCCTCTACTCAGCCCTGGTGAGGCCACATCTGGAGTACTGTGTCCAGTTCTGGGCTCCACAGTACAAGAGGGATGTGGAGCTGCTGGAGAGAGTCCAGCGCAGGGCTACAAGGATGATCAGGGGCCTGGAACATCTGCCCTATGAGGAGAGGCTGAGGGAGCTGGGCCTGTTCAGCCTGGAGAAGAGAAGGCTGAGAGGGGATCTAATCAGTGTATATAAATACCTCAAGGGAGGGAGTGCAGAGGACGGGGATGGTCTCTTTTCACTGGTGGCCACTGATAGGACTAGAGGAAATGGCCGGAAACTGAAACATCAAAAATTCCATAGGAACTTAAGGAAAAATTTCTTAACAGTGAGGGTGACAGAGCACTGGAACAGGCTGCCCAGAGAGGTTGTGGAGTCTCCTTCTCTGGAGATCTTCCAAACCCGCTTGGATGCAGTCCTGTGCCACGTGCTTTAGGTGTCCCTGCGTATGCAGGGGGGTTGGACTAGATGATCTCTAGAGGTCCCTTCCAACCCTAAGCATTCTATGATTCTATGATTCTATGAAAATGGTTTAAAGCTCCTGTCTTGCAAAAATGTTATTGTAAAGTAAACAAATCTTTTGATAATATTTAGAAGGCAGTTGAATGTCTGCCAGCTTCTTTGCTGTAAATATCTTGAGAATATGACTCTTTAGTACTTTTCCATCTTTTCATGAGCTCACATAATACAGATAAATTAACATTTTATTTTAGCATTTGACTCTATAAGACTCCCGTATAAGACTTACAGTTTGAACTGGAAGCATAGTTTAAAGCTTTTGGCTTCTCTGTGGGTGAGGCATAGGTCCAGTATTCATTCAAGAGATGCAACATCTATATTTGGAATTTCAGCTGAATTCCACCTATAATCTTTACAGTCAAGCTTGCACTTGTATTGTGGCTGTTTTGGAACTTGCCACTATCTATTTTAACAGTTCCATTTTAGATACTGCTGCTGTCTCTCTGTCTAGTATGAATGAACTATAAAGGCTGAACTTGAGACTTTTATTGGTATAATATCTGAAATGATGCAAAAAGTCTGTAAGAACGTTATGATCAGTAAACCATCAATCACTCTGGCACAGAAACTGAGGAGGGCAATTTTCACACTGCCTTTCAAAAGCAACATCCACATTATATCCTGGCAAGACACTTGAGAACAAGACTATGGGTGGGAAGCACTGGCTAAGTTTGCGGACACGTAATACCCCGAAGTTGTACTGTGATTCCAAAGCAACAAGGAGGAGTCCCTCAGAAAATCCCTTCAGAGCTGTTTGAATTATTGCAAGAGCTACAAAACAAGATAGGTTTTGGAGAGACTTGCAGGAAAAAGGCGGAAAAAAAAAAAAAAAAAAGATGCTCGTCTGATCTAAAATATACAGAGGTTTTCTAGTATGTTGGTAAAATCTCACTTATTTTTACTACATGATTATGGCACATTGTAAAAGGGCATTTTCATAGCTCTTTGAGTGCTTAGTGTATACATCTCATGAGCTAAAAATACTTATCTGTGATTCTGTTGAAAATTCCCAATATGTCTAGTGAATTTCAGTTTATTAGCAAAGCAGACTGAGAATTCTTGGCTGGTGGGAAGTGCTGTAGCTTTCCGTTCAACTATGTGCAAACATCTAGCCCTTTGTTAAAAAAATGACTGTGCAGAGGTGACACCTTTTCATTTAACTGAGATGTACTCTAAAGGATAGATGTATATCTGATTACTTCAGAGAGATGAGTAATTTACTAATGTTTACTTCTGTCAGTCTGCAGTTCCCGTATACATTGATCTGGATTTACTTTATTTCATACATTGAGCAAAAATTAATTCACTAAATTTCAATCCATTATGTTTTGATGAAACCATATGCAGAAAAGCAGAATCTTATGGATGAATGCAAAGATATGACTCTGCTTGACTCTCACATCTCATGCTGCATTTGCACATAAATGCTTTTACAGTTGCTTACTGACCCTGGAAAGCACATTACGTATGCGCAAATAGGTAGTAATAACCTGATTTTGAAAGATGACTTGTGGTTTGCATTAATTGTAACATTTTGTTGTACTTAAATCTATCTGCAGATAGAGACACTTTAAATACTTGATTGTTCCCGTCTTCCTGGATGGCCCTATTGGTTGTGGCTTGCAAAAATAGATGATACTGATAGACCCAAATTTAATCTCTGTTTCTGCAGTCTCTTTACTGAGCCTTTGCTGTTGTCATACTTAGTATTATATAGCTGCCTTGAGACTACAAGGGTCCGTATTAAAATATTCACTGTTGGACAGATGTATGCAAATAGCTCTGAAAATAAAAAGAAGAGAATAAAACCGTGGTATCATATCCTACTGCTAGAAAAGCAGTGAGAACAATGGAATTCCTTGAGGTCACACAAACTCATGTCCAAACCTGGAACTAAGCCCTTCTCCAAGTCCATAAAAGCATCTGTGGTGGAATCTAAGCATTCTGGCTACATGTCATAGTTATGATTATTTGAATTATTATTGTTATCTGAATTATCACCTCACAGTCCATATCTGCCATCATACTCTATAGAGCAAAGGATGCATTTTTCTAGCAAACAACCATATTCCAGAATACATTCTGCTTTTCAGGGCCTAAATAAATTGTAAAAGTAGCAGCATATGAAATACTAACGTTAGAGAAAGCATGAGAAGGGTTATCCAGGCAGCTGTGGTTCTTCCTGGGACGTTGTGCCAGTCATCATTAGATTCGTCACACCCCAGTAGTCTCAGCTTCTGAATCTACTCTTCTACTAGCAAATGTCACTAGCATGTTCAGTAAGGATAGAGCATGCCAATCACGGGGATTAAAGTTATAAATTGCAGTGTGTGATGGGATTCAGAAGATGAGAAATGTGAACAGATACCTAGTTAAATATGCTGTACTGTTTTTCAGGTAAGTGTGCTGAGTATTTGAAGAAGTTGTTCTCCATTATGAACGCTACTTTGCCATTTTAAGAGACTGATCACTTAAATCCCTTCAGAATAACTTCTTTTCACATTCCAGAAACAACTTGCTTTGGTCAGGTTTTTCCTTTATTGTCAAGGAGAAACGTACTAGTACTAGTTAGTGTCTAAAGGGAAATTAGATAAACTGATGCATCAAACATCGAGGAAGTGAAGGTGGTACCTTTAAAAAAATACTGAGAACTTCAGCATCCATTTAAAAGTTTTTCTAGGTATTTGCTGGGAAAGTTTCCTCTGTGATTTGTAGATTCTCTCCTTTCATCATTTCCCTGAAGCCCAGACAGGTTCTGACTTAAGAGTGAACAACGGAAAACATTCCTCAGTAGAGAAATTTTCGAAACCTCGGTTTCACAGTTGAAGGTATGGAAAGAAAAGATGGTTTTAGGCAGTGAGACGTGAAGGACAAGTGGTAGGCCTGTCACAGATGCTGATAGCTTGGCGACGGTTGTACATCATCTTCCCTTCGTTGGCTCATGGACCTGTCTCAGCCAAAATGCAAACGCGTACAATGACACATTTATTTTTCATCTTAAACCTCGATATTTTCAGGCTTCCTGTGCATCAGTGGTTTGTTTCATTCCCCTATGTTCACCACAGATGTGCTGCCGCCAGTGCCAGGGCAAGGAGATAAAACAGCTACTATGCTTTCGGATGGAGCCATTTACAGCAGCATTGACTTCACCACCAAAACAAGTTACAACAGTTCCAGCCAAATAACTCAAGCTACGCCATATGCCACCACTCAGATCCTGCATTCCAACAGCATCCATGAGCTGGCAGTCGACTTACCTGATCCTCAGTGGAAAAGCTCGATTCAGCAAAAAAATGACCTGATGGGATTCGGTTACTCACTCCCAGACCAAGGCAAAGGCAACAATGGTAAGCCTGGGTCTTCCTTTCCAGAGCCCTCCTCTTCCTGCTGCATGCATGCATTAGAAAAGTGTTTTTAGCGCGTGAGGCACTGCTCATATTTACCATAACTAATACTTACACACCTTGCATGCGTGCTGAACTGGACCCTCTCGCAGAATATTTTGCTGTGTGCTTTCGGCCCTATCTGTCCTGTGATAACCACCGACCCATCTGCCTTCCATTAGGCTAGGACAGGCACACACCAAAGGAGAAACCCCCCAAAAAGGCGATTGAAATAAAAATCGCAGCCCCGCCGCCCCCGCCGTTGACTTGCTAACTGCATGTGTTGCATGTGCTCGTGCTGTCGACTAATCCCGCGACGCCACTGTGACCTGTCCCCTTTAACCCTTAGCCTTGCTTTACATCCCTGACTACCGCGTGGCTGAGGGCTTGGCTAATAGATTGCCACACAACCAGTCGCAGGATTTCAGCACCACCAGCTCCCACAACAGCTCCGAAAGGAGTGGCAGCCTCTCAGGTTGGTTCCAGCGCCGCGGCGAGGGGCGGCGCCGGGGGGGCCATCCGCTCGGCAGCTCCTCAGGGCGGCCACGCGACCGCCGGGCGCTGTCTCCTGCCGGGCAGGAGGCCACCCGGCCCCGGGAACACCAGCGAGCCCTGGCCGCCGCTGCAAAAACATAGGAAAAGAAAGAAAAGAAGGTCTTGAAACCAAAAAACCTCTTGTGAAACCTATTAGAAAATCTCCTCAACCACCGCACCTCGCCTGTTGCAGCAACTGCAGACCGTGCGCCGTGATGTCCTTGCCCTGGTAGCACTCTGCCAGTTGCTATTGCCACATCACACTGCAGTTTGTAGGTCTCCCCTTACTAGGCTTGTGAGGTGAATATTTGCGTTGAGTTGCTACCCGGTTCTGCACTCATGTGAGGCGTTTCCAAATGTGCTCTTTAATCAGGCAGGCAGCTCACTCAGAGGTAAATGTAGGCCCCACAAGATGATTGGGGTTGCAAAAATTGTGCCAGGTCTGCATACGAACAGAATGTAAATTTTATGTGTGTGCTGCATGTTATATATGAAACACGACACATTTTCATGGGATGAAAATGGCTGAATACTTCTGATCGTGTATTATATTTAAATATATCTCTTTTATTGATTTCTTTAGGTTTGCTTACTTGTTGCTTATGCTACTTTACGTATAATTATGCCCTTGTTTCAAGAAGAAAACTAAAAAGCCTGCAATTAAAATAGAAGTCTGCTATTATGCTTAACCAAAATAGGAGAGAGCTGAAGGGACTTACATTTCAAATTTGTACTATATCCATAGCCTTTTGAAGTGCAATTACAAGTTGGAACAATCATAACAGTACAGATCAACCGCAGAAAGGGCTTCTGTGTGTCAATTTTAATGACTTTTCAAAGAGAATGTTGAGATTACAAGCCTATAAACATTGCCCCATAATTCAAATACCAAATGTATTTGCAAGCCTTGCATGGAAATATCTTTTTATGGAAATACTAGCTGCTTTGAGTGCCGTAGAAAAATAACACTGACAGAAAGGGATCTGAGAGTTAAGTTCGTGTGATGCTTTCGGAAAGGTGCTTGCTCCTTGTACGCGAGATGCATTGGCAAGTAGCTGAGGAAATCAGCCTGCTCCTCTGACTGCAGGGAGATGCAGAAATTGATATGCTGAGGTACACACATGCAGTTATCAAAGGGCAGTATCACACTTTAAATGTGTTGACAGTTACCGCTAGCTAAGAACTTTCTGAGAAAATACAAGGAGCATTTTTCACTGGAAAAGGCTAGTTCATCAAAAGCTGAACTTCGAAAACTGTTTGAAGTGAAACGTGTTTTGTGCAGTGTTTCTCAGCTCGAAGTAAAATTTCTGATGAGGTCCGGAAAGTTCAGGTGGCCCAGCCTTCCTCAGCCAGGGCATTCCCTGTAGTCACCAAAGCAGAGCTCACACGTGGGTGTCCCGTGGCTCTGATGTGTGTCACACTGTTGGGCTGCAGATTCAGTACTTTGCTCTCCCTTACCCACTGCTCGTGTATATAGTGCAGACCAGCTGCAATGTGAGAAATTGAAAAAGACCTTCAAATAGCCCAATAATTAGAGCGTCACTGGAGCCAGAGGCCAGCTTTGATTAGCTGGCCCTCATTAGCGGGAACAGGGACTTTTTATCACTTCCTTGGTTCGTATTTTAATTATTTATAATTCTAAGTCTCTCTCTCTCTTTCAAACAAATGCCATGAGAAATCTTATCCCACTCTGGAGTGGAAAATAGCTAAAACCGTAACTATTTTGTGAAGCAGTGATATTTTGTGGCTGTGCTTTTCACAGCACCCAGCTTATGCCAGTGCTGTGATCATCAGCGCGACTGGCAGATTCTTTTTCCAGAGTCTGACTCACCCAGAGATCATAGCAATATAATTGAACTCCAGTGTGAGGAGACATTGAAATATCTACACACACTGATAGGGAGAAATTAGGCTTCTATGCAGATCAGGCACCATGAATGTTAGAGTTGTCTGTTCGTGGAGTAACTCCACCCGCAATGAAAGGAGAAGAGAATCTCCTGCTCAACTCTGCAGTGTAGGTTGCTTCCCCTACTAGCAATGTCCTTGGGCTGCTTTGCTTTTATTTCTTCAGCTGAACAGTTTCTCAGCTCTTTGCTTCATTCTTTCTAAGAATTCCCTTATCTTTGCCCTTTCTCCCCAAAATCCTGCAATTTACACCACAGTTGTGGCCCACACATCCATTTCCTTGGTCTCCTAAGCATACCGAGATGCTCTATGTTCAGAATCTGCCCCTCCACCTAAAGGAATCTCTAAGAATAAGGTCTCCTCGGCATTGCTTTTCTTTGAGTACTGCTGGTTTAATCCCCCCTTCGACAAAAGCACACACACACGTGCAACACACACACACTCACATACCTGTACACTTCCATCCCCAAGCAACCCCTCCTGCAGTCCTAGCCTGGCAGACTTTTCCAAATTTTCCCCATGTCTTACTAGTTAAATTCATATACTTCCTTTGTACCTTTCTGTGACCTTATTTCTATCTCTGCTTTTGCCTCTCCCCCTCCCTTGAAAGCTTTGCTTTCCCTCAGGATGTTTCAAGCAATTTTTCCTCCACTGCCACTACCAGCAGTTTCCTTTTTGTTGCTAAAAATGTTCTTTCCCCTTTTGAGAATGCTGCTCCCTCTCTGCCAACTACAAAAGAAGGGAAGAGCCTGGCTTGCAGCCTAATAGATGGAATATTGCAGCCTAATAGATGGAATATCAGCTCGGTTCCCACATAGTGAATGCTGGGATCTTTTCTGGATTTACTCTGAATATCCCAAGGAAGAGGCCTGGTCTGGAGCTGGGTTGTGGATAGAAAGCGGTCCCCCTTGCAACCTGCTGACCACTGGGCCCACTCCTGCCAGGCGGCAAGTCTGACTCCAGCAGTCGGAACAAGAGGTGGAAAGAAAAGGCTTGACTGGGCCTAAATCACAGGACCACGTTGTTCCCTCCCTCTCTATTCTTTCCTTTTTGGGTCCAGCTGACAGGGGGAGACAGGAGAAAAAAAGCAGCTGTCTGACAGAGCACAGGTCCCGTGGCACGAGCTTGTCTGTGTCCCCAGAACTGCAGCTCCTCTGGGATGTCTCGGCCTGCAGTTAGACCGTGGCAGGCAGTGCACACCACCTCCCTTCCTCACAAGTCACCTGCAGCTCTTTTGGTTCATTGCTGCGGAGAACTTCTTACATGTGTTTTGTTTGGCTGACACTTATAAGTCAGCATGAGGTGGCAGTGGGTAAGCTGGATTAGACAAAGTGGCCAAAAACAGATGGGTCTGAAAGCGGTCAAGGGTCTTTAAATCCTTTTTGGATTTAAAGAAGTCCCATACTTCTTAATGAATTGTTGACTAGAAAAGCAGAGGGTGAGCATTAAAAAAAAAGGAGAGAGAGAGAGAATGAGAACAAGAAACAAGCGTGGAAAGAGTATTTTCTTTAAGATCCCTTCCCAACACATCAAAGAATTGTCTCAAATGCAAAGCTAAAGCAAGATGCGTTGCTCGCCTCCTGTCCGCTACCACCTTCCATTACGGATGTTCATCAGGCTTAGAACTCTGTCCATTTTGGCAGAAGATACTTGAATCCTGGCCTAAAACATTACAAACAGCTTCTTGATATTTTGAAAAATGGAGCTTACTAAATTCATTTGAGCAAAAAAACTGTATCTTTTTGTTTTGACAACTTACACTTGTCTTTCTGACTGAAATAAATTTAGTATCATGGCAATATTTTTTAAGATTGTGTCCTTAACCTCTGTGTTTTCCACAGAAAGAGATTATGCAAAACAGTGTTATAAGCCCACTGGATTCTGACATTTGAAAGATTTTGCCATGGTCTATTATATTTTTATCTAATGATGAATGCAAGAAGTCCTAAAGCAGACATGAATAAATCAAGAAATACATTTTTGATACAGAGAAATGTGTCTGTCTTTGGTTATGTGCTATTGTGGTGCAATTGTAGCAAGTTCATTTTTAAGAAGAAATGTTTTTCAGCAATTATATTTTTCCATTCCAGTCTGTTATTATTTATAACCTTGTAACAACATTAACACATTGATCCTGATTCTGCCAAGCTATAAATACATCTTCTTTTTTTGGGCATGCCATCTGGAATCAGAATTCTTTCAAAGAAATGTAAATAGCCTACTTTATTTTCACGTTATACCTCTAACTTTTTCTTTTTCTTTTTGGATTTGCAGGTGGCAAAGGAGGAAAAAAGAAGAAAAACAAAAATACTGCCAAGCCCCAGAAAAATAATGGTTCAAACTGGGCCAATGTTCCCCTCCCACCCCCTCCTGTGCAGCCGCTTCCAGGCACAGAGCTGGAACACTATGGGGTGGATCAGCAAGAAGCAGGGTAATTTTTCTCTTTTTCTGTTGAAGAAAAGTCCGTGATTTGCAGAGATGAGGCCTTTTCTACCAAATAAAAATATTATTCTGTTTTTTTTTTTTTTTTAAAAAAAAAGAAAGAAAGAGAGGCTTATCTTATAGCCCTTTTCAAGGCTATAGAAGAGGAATGTTTGAATAGCTGCTCTTGATGATGACTGAAGATGGAAATAAAAGTGACCTTGCTTCATCATCTTGTAGGGCTTCTGTGCTTGCTCATGCTGAGAAGTATCTCGCTTCACAGGTAGCTTAATTGAATTCTGTTGGACTGCTTGAAGATGATGGGCCTCAGAGTGAGTAAGGATGACATAATCTGGCTCTTTGTATTTTTTACCAGTTTGATGTTTAGAAATATGAGAGCCGGCAGAACAACAAAAAAAAAAAACTCACTAAATTGGATTAATTTTAGAAGATGAACCAGTGGATAATGGTCTTCTCATCGGCTTTTAGAAGAAATTTTATGGTTGAAAAAGGCATGCTATTTGTAGCCATTTCTTGAGTTTAAACAACTCCTGATATTCTGGAACCTCATGCTTGTCTTTGGATAGTGTAAACTTGTCCTCAAGGACACAAAATAACATAAAAAGCATTCGCTAAAAAGGAAAGAGACATTTCCTGCACAGAGAGCAATTATGGAATGATTTTTGTAATATGAAATCGTATGAATTAATTACTTTTTTTTCAAACTCTAGAGAAAAACTCAAATATAGAGAGAAATAGTTTATTGCGATCATCTCTGCTAGAGTCTTTGAGAAATATTGGAGTTCTGTCTAGGACAAATATTTACCTGTTTGAATTCATGGATTAATCAATATTTCCTAAGAACCAAAGACATGTTTTAAAAATCACTGTAATAGCTTCTTGAATAAAGCATTTCAAATGTTCTCTCTTTTATAAGGATAAGCTGTTCATTACTACATTTATGATGAAAATTTGAAGAAATGAATGTTAATATTTGAATTTATATCAATTCCTTCCACTCAGATTTAATAATTGATTGTGTCAGTGGAGTTCCTTTTAAAATGAAATTCTGTTCAGGCTTTATATGAATTAGAATTCCAAAGAATATATGAGGGACACTGTATAACCTTACTGATTATATTGTTTAAACTTCAAGACAAATACAGCATAAAATCATTATATTCCTTATCTTGATTTTAAAAAAAAAGAAGAAGAAAAAAAAAGAGATAGTGTAGCCGTGTGATATTTCTCAATATTAATTTGCATCCTTAAAAAATCCCATGCAACTATTTCACAAAAACTAGTTATGCTATAGTAAGCAAAAGCTTGTATTTTCCTTAAGGACAATGCAATAGTATAAAAGACAGGTAAAACAATGTATTTTCTTGTGAAAGCTTTTGTGTCACAGCACTTGACTCCTCTGGTTACATAAGGTATCTGTTATCTAACTGTTACCTACCTTGATGACTAATTGTATTAGTCACCAGGACAGCACTAGTTATTAGGATAAATAACTTTTCAGGTTCTCCAAAATTCAGAATTAGGTTTTCCTCTGTTTATTTTTCAAATTACTTTTTAAAACTATTGTTTTATAGTTCATTAGTAGCAATGGGAACTCATATCTTCTAATGAGCATCTTTCTTAGCAATTAAAGGCCAAACAAAAAGAAATTGCAAATTGGCTTATAGTGTCACCTCTGAGCTACGGTAATTTTCAACCAGTTCTGCTGAACCCAGTGAAGCTGCAATGACCATTCTTCTTGAGGATCTATTCAGTCTCTATTCAGGGACTGACCTTGTTCTTCGGTATGCTAAAATGGAAAGAAGCATTGCCTATGTTCCCTATGTTGCCTTTAATGTTGACATATTGGTTAGAAGACCTAGCAATTGTTTTGATTTTCAAGCTGTTTTTTTTTCTTGATTTTTTCTAATGTGTATACTATGTATTGAAAGTAAAATATATGTTTTAATTTTAGCTTTCATTATATTTAGACATAATTATATTGTGAATAATAATTGAAAATGATCTTTCAATCAGAAAAACTTTAATAAAGTTCTTACAGTGTCCCATGAAAGATGAACATTTAGACCAATAAAGCAAGGAAGGTGTCATCTGAAAAAAAAAAAAAAAGATACCTTATTAAGCTTTGCTATTTTTTGCTAATAAAGCTTAAGCTTTGATACCTTATTTTGCTTACAAGAAATTAATGCCAGAGGCCCGTCAGCTAATAAGTATGTAAAATAATCCTTAATAACAACGTTTTGAAAAGTCATTAACTTAATCATGGACTTCATCAATATTCACTTACATATATGGCACGGACTTTGCGGTTTCTCCTTCTCTGTCGTAGCGTATTCCAGTCAAGCATATTCCCTTTGCCTCTGTTTTCAGAGATGATGTTTTTATTTGGTTTTATCTAATAAATTTGAGAGCAACAAAATGGTGATTACTTACTTAGTATCAGCTATTTATACATTTTTCACCACTAATATGCGTGACCTTGAGCCAAACCCAGTAACAAGAGTCCTCCAAAAGTCCTTTTTAACAGGAGTTAGAGGGAAATTCTTTTTTCTTGCAGCAATGTGTGTATTGAAAGAGAAACATGGTGACTGTTTCACTTGTCTGTTACCTCGTTTTTATTTTGAAGAAGCAAGCCCATCAGTATGTTAAACTAAGCTTGTTTGTAGCAAAAGATCAATACAGAATAAAATAAACTACAGGAAAGTAACACTTAAAAGCGTGAAGGTTTGTGTTTGTTTAACAGAACTTTGAGATCATGATTAATCATCATGAAATTACTGCATGAGATACCTAGTGAAGTCAAGGTTTTAGATTTTGATTAGAAGTAGTTGAAAGATATTTTTGAGTTGTGTTTACTCAGAAAAGCAGAAGGGACACAGGTGTAACCAATATTCATCCTGCTATGGTTCTAGAGGTTCCAATAACTGAATAACTTGTAGGAGAGGATGTTAATATGTAGTCCATTTGGGTCCACTTTCTTTTTCTTGCAGAATTCTTTTTAGTAAAATGCGTGTTAGACCTTGTGCCTTTGCAGATATTTTACATGATAAAGACAAAGGTCCTCATACCTGAAATCTTGAATCTCAACGTCTTGAACTTCACCCTGGGTCTCTTTTCTTTTTCAAACAAAATCTGGGTAAAGATAACGTACTTGTGCAGAATCTTTTCATTAAGGAATAAACTAACAGGCTGTTCATTTGGGGATTTGAAGCAAGTAGGGTCAAAAGCCAAGCGCATCCAAAGATCATTCAGGCATTACCGAAAAGTTACTAAGGAGCTCCTTTCTGGTTTATCTCTTTTATAGAAGCAGCTTTCATAAGGCACAGAATTGAGAGAAAGTAAGCAACAGAGCTGTTGCACTGCCAACTGTTATTAGCGAGATTTAGGATGGTCCCTTCACCCTTTAGGTAGCAATGTCATGTGAGAATGTTGCAAGGAATGACAATCAGTAAACATCTTTTAAAGAATTACATACATATCATACAACATTTTCTTAAGGCTTTGTGCTATAAGAATAGTAATGATAAAAAGTCAATGACCCCAAAGCTCCTAAATGCCAATGGTAATATAGGTGTATTTGCCCCCTTACACACAAATATATGTGTGTCTATCTAGATATGAAGTAATAGCAACTTTAATTACAAGATATTCTTCCAAAGACTTCCTGCTAATTAAGTAAGATTATTCTAGTACTCTGAATTTGAACTTTTGAATACAGTGTACAAAAATTATCATTACTTTTAGAAATATTTTGGGTTTACTCAAAGTAGATGTTGCATTCAAAATACAGCTTTAAAAGGTCCACTGTTTTCCTAGCCTTTCTGTAACCCACCTTCACTTGAAAAATTTGTCAGTGATTCGTCTTACTCTGGTAAATTGGTGATGGGCAAGGCTTCCAAGTAAAGAGACTTGAAAGGAGTATTCTTTAAAATGTTTTGAGAAATTACCTGTATAACTCGGTGCATTGCCTACCTGTATTGCGAACAAAAGTTATATCTCGTTATGAGAGATGTCTACAGTTCTTGAAGGTGGGTAGAAGATAGAGAAAGCCACTTACGATGCTTGGGGAATGGTCTGTAAAGTATGAGAGATGGTAGCTGTGATATAGTCTGATAGTCTGGCTGTTGAAAGGTGCTATCTATCCCTAAAGTGTTTTGGAATATACTGGGAGTAAAGAAGAAATGTATGCAGATGCTCACTGTGGATTGCCAAGCATGTTTTGAAGGTCAGAAGAGAGAAAGTGTTGAGATTTGGCTGGTGTGACTGCCAGCACAACAGTGCACAACTGGAGCAATGTTCAGATTGGAGAATTATTCTGGCAAGATAGTGCTCAAATTACGGCCATAGTCTGTAGGGGCCACAGATCCTGGTGATGCAGATGTCATCAAGGGACAGGGTACTGGGATGATACTGTGATATTAAAGTTGATGATTGAATGTTCTGAGATGCAGGCAGAGAGAAGGAAGGATCGGATCATTTGCAAAGCATAAGAAGTTGTAGTAAATTATAAAATTTCTGTTTCTGACCTTGGTCAGATACAATCTCTTAACTATTGGTGTAAGATTAAAAATTCTTCCAGCAAATGTAGTATCTATCAGAACATTTCTTGTATGTGAGGATATATGTGTTACTAGTTTGTAATAATTCAATTTATTTTGGGGCATGTGTTTAGAAAATATTCTGAAATTTAGCACTGTCTAGGTAAATCCCCTTAAAGACTGGTTATGAGGTGAGGTGCTGGCAGAGTTTTCAAGGTGTATGCTGCATGCATCTTACCAGCTAGCACTGTGACACAGCATATGCCTACGATGAGTGTTGCTACAACATGAATGTGTTAATGAATATGCATGTTATAACATATAGGTATATAACACATTCATGTTATATGCGTGCACATCATATCAGAAATGTTTGCACAGTGTGGGAAAATCATAATCAATGTGGAAAGTGTAACTTCTTATTTAAGCTGCAAAATAAATAATATACAACAGATTTATAAATAAACAAGGGGAAGGATGGGAGGAAGGAAGCACGTAAGAGCAAGTGCATAATCCTCACTCTGCATTTTAAGAATGCTTTTATTTTCGTGTCTAGGTAAATCTGCAGTGCATTCTTCTAGGTTAATGGTCCAGAAAGTGAGTTAGTTTATTTTTGTTAGTGAGTGCAGAGTACCATTATCTTATCAGCATTAACAAATGTTGTAACAGACCTGTAATTTTTTTTGTTGCACTACTTGTTCAAGTTGCTTAGCAGTTGTGGGAAAAATTAAACAGAATCAGTAAAGGCAATTTGAGCAATAATGACCCAATTTCCAATAACTGTTAAATCTCACACTGCCTACAAGTGTTTTAGTTGTAGCAAAAACCCTGTATACTCTCTGCTGCGTGTCAGAGGTGAGATTTCATATGTACTAAGTTTACTTGTTTTTTATTTTAGATACGACAGTGATGGGTGGTGTCCGCCTTTGCCAGTTCAGACCTACTTACATCAGGGCATGGAGGATGAGCTTGAAGAAGACGATGATCGTGTTCCCACACCTCCTGTCCGAGGGGTGGCTTCGTCGCCTGCGATCTCCTTTGGCCAACAGTCAACTGCAACTCTCACACCGTCGCCACGAGAGGAGATGCAGCCGATGCTTCAAGCCCACCTGGACGAGTTAACCAGGGCCTACCAGTTTGATATAGCAAAGCAGACATGGTAAATGTTTGAAGGGGGCACCTGCAGCCTGGGGAAAGAAAACGTAATGGCAGTTTATTACTAAATGACATAACTGTTAACTGCATGCAACAACATTTCAGTAATGTTTACAAAACCATGAACTGGAAGACAAAATAGCAAGTGTGCATCGCCAGTGCAAAGGCTTTATACATTAATGGATGCTTTCTAAAGCTTAAGTCTTAAAAATATATGAAACCTTGACTAAAACTATGTAACGGTTTTATTAATTTGGCGTTTTGGCAAATACACAGCTGCCTGGTTAGCTCCCATCTACGGACAATTATCATCAATACAGTTCAAAATATTGTCTTTTCAGGAAATGAAATTAATTTATTAGAATTTCCAAAAATACTGGGGTTCTAAATATCTAAGCATAAGGCCAGTCACTTACAATAGCAGGATAGCAGCTCTTACCCTGTGTAGTGGGAGAATGAAGCATTTATATATCCAACACTATTCTGAAATACCAGGAAAATTTCTGATTCAGAGAGACAAACTAGAAATAGCAGGAAGGAAGTTGTTAGAATTTACAGAATGGATCTAGTGTTTTCGAATGCTTCCTGCCTATTTAGAATGAGGAGCAGGCAAATATCACAGTAACATTTTCGCTGTAAAACAAACAGAAGCAATCTCTTCAGGGACTGAAAAAGAACTTGTCAACTGCGCCGGGCTGGGGATACGGTGAAGGTCAGTTGCTTTCTGGATATTCCCTAAGTGGCAGTTGTCCTTTTAAAACTTTTCAACCCAGGCAAAAAAAAAAAAAAAGAGAGAGAGAGATGGGGAGCATCTCAGAGGATGAAAGCACAGCTAGTTACCGCATGGCGCTCTGCCAGGGAAGGAGCTCGCTTTCCCTGCTGGTAAATGAAGCCGGGCGATACCCAGCTTGAGGCGCCGTACGCAGAGCCGGCAGGTAGGCCGGCTGCGCCCGAGCGGAGCCAGCTGTTTTCCCCAGGCCCCGCGAAGCCTCGGGGCTTGCCTGCAATCTGGGCCGCGTCGGCGGGACGCCTCGGCCCGCTGCAGGGCCCGCTGCCGAGGAAGGGGGCAGCCCCGAGGCCGGGCAGCACCAGGCCGGGCGCAGGGGAGGGCGGCGGGCGCAGGCCGCGCGCAGGGGCTGCCCGGCCCGGCGTGGGCCACGCGGCACCAGCGGCTGGCAGCGCTAGCGGAGCAGCTTGCAGCTGGCGGCGAAGGGCCTGCTGCCTTTCTGGAGCTTTGGAAGCCGACTGGGAACTTGCATAAGGAGCCTGGAATATAGGTTTTAAAGTCACTTTTCTGTGAGGTCACAGCAACTGACCAGCAACTGAAACGCTGGGAAAAATATCGAAGACAGAGCGATTTTTCATGCTGCCACCTTATAGCTGGTTTGGGGATAAATCTAGATGGTTGCAAATAGAAAGGATTTTTACAGCAGCTGTAAAATGGACTTGTTTACTGATTTGGCACTGCTTGGCCGTTCACTTCTCATGCCTGTAAAGGACCTAGCAAATGCTGTTCAAAGCCAAAGTGGAAAAAACACCTCTATCTTAAGTGAGAAGGAAGATTTCTTCCTTTGTTTTCCTGCTACCAATTTAACCTGTCCAGAGTAAAGGGAGGGAAACAAAATAACAAGATGAGACCGATCAGATAAATTATTGTAGGAGTAACAGAAGATAAATTTAGAGACCCACCAACTCAAGATTTAAGAGAGCCCATTAGAGATTACTGGAAAAGTGCATAATCATTATGGCCTTCATCCAGCAAATCACTTAAGTATATGCTTAACTACAAATATGTGAGAAATTGACTTCAACTGTTCTATTGCATGCTTAACATTAAGCATACATTTAAGTATTCTTGATAAGGAGCTAATCACACTGTTTACCAAGGGATAGTTAGATCTTAGTGTGATTTTCTGTAATGTTGTGAACACTGTGTACCTAAAAACCCAGTGTCCAGATAGGAAAGTTTTCAAGAGCTGCTAATCAGAAAGGGGCTGTATACTAGAATGGAAGCATTTGCCTTGAAAATTATCTTCAAACATGCAGTAATTAAAACAAACAAACACCAAACACCAAAATACAAAGAGATTCCTTTGGTATATGACATTTACCATGACATTCTTAGCTCCACTAGTTCTGAGACAAAACTACCTGGATATGAGAATTGCTCTATTTAGAGGTAATATCAGAGCACAAAGTTCTCATGAAAATTAAAAACATTAGATGTGCATAGCCAAACAGGTGATGGTTGTATTTTGTTTCCGTGATAGCAGTGTCTAAGTGAAGGACTAGCAGAATCCTGAATCCTCTCTGGGGTCCTGCCAGTCTAAATTAGGTCATAGCATCTCATGAGTAGCCACCTCTGGATTCCCATGTGCCAATTCAAGAGGGGTACACTGTCTTGTGGCAAGGCCAGTGATGTGGGGGTCCCCTGGGACAGTTTGCTGTGCCATGAGGAGTGCTGCACCAATAGCTGGCATTCTTCCTTCTCTCTGTAGTGTCCCAGAGACCTCTTACAGGAAGATCCAAGTACACTGATGGCCTGTTGGCCATTTACCTGTCCTGTGTGTGCTTTTTAACTTTGTTTTTCATGTTTTTATTGTGATTGTTGCATGCAATAATTTCACACATGCATGCCCTTAATATTGCTGCAATTAAATCAATAAAAGTACTTTGCATAAAGCAAAAGAAAAAGGCCTCACTGATGACGGGTGCATTGTACTTGAGCATTTATTTTGTTCTTCAGGTCATTTCTTCCTCTTCAAAGTCAGGCTTATCTAGCAATGCTGAGTCTTCTTAAACAGAAGGAGTGAAATTTAAATCGTGTTTTGGCTCAAAGATATGAAATGCAAGTTGGAACACTGAGACGTTCATATGCCAGTTTGGGATTTAAGTTGTGCTTTTTCATGATTTCTCAATTCTCCATGTACCTCAGTCACCTGTAAAAGCTTAATCTTGCCCTGTTTTACAGCAAGGGAAGTGTGTTTAAGTGCTCAGGTATTATGGTGATGGTATATTACAACGATGGTAAATAACTGTCTTTTCTTGAGTCTGGCCTAACAAACACATTCTGTAAATATATTTCGAGATATACTGAGAGGCTTATTTTTTACCAACCATGGGGTACAAAGTCTCATCCCTTCTGATGATGTTTTTGTGTTTGT
Organism: Tinamus guttatus; assembly: GCF_059628265.1. Taxonomy (NCBI): domain Eukaryota; kingdom Metazoa; phylum Chordata; class Aves; order Tinamiformes; family Tinamidae; genus Tinamus; species Tinamus guttatus. Next base: position 1,239,366 of record NW_028290136.1, on the reverse strand, counting down.
TTGTATAGGCACATCCAAAGCAATACACAACCTCCTCAGGCTCCTGTGCCACCTTTAGGATATGTATCTGGAAACATTATTTCAGATTTGGAAACAGATGTTCCAGATGATGATGAAGATGATATTGAAGAGGAAGCTGTAGAAATCACTAGGCCACTAAGAGGTCTAGAGCATACTCCAGGCTCCAGTATGGACAATCTGGACAGCTCTGTGACAGGTAAGCAAACGCAGTAAACACCAACACAAGCTTTGTTTGTAACAGTAAAATGCATCATCAGTCAAACACTTTATAAGTGAAAATTTATTCCACTCTATTTCTGTAACATTTAAAATGTGTTAATATTAAACACTGAAGTTAAAGAAGGATTTGAAAATACTTTGCTGCAAAATGATAAGAAAATCCATGAATTTTAAAAAGCTTTAAAGACTTGAAAGAAAACTCAATTATATCCTAGCTTTCATGAAAAGTTCACTCTACTGGAGAAGCAAGTCAGTTACATAGAAAGGAGGGGGGAAGACTTTTCCTTAGGAATATATTTTTCATAAATGAGAAGCAGCATAAAAAGTGTTATCTTAAAACACTTTCAGATATTTTGCTGGGTAAATGCTTTCACAGATGAACTCATGGAAGTTAAAAGACTTCAGAATAAGTGCAGTTAGATCAGCACAACATTTTTTTTTGTAGCATAAATAAAACATTTTTGTAGGGAAATGTGTGTTTTGAATGTACTTCATATTGATTAATTTAGTAATTGTTCCCTTTCAGTGAAGATATTTAATTATTCTGTCCCTTTTTCCTTCACTGCTGCTAATCTATTGCAGGCGTAAAGGGCTGCAATAGCAATCATCAAAGAGGACCTAGAAAAGCATTCTACCCTAGTGCGAAGAGTCTGAATTAATAAATTTGCTGCTAATGAAATATAGGCAGTGAAACATATTTTTGAAAAAAATAGACTTTCCATATGCATGTAATGAACTTTTATAGGCATAAGCACATTTCACTTTAACTTGAACTTGGGGCTCTGTTTTGTACTAGGTATTCGTAAGATACAGCTTTATTGGAGACCTGAATGTAGCTGATATCTGTAGCTCTTAAGTGTTGGTGTGTGCTTCTTCAGTCTTTGATCCCTCTGGAGGGGCACTAATTGCTGCTTGTTCCTTGAGAGAGGCTTACTCCATGCAACTCCCTACTGCAGCACAGCTTAATTTCATCTGATCATTCTGGACTTTGGAAATTGTAAAAAAAATTGCACCTTTATTTAAACATTGCTGTCCTGAAAACACTGCAGGACTATGACAGTGATGGAGCATCAATACCTCTAATTTTCTTCCTTTTCTCTTGCTGAATTAAATAGTGTGTTGCTTTATCCCACTTTCCAGGTTTTTCCGACCCCTAGGACCAGACTGCTTGCCAATCTAATTAAGATTTAAGAGCTGTAGCTCTACTGCTGTGATGTGAAATCCAGATCCAACTGAAAGCTGTAGATTTAAAGTTTAAATCCCTGAATTCAGAAGGTTAACATATTAGTGCATGAGTGTGTTAAGTCCCTTTCCTTGAATTTCCAGTGTAATCTCCTTCAGGCTATAATTCTGCATATTTTTGCATATCTCACTAATGGCTCAGAAGCCTTTCCATTAGGAATGCAGTAAAGGTTTTGCACTGGTAACACAGGAATAAATAAAGAAATCAGGTTGATATATATTTTTCCTTTGGTATGTATTAATATGTCAATGTTGATGTATCTATAAATCAGAAAATGGATGTTTTGCACATTTACATTTTCAACTAAATTGTGCACCAGCCTATCTATGCGAAGTAAGGCATGGATGTGTTTGTGCTCCAATTTATAGCCTTTGTGCTCACTTCATTTTATCCTTTTACGAAGCATGTTTTCCTAGTTAAAATGTGTTATTTCTTGGAATGTTAAAAGCCTGTTGGCATACTTTCCAGAAGCTGGGCAGAACCTGGCAGTGTAGACTGGGTTTGTGCTTAAGGTGATCGTTCCCACTCATACCCACCACCATCTTGGTGTTGTCTTATCCAGCTGTTTTCCTTTGGCTGTTGCTTGTTTCGTTCCTGGCTGGATCGGTTTCTTGGTCTGCTTCACTGCATGGCCACGTGTTGACTGGCACTGCAGGAGGGGAACATGCAGCTGTATGGAAAGGAAAGGGACAGGCTGCCCCTGTGGCTTATAGCCTACACCTCGACTGGCTTACAGTGATTAAGAAACTGTAGCCTTGCAAAAATACATCCTATGTGCTAGTCTAAATGACCTATAAAATCCCAAAGTCTCCAAATAACAAAACCACTTGTATTTTCTTCCATCACTATATAGGCAAAGCTTCAATTTTTTGAGTTAGGTTTTTTTTCTTTTTCTTTTTTTTTTTTTTTTTACAAGAGGTTGGGAGGAAATTGCTTGTTATATGTATGGGAAAAGTTTCAAAAGAAAATTTTAATATTTTGTGTGCATTTTTTGTTAAACTTCCAGGTTGCATTTTTAATGTTCAGGAGGGTATATAATATATTGCATCTATTGTTTCTAAACTGTTTCTCATTCTTTAATTTGTTTTCCTTTAGGACACCATTATTTTCCACATCTAACTAACTCACTGGTTCTTGCCACTGCAAAAATTTAAGCTACTTCCTTTTATTGGGCTTTGGATGTCTTGAATCACCATTTTCCTAGAAATTCGTTACATTTTCACTTCTTTAAACATTATATAAGAAAAGTGAGGCAAAACAAAACAGCTGGCCTGGAAGAAGCAGTGTTCTCTCTCATTCTCAAGTGTGTTCTGTGAGTTCAGTATTTGAGCGAAAATTACATGGCCATTCCTAGATGCGGGCTTCCTCGGAGCAGAGCAGCTGTGGTGTGAGCAGGAGGAGTTTCCTCGCTGGCCAGCGCACCTCAGCAGTGGCTCCAGGGCACCCGCTGCAGGAGTGAGGTGGCACTTTGTTCTTCATGGCTGAGCTGCGACTGGGGTTTTCATCCCATGCCAAATACAGGGTTCTCTTTGGGGAAACACTGGCTCTGCGTGAGCTGAACTCAGACCGCTAAGTTCCTCTGAAACCCAAGTGTTGCTCCTTTAAACTGTTTAAAAGGCAGGTTGTCTTGCAGGCCCTTGGGTTTTAGTTATGCCTAACTGAGGATTCAGACAGGGATTTAATCTGTGCTTTTTAAGCTTTTCTTTTTGCAGGTGGCAGAAACATAACGTTGACATGTATAATCAAGTGAAAAGAAAGGAGGTGCTCACAGTAACTATATCATAACGTTTCTCCAGATATTGCAGAGGAAAATCAAGGAGGGAGATGTAAATTGTAACATTTGGGAAATGGAATATGAGATGAAAGCTGAAGTTTTAATTTGTTTCCAGCATGGCTCATTAGGATACTAAAAGTTCTTGATTCTGATCAGAAAAAAAAAAAAAAGAGGAAAGCATCTCTACCACTTCCTGACTTCTAGTTAACAATCATTTGGGTTTCTTTTTGCTTTCACAGACACACTGAAGTATGGCTTTTCTTTTACTTATGTTTAATGTTTGCATTTACAATGAATTGCTGTGCAGAATGATGGCTTAAATGGTTACGGAGAGTCTGTTATATTATTCTACATTAATAAACTTAATTAATTGCATAAGATGACTATATAAGGAAAGGATTTTCTTGTCACTGGAAAGACCCCTTGGTTTTGTGAGGCCAAATTATTATTGTTTGGGGGCTTTCTTTGCCCTGTCCTTGTCCTGCCATCCTCCCGTTTCACAGTTTTGCAGCTCCACCAGTAGAATCGGTAGTGGGAGCTCCTGTGTCTTCAATCCTGGTGCATTATTACTGAGGGAAGAGATGCACCCATTCACTTGCATGGAAATTCTAACAACAAGCCCTTCTTCTGCCCAATAAACCAACAGAACCTTAGAGTTATTCTTATAAATGATACTCCTGCATAGAGAAACCAAACCTGATTTTTTAAAATTATATAGAGCTGATATTGTAAAGATTTCCATAGGATATGTGGGAAGAAAATGTCCTGGTCCGCCATCTTTGGGACTTGGCTTAAAAAAAGTCACTCCGACCACTGCCTATATAGTAAAAGTTGTTCATTCATTGTGACTGGGACCAAGGAGAATAATTTTTGAATATTACACAGAGTCATTTTTGTGAGCCATATTCTACCAAGGCAGAGTTCACTATTTGTATTGATTTGCTTGGGGATACCTATTGCAAAAGTTCTATTTTATAAGCAGTTAGACAGATTGCATTCAATAGGAAGAATGTGTTTCATCGATTAAATATGTGCTCTGAAAATAGGAAGCTGCTAGTTTTTGTATCTCATAAAAATGGTAATGTAACAATTAGCAGGGTCATGTTATAAAGCACAGACTTTACTCTAGCTTAATGGATCTAGGGATATGCATTCATCAGCAAGGATGGATTTAGCATAAAATGACATGTAAATGAATTGATGACTGATCATAAATTAATTTTAGTGCTGAAGATGTAATAGAGACACAGCAAGATGCCACTTTATCATAGTATTTTACTGCTCAGCAACATTTGAGCAACTACTTAATGTTCTGTGTGCATTTCTTCTCTAACAGCTTGAATAAATTTCAGAAAATTTTGTTCCTTTCAGCAATATGGAAACCAAAAAATCTAGAAAGATTGAAAATGCAAACACAAATAAATTTGGCTAAGTGGCATAAATTCATTTTTCATTAAATGTTTATGAGGACATTAATTATGGTTGGACCTATGAAGTGCCAAATACATATATATGTTTTGCTTTATTTTATGGAGGATTTCCTGCCCCCAAATTGCAATTTTTAAATGTTTATTTCAGATACACGCATATAAATGTTTGTGGCAAGGTGGTAGTATAAAGTGAATGTCTAGGTATAATTTATGAAGTGTTGTCATGTTTGCAGTCTTCATACAACACCTTCCATTATTCATTTGTATTTTAATGATACAAGAGCTATTGCCCCTTTTTCTTTCATGACTTCCACTGAAGCTTGTGTTCATTACTTCTTTATAATCATGTCAATAGTCAGATACACCCAAAAGAGGATAAAGTTTTTCCCTTGTACAAAGACTAGAAGAATTGTGGAACTAATTTCAGCTGAAGTATCCTCAGTTCCAAAGAACTTTGTCCATGCTTCACTAATCTTGATGTTCTAGCTCCTATTCACCAAAAAAATGAGTAGGGATTTAGTATTAACATGTATGTAATGGTCTCATGATGGAAAGCCCATATATATATACACACAGGTCCCCCTGGCATCAGTAGTTAAATTTAAGCATGCACATTGAGTTGCGTACAGAAAAGGATCTAATGGGATTTTCAGAAGTGTTAGGTTTGTCAAGAGCAGGTTTTATTACACAAGTGCATTACATTTTTTTTTTAACAGTAGAGCAAGTGTATGCTTTACGTAGAAAAATGGCATCTTTATTGCTTGTGAAATGCCACTAAAAGTGGTAGCATGCCATCTACAAGAAACTAACACCTCTATTCCCCTCACCTTTTCCTAAGAGCAAAAAAGCTTTCTGTTTGCATTAGCACCAAGAAATATTTTATGGGGCAAGAAAACAGAGTTCAACTTTTCACAGAGTTGATTTTGTGCTGCATAAAGCATTTACTGCTGCTGTCAGCAAGAGTAAAATTTACAGTTGCCAGAAAGCGTAAACTCAAATGTGCTCTTGGAAAACACAGTGAGCTGCATGTAAAGGAGACGCTAAAAGCCTGTTTCATTCCATTTGAAAAATGCGGAGTTGATCTGAAAAGGATGTCAGCATCTCTTATTCTGCCTTTATTCAGAGAGAGACAAATGTGCATCTGATTTGGAAAACAAGAGGCCAGTGGGTGCTGTTGAACAGGCAGTCACCATGTGTGCTGCATTAACGCAGCTGCGCCGCGGCCTGCGGTGCCCAGGCTGGACTCCAGCACTCTGGAGTCCAGGGAATGTCCTCACCTCTGGAGGGCAACCAAAGACATGCTTTGACTTATGCAAGCTTTAGTGGGGAGAAAGGTGTTTACGCAGAGAAACCACATAGCTCAGGAAGCCCTAGAAATCACATCGAAGCCGCACGTGCAGGGGTGGTCGCTACAGACTGAGGGTAGCTTGCCAGCTTAGGCAGTTACAACATTTTGCTTCAGCTTCCAGGTTGCAGGTGGCCCAGTACCCAGGAATGACATCATTATTTGTGCTGGTTGTCATCTGCTTTGGCTCTGTGAGCAAGGAGAGCTCGCGACCGTACGGGAATGGAGCCGTTTCCACACTGCCCACGGCTGGCGAGTGCGAGGTCAAGGTGGTGGAAGTGATGCCCGTGCGGAGTATGAGAATAGAGACAAGCTTAGGGAACGGGCCTTTCTGAGAAAATTAACTAGTACATACCTGAAAAATTAATTTGCAGCCAGATAACAGCACTCTGTTAATGATTTATGTTTAGGTCTTGTTGAGAAAACCCAGCATGCCTGTGCATGTCCAGAATGACAGGTATACCCATGCATGCTGGAGAGGACATTATCCACTTCCGCAGATCTCTGGTATATGAAAATGTGCATTATATTTTGAGATGGGATGACAGTCCTTTTAAGAGCAGATGAAAAACAGCAACTGTTCCCTAGATATTCTCTGAAAGTACCCCATCCAAATGGGTTGAGTAACTAACTAGCAAGTGGAGCAAATGTGAACAAGTGGAAACTGAGACTTAGTATTAGAATACATCCGTATTCTTGTCCCCGTGATCTGGAAAAACATACATATTTTGTTCAATATGCATTTATATATGTGTATATAGAGATACACATATAGGTTTGATACCTATAGCTCTAGCATTTTTACGTTTTAGCTTGTGCTTAAATATTTTGCAGAATGTATGTGTTGATAAGCAATTGTTTGAAAAAGTCCTTTGTTATTGTATTTCATTTTCTTATATCTTCTTGAAGTGTTCTATCTCTGGTATCTGTTTTCATGCATCATCAATAACTTTTGTCAAGCCTTTTCTTCTTTTTGTATGATATCAATCGAATCACACTTTGGTAGTTCAGAAACTATCTTTTCAGAGGATACTCAGTTTCAGCATTCCTTGCATCTGTCTGCATCGGGTCAAGTCTCTTTGGAAAATAACAATTTTATGTGTGCTCTTGGCAAGCAGAACCAAACTCTGTCACTCTCTGTTGCACTTACCACACTTTCTGCCTGTCAGACCTCTACAGACCTCTTCAGTTTCTTTTCTTGTATCTTAGGAGTGCATGGACATGTGTTATTATAGCCTGCCACTTTGCTGACATTAAAAGATTGGGTATCTGCAGCATCACAAAATAATGCATTGTTCTTGCAGGGTGCTGCTAACTAAATTCATGCTTTCATTTGTTGTAACTTTTGACTTATTTGGCAGGATATTTTAAAACTTTTACACCACCACTTATCCTCTCAATTTGGTACTGATAAGCAGATCACAATTTGTAACAAAGTAATCCTTTCTTGGGCATGTAATAAAAAGAACTTGAAAGGAAAAGCCTTTAAGTGCTAGACATCTTCCAAGCTTACATGTAAATTCACCTGTGCTAGCTGAATGCTAAAGTCGGGCCCACGATGTCTGTCTCCCTCCACATGTGTCTTTTCCTGCCTTGGAAAGTCAGTTCTCTGCAGGTTCTCATTTCCTTACTCTTTGTTTGTTTGCTTGCTTTTCCAACATATGCATGCCAATATTTTTAACAAGGAGCCTGTGGGTCCTTCAAGAAAGGGAGATGCCTGAGCTATCTCAGAACAGTATGCTTTGCCTAGAGAGTATCATACAGTGCCGTGCAGTGGTAGAACCTAGGTCCCAAAAGCAGTCTGTGCTTCAGCAGGGCTTAGTAACTAATTATCCTGGTAACTAATTGCCATGGCTGTGCTGTTCGTGGAGCAAAGTTGGGTGTTTGGGACTAGCATGTGTTTCTTTGCCTCCATTCGGCTCCATACCCGGGGACATTTATGCATCATTTTCAGAAGCGCAGAACACTCTCCACTCCACTTGAAGCAAATAAGAGCAACAGAATTTCATCGCTTTGAAAAAACTAAACTCAGTGATAGCTTTGGAAACTATATGTTGTTTTGTACATAGGTTAGTTGATCGATGTTCCACGTGTTAAAAAATTAACAAGGAGAATATAAATGAAGAGCAAAGGTGAATCCTTCCTTCAATATTCTACTTTTTACACTTTAATTATGTCAAGCCTTCTGTGTTGCTTTCATGTATTACCTGCTTTTCTCATTCCATTTTCCTGATGTTACTTGTCATTCTCCTGTCCTGCAGTGGTGGTAATAAATACGTGGCCACAAGGTATCATCATGAGGCCAGTATTGGTTCACTGAGTGATTCAGTATTTAATTTGAGTGTATATTTACTCTGCTCTTGAAAGTCTGCTTCTAACCTTTTAAGAAAGAAACTTTAATCCTCTAGAATGAACTGCTTTAGGTCAGTTTTGTTTTGGACATTAAGATTGTTCATCTGTTTAAAGTTTCTGCTGAGAGAATTGTGCAAGCCCAGCCTTGTTCAAGATAGCTCTTGGTGCCCATGTCTGACTGTCTGAGATTTACCTTTGTGCTGCCCTAAATTAAGGTTTTATGTTGCAAATATCAAACTAGATGCTGGTTTATACTAAGTAGAAAAATCACATTGCTTTTGTTGCTAAGGAAATTTATTGACTTTCAATAGGATTTATTATGGATCCTTCACATCTGTGGAAGATTTGTATCATTTTGTTTACAGGGTCAAAACAACATGGAGTAAGCTATGAATGAGGTAACAGCTAGTTTTGAAAAATACTGTTCTTTTGTATTAAGTTTGGTCAGATAAACTTTGGGTTTCCTGTTGACACAGGACATATTAAGTGGGCCTGTAAGCTTTAGATAATCGAAAGATATGAAATATAAACAACTCACTAGAGCCCTACATTTGTTTTTAGGTTCAATGGTAAATGGATGGGGTTCTGCGTCTGATGAGGACCGTAACTTTTCTAGTCATAGATCTAGTGTAGGTAGCTCCTCAGATGACTCGATCTTTACCAGCGGCAGTTTTGCACAAGCACTGGTTGCAGCAGCAGATAAAGCTGGTTTTAGGCTGGATGGAACCAGCCTGACAAGAACAGGTTTGTAGACTCAAAATTGCTGCTTTCTGCATGAAGGGTGTCTCTGCCTATTCTCCTCTTTTCAGTGAACCTGAGTCTCACTTCACGTTTGTCTAACATGCATGGAATAAGGTGGATGGAGATATTTTTAAGTGCATATTCTAAACAAAACCTTCTACTCTATTTCATTTTTTAATGATTTGAAGTAGTGCATTGCACAAGCTATTAATCAGCACCTACAGTCTGCTCTTTCCCTTTCTGCTGACTCTACTATAGATTTACTGACATATCCTCCAAATAATATTTCACTGAAGAGATCACTAATTCTACCACGCACTTTTTGATGATTTAATTTTTGCAAAGTCTTCCTACAATCAATAACATTTGCAGTCAGGAAAATCATGTTTACGCTATTATCTCCATCCCTGCTCTTCTGTTGCATCTCCTCTTGCAAAAAAATGTATTTTTCTGAGTATTTTTTTCTAAGCATGGGGTGAAATTGTATACTTTTATTATTAACAATACAAACTGTTTAAAAGTCTTATTGATCAGCTGACTTTAAAAATAATTTGATAAGTTACTGTATTTTTATTAAATTTAATTTTAACTGTGTCAGCTAGGATTGCAAGTTAAATGCAACAAAGGTAGAATGATTATTGCTTCTGATAACGAATTATTCTGTCTTTTAGAATGAATTAACAGTAAATATAATTTAGTTCATAATTTAAAAACTTATGTTTTATTTCTAGAACAAAATATGATAAGTAACATTTATTTTCAATATTCTGAACAGAGAACGTATTTGAACTTGCTTAGTCTTAGCAAAATTGTGAAATAATTTATTAATTCCATAAAACCGAATAGCAAAGTATGAATTTGGGTTGTATTTTTTTGTTACGATATCTCTTCCTATTTCTACCCATAGTTCCCATAGTGTTCTTATCATTTAAATTTTTTTATTAGCCTTGTATCAAGCTTATCCTTCAGTAAAGTAGGTGCATTTATGAAAAATGTGTGCAAATGTTAGGCTTAATATTGCAGGCTTTCTGCATGCAATGACTTTATAACAAAAACTGCATTTTTAATTCATGGCAAAATCCTGAGCTGCCAACAAACTATAGGGTGAAATTCCAGCTTCTCTGAAATTACTGGGGCTTTGCAGTTAGAGAGTTATTTCACTGTCTGCTTTAGTTCTTCACTCATCTGCTATAGGCCCAGTTTAGGCAAACTGTAATTTTAAAGATATTAGTTTCCTTGAAGAGTCTCCTAAATAGCCTTGAATGAAAGGAATAATTCCTTTCCACCCCTTTTATTTTTGTGTTCTTCTTGGCCTGAATAAAGGCTAATATGAAGACTCATTTTAGTCCAATGTCGTTTATATCAAGCCCTTTAAGAAATATATTTTCCACCAAAAACAAATGTATAACAAAAAAATGGGCACCTAAACACTTTAAAATAAATATAAATTTCTCATTATAGCTATGTAAATGGGATATCCAAAGATGGGGTGGGAGCTCTATTGTCAGGTATATATTTTTTTAGCTTCATTGGGACGCAACGCACTTAAATTGAGTACTTAAGTGTAATTCCTTGGATATTCTAGTAGAGCGTAGGTTACATCAAATTATTCCACTGTTGCTGTAGAGACATTCTCATTATTACTTTTTAATGATCCAGCAGGCACAACTGCAGCAAAACAAAAACCCCACATAAACAAACAACCCTCCCCTCTTTTCTGAACAAAAACAGCAGCAGAGGGAAGCAACTCCCCAGCGCTCGCTGCAGTTTGCTCCTGGCGCGGTGCCTCCTGGGGCAGCATGATCCATCAGACCTGCCTGTTATGGTACCTGCTGCACCACACTGAATCCCAGATGGTGCTAAATGGTGCTTCGTGGCAGAGAAGCAGTGGCAGTGCTCTTTTTTTTTCTTTTATATAGCTCGTTTTTTCTGGAGGCAATCTGAAAGGCTTGGCTCTTCTCCCTTGCTCCCTGGACAGTTATTCCCACCTGTCCAGAAGAAGTGTGAAATATTCTCCCTGTAGCAAAGGAGAAGTCCAGTTTGGTCACCTTGCGTGAGTGTGCTCAACTGCCAAGCATCATAGATGTGGTAAATTCAGGTGCAGGGTGTCTCTCCTGCAAGACACCTGGATTCCAGCTTCCAGAGACCATCGTGTGATTTACCATGCAGTTCAGCCAGGTTCCTTTCTGACACCCTTGGGAAATTAAGCCGTGAATTGGTGGATTCATCCTTGTCTCCACTTATATGCACTAAATCTGCTATAGAGAGTCTGACACTGCTCAGCAGTTTTTACTGGAAGGGCTGCAGATGAGAGTAAAATAGATGCTGCAAGCAGATCTGAGGTGCACTCAAAGATGTATTTTGGAAGCCTGCACATCATCTGTTTGCCCCATGTCTAACTCAAATCAGTGAGTCAGTGCTATTTATTACCAGCCCTCATTTTCAGGAAGGGGTAAGGGATTTTTTTTTTCAGATCAGCATTCTGAAGTGAAAATCAGTGAAGAGACTGTGAAGAATATTCATCCTGCACTCGCCAGTTGCACTTGAATGTTGAGAGTTTATTTTTACAGAACATCTGTGCAACATGGTGTGAGCTAGGATGGAATTTCAGGCTCTTCTCTGAATTTCCTTGCATTAGTGGTCTTTTTAAATAAAATCCATACTATTTTGTCTGTGTTCATCTGCTGTTTAATCCTTACCCATGAAACAAGGGCTTGATCAGTTGTCTGTCCGGCTGCAGCTGTGCCAGCTATAGAGGTTGATGTTCCCAGCTTTCCTGCTTTCTCCCATCTCCGGACTTAGCTGCTTGGGTGGGTGTTCTGTAACCCATTTCTGCCCAAATGAACCAGTTAGCAGCAGCATACTACTCAAACTGTTCAAGCTTATTCTGGTTTAATTTGATGAAGAAGAATTAGGAAATGTCCACATAAGTGATTCAAATGTGTTAACTTCTAATAGCTGGCAATGACATGCAGCTGGGAGACAAGCTAACCGAGGAGCAGTGTCCTCTTTGTGGTGCACAGCAGACAGAAGAAGACAACAGAGCAAGCGTGAGCCAGAAAAATTCCAAACCGAAACACTGAGAGGTTTCTAACACGTATGCATTAATGCATTGACAGCATTTTCGAGAGCCTATGGCCACATTTTTTCGCTTGTCCTCTTTTTGCTTTGAGGACATTTCAAAGAGTGTAGTAGATAGCATATTAACCCCTGATTAGGCTTATCCAGATCAGATTGTATATGATGGCACGCTGGAAGTAAGTGCATCTATTATCATGCATTAAGAGCAGTGCAGCACTCCACACCCAAAACTTTGACTCTAATAAAACCCCTGGAAAGTTTTACTACAAAACCCCGGTCACAACAGTGTGCTCCATGCTCTAAGTTAACCAGAAGACAAAGCAGCCTCTGACAAGCTTGGAATCAGGTGACCAGAAAATTCAAAAACAATTTTGTCCCTTTCCGTCAACTTTTGTACCATTTGGACCTATATCTGTACTGAAAAAAACAGCAGCTCTGATTGGCTTATAATCTTTCCACTGTAGATAATTTTAAAACAAGTAGAAGTTTTATGTATCTAATCTAAACAGAGTGCTGACATAACTAAGGTGCTTGTTAAAGATGACGTGCAGATGAAAAAAAGAAAGTAAAAGACAATGATATTGAGTTTTCATCAAATATCATTAAGCAACAAACAAGCGTAGTTAAGTTATTTAGCTGAAAAGAGTATCAGAATAAAAAGAAGTGAATTAAGTAACCAAACTGTGCTCATACATTCTCTGCTGTGATGCCTATAATCATCTGCTCTAGAGAGTAGGATCAAAGATTTTTTTAAGGACAAGTCACATCACTTGATCAACCAATATATAACAAATTTCTCAAGAATGTTTTTGCTTGGAGTACAATATTTTTTAACATATGAAAGTGCCCAAAGTGATTTGGAAAATTTTACTGAACAAATATACTTCCATTTTTATTTCCTGTAGAGAAAGGAGCCGTTAGGTATGCAAACCCACAGAGCTATGTAGCTTGCAAAATCTCTTACATTTATCTCACTGGAGTTACTCCAGATATGCAGTGCTATGGGAGCCCCTAAAATGAGAATCTGGCTTAGCAAATGGTGAAGGTGGAAACCGTGAGGAAATAAATTTGATATGATTGCAGAACTATTTTCCTTCACTGTGCAAGGCTCGGGAGTTGTTATGACACATCTGTTCAGAACACAGAGCAGGTAGGAGCTATACAACATGCAGTAGTTTTATCACAACAGATGGAATGCTTTTAATTACAAAAGTTAAAGACAAAAGAATGCCAAGTTTCTCCCTTTGCTTATTGTAGTGTGTCTGAAAGCAGTTGTCATTGCTGGGTACCTCCAGGGGACACTTGCTTGCCTCTGAGAATTAGAACAGCTTTAATGTTTCAGAACAGACATTAATAAAATAGGCAGTAACATTTCAAGGCGATAACATTTTTTTCCCGTTTGGTTTCTCTTTCTTTTAGGCAAAGCATACCCTTCCTCTCAGAGACCTCGGCCAAGCAGCCCGTTTTCTACTGACAGCAACACCAGCGCCGCTGTCAATCAGAGCCAGAGGCCAAGGCCTACTAAAAAACACAAGGGAGGCCGGTTGGACCAACCCCCCTTGCCTCATCGTAGGGAGGGAATAACAGACGGTAAGTTGTGCAGTGTGAAGTCCCCTCCCTGGTGATGAGTCACGGTGAGCAGGTGTGCAGCCTGAAAGGATGGAAAATATTCTTCTAAGAAGTGCACATTACCGTGAATTGTTGGCTTGGGGAAGCAGGATCCCTAAGTTGTCATATGAGCGATACCGTAATACTTGCAAGCGTGAAGCTTGCTTAAGTGGTTCTCCAAGAAACCTACCTCTGTCTCAGATCTGGACATGCTAGTGTCTCTTGGGTTTCCTCAATACAAATCTTACCGAAAACTAGCAGCTTCTCCTTGGTTCACATTACAAAACAACCTTTGAGCAATGTTACATTAAATGTAAGTAGCCACCACATGACAGTCAGAGTATTCAAGGAAGTCCTAAAGAGAAATGCAGAGCAAGTCCCACAGTGTTTATGCCCTTTTAGACAACTACCCCGTATCACAGTAGCACATGTCATGCTTTTCTCATGATTCTGCTTCCCGTCTTTTTGGTGCCGCTTCATTCCTGAAAGCCACTGACCTTGGTGACTTTGCTTCTGTCTTTGACATTCCTCTCTGCTCTGGCCACCGCTTCCCATCTGGAAATTTCAAGTGTATTTTTTCTGCTATTCTCATCATGAGGATCAACTCTGTCTTCCATTATCTTTGTCCACCCACTCTTGAGTTTGGCCAGAGATGCAGTTGCTGCATGTTACTCTTTGAGGAGGACAGAATAGGAAGACAACTGGCTTGCCACCTCTCCCTCTTTTCTTCTGATTTCCTACCTGGCCACTCTAGGTACTGAAATGATTAGAGGGGACAGGCAGTCCAACAGAAAGACAGCATCAATGAAACCACCAAGGATAACGTTAATGCAGTGCAGATGGCATGCGAGCTCTTTTCTCATGCCACTCTCTATCAGTGTTCAAGACAGGGAAGTCCCAAGAGCTAGATCTTTCTATCTGTTACAATATACCAGTGTTTATCTTATAGCCATAAGTAAACCTCAAGAAATCTTCCAGGATATGGAAAAGACATAAAAAAATTATTTGACTTTAGACTTTAGTATAACAATCTTCTGAACTCTAGTAAAAATTACTTGAGAATTCCTTTATTACATTTTCTGGTCAGGTAATGTGTTAGAAATTAAGTTGAAGAGATTATTCATTTGGTTTGGTTATAATATGATATTCATACTCTAGGTGCATGTATGAAATATGTAAGCAGCATACAAGCTGGACCATAACCACCAAAATACTAAAGCTCTCCTCTCAGTCATGTCCTTCAGAAGTACAGATACAGTTTTGCAGCATATTCTGACATTCACAGTTTGTCAGGCCATGAAGGCAGAAAATAGCTTCCAGAAGTAAAAACTCTTCACCAAAAAGGTCGTCTTTATATCTCATGCTCTGCAGCTCACCTTCACTATGATGTTGTTTTGGGAATTAGCTCCAAACAGCTTAGAGCCCAGTCATATAGCCTGTATTGGTTTAAATGCTAATATACTTCTGAAAGTATTCCAAAGGCCTCCCTTCTTCAACAACTGTTGCACACAGATCAGATAAATAGAGGTAGCTGAGGGGAATAGTAAGTGAAAATTGTGTCTATTGCTTTTAGTGATGGATATATGTCAGTGATGTAACATTAGTTCCATAGTCTGTCACCTTGGACCATAAACCTTATGGGCTAGAACTCGTGTCTACATGTGTGTCTAGTGCATCCAGTATAGTGTGGCCTTAATCCTCCTGCTTTTGAGCACTAATGCTATAGAAACACTTAATAATACTGCTGGTACCGTAAAAATAATGGGAAGCTGGTTCAGATCATAAGACAGATAGAACTGTGGCTCCCCAGGGAGTGTTTCTTCCATAAATTTTGAGAGTTTCATTTAAATATGTGAGAGAGAACAGCTTTTAAGGTTTGTCTATAAAAAGAAATCTTTTATGGTCTTTAATTTTCTCTTCAAAATAAACTAAACTTAAAGGAGTTTCTTTGATATATTTGTGTCAGAGCACCAATCATATATTATTTCAATCAGCCTCTGGTAACAGTACTCTGCCTTTAGAGACCATTAACTTAGTGTTTGTCTGCTACAAACTCAGCTGAAAATACTTGCTCTATGTTCCAAAAATTTATAACATCCTGAAGTAATAGAGGATCTTTTCCCATCCTCTCTTGCCACAGAAACAAACAAACACAAACTTTACAGTTTTCCCATTTCAAGTATTACTCATGATTCATTAAAGTATAAAGGCTGGTCTGAATCAAAGCTAAATTTGCAAAGCAGCATTTGTCAGTTAAAGAAGCTAGAGATTGCTGCTGCCACCTGTATGTAGGTAAGCAAACTGAGTTTAGTAACTCTCCTATTTATGATAGGAATACATAAAGTTAAATAATAATACTGACCTTTTTTCAACAGTAACTTTCCAAACATTTTACCATGAGAAATAATACCACTCTCCTTAAGATACCAAGTAGGAGAACCTGGGATAGATGCAGTTCTTCTGAGCCTTAATCCAAACCAATCCATTCAGCCCTAGGAGCTAATGAGTTAAGTGGGGGTTGTCACTGTAAATTTTCTTCTGTTTTTGATATCTCACCGGTCCAGACCTGTACAATTGCCTCCTTTTGGATTTGTTTGTAAGAACATACCCAGTTTGTCAGTTTTCTTCAAATTCCTAAGGTGATGGTATTCAGCGAGCCTTAGCGTTTTGTGTTTAAGTTCATCACATGCTTGACATCTGCTGCTTTAAATTTTCATTGACTATGTGAACTCCAGCCACATCCTTTCTCTGCCCTTTTTGATACACTTCCTGAGTGCTTCCTCCTTATTAAATATGACCAACTGGGGTAGTGCAAAAAATCCAAAGAACTGTAATGACTATAGTGCATAGCACAGAGATAACAGCCTATGTAAACATATAAAAATAAAATGACGTGCTTACTTTGGACAGAGATCCACACAAAGAAGTCCTCCCGCTTCCCCCGCCCCTAAAAAAAAAGTCTACTGCTGCGTATATTTTGATTGCAGTTCAGAGACCTCTAGAAATTATCTCCAGATTGAACTTTCATATTTTTATTCCTGTAGGTACTGATTTTTAAGTTCCCTGTCCTAAAAAGATAGCCTTCTTTTTAAAATTCTACATTCTCTTCTCTCATGTAATGCTGTGATCAAAGTCACCTTTGCTGTCAGATAAGCTAGTAATCAGACAATGGCACTGACATATCCATTTTTCTTTTCTTAAGCCATGTTTATGTTAAGAGTTTGTCATTTGAACTTACAGCTTGAGTTCACCAGTAGTTGTATGACACCATGTCATCTGAGGATTCATTTGGGAACAGTAGTACACTAAAGTAATTACTTAGGATGTTAAATTTAGTTCTTAGCTACATGCTTAACTTGACTTTTTAAGGAAATGAAACTTTTATATTTGGCTTTTTTGAATTTTATTTATTTGGCTGTCTCTGCCCTGTATCAACTCATCCCATAATTTTTTAACAAATTTTGACAGGGCACAACAATCTCAAAGGTAATTTGGTTCCTAAAAGCTTTCTTAGAAAGTAGTAGACTAGGGAAAGAAGCATTGTAAATCTTCTGATGAAAAGGCTGTGGGGACAGCAGATAATCCACAGGGGAAAGATACCATATGAATCCCTCAAATGTTGGAGAACATTCATTCAGAGCTTGCAGTCAACCTTAACAAACAAATGTGTGAGTTTTAGTTCTAGTGCTCAAGGAATAATTTGTTTTCTTGAAATTAATATATTCCCAAATTGTAAAACACTGGAATACACGATATCCACAGTAGTATGGTCACTGCTTTACAGAAATTAAATGTTCTTCAGATTAGCGTGAGGTTAGAAAAAACAAAGAGGAGTCAGAGGGAAAGTATGGTAGGGGTTAAAAGAAGAATTAGGGGAATTAGTTAAGTTTTCTTTTAGCCTTGCCACTGGACTTTCTATCATGTATTGCCGATCAATTTTTGCTGAAGTAGATCACTGTAAAGAAAATGCTAGAAAATGGTTCAGGGTCTTATTCAATGTAACAGTAATTATCCTCCTTGGGAAAACGAATGGCTAGCACAGGCAGAAAAGAGTGCCCATATTACTTCTTGGTGCCCTAAGTTCATGCTTTTTCTGGCTAATATTGGGAGGCTACACCCAGGCTTGACTGGTACCTGAGTGATTTGGCCAATACTCTGCCTTCTCAAAGAGGATAGGCATAACCCCAGGCCTCTGATCATGTACTTTGATGTCCCACAGCTTCTCAGTCACAATCCCTCCGTTCGTTAGTAAATCAGTAAGACCATCACTACCTCTCCAATACAATTATGAACTGGCTTGCAGATTTAACAATCCTGCCATGAGCAAGTGGTAGTTTGGATGGCATCCCACTAACCTAATAAGTTACTAGCTGAATATGGCTTTCCAGTATTTTACCATGCCATCTAATGCCATTTAGATAGAAGCCTAGCGACAAACAATGATACTACTCTGAGCATCATTGCTGAAAACCCTACTGAAGTCCCTAAAATTCTAGATTACCGATTTCTCTGAAGTGATTCATGTTACAGAATGAATTGGCTCATCTGCATGGGATAATAGGAAACCAAGACTTAGCTTCTGAGATCTCTGTTATCTTTGGCTAGCAGCCAAAATCCCAGCCATTAAGCATCATGCATCTGCTTACTCATATACATGTGTTTAGACACATGCACCCTCATAGAAACACGTCTGTCTCGAAAGCGAATGGAGATGCAAGGAAAGGCAAGTCTCTTTTCTGTGTCATTAGGGGAGGAAACTCTTCATGACTACATATGTGCAGGGTCTCCATGTATGCCCAGGCAAGAGAGCGGAGTGTATTTAGGAATTTACCTAAGGCAGACAGGCATTAGAAGTTTTAAGTTGTAGAGCAAATAAAAGGCCACACTGCTAAATGAAGCTTCTTCCAGCTTCTTTTATGAAACATGAAACTTACTTAGATGTTACTGTGACAATCAAGCGTTTGAAAGAAGGTGAAAAAGCAAGTGGTTTAGTCAGGTGATGGTTGTCTGGAAGTAGCAAGAGATCCTTACGTATCTCTTCAGGTATATCTAACACAGTTCAGTAAATCTGTACTCAGGTTGAAGCCAGTTTACATGAATTCTGTAGTGCCTGTAATTTCTCTTGGAGCTTCATCAGAAACTAAATTTTATTTTTCATTTCAAATAGCTCATATCATCCACAGGTTTAAAGCACCCAAAGACCTTTCCAAACATGGATTTTCGTTTCACTTCTATACATCAGACAATTATTATGCCCATTTTGCAGACAGATAAGAGCAAGAGCTCTTAACAACTGATCAACAACATTAGCCCTTTGTAATTCCCGGAGCTGTAGCTGGCTCTAGAACACTCACTATGGTTCAAGTGTAAACCTTCTGTATTTCTCAGTGCCTAATTGACAACTATTAAATTGCAATAAAATGTTCAGAAGAAGTTTAATATTGCAACCATTTTAACACTTTTTGGGTGTGGTATTATCCACTGCATATTTAAAGCAACATTGTATTAGTCTTAAATCTTTTCATATTAAGTATGTAAATATTCTATTTATGAAAATTGCATTGTCAGATTTTGTTAGGGCTATCTTTTTTAAATTCAGTATATGTCCCAAAAGTGCCTGTAAATTACAGATTCAGTAATCTCTATTTCAGATTGCATAAGCAGATGCCAGTGTTGTGGTTCTGTTCTTTCACTGGTTATGATCACAATAAAATCAATTATAAAAAATGCCATTTTGGAAGCCAAAGCTATAAAGCAATTGTAACATCCGCAAGCTCCCATGCCCTCCTGCTTCCACCTACAGTAAGTCAAGTACAGCCATTGGCATGAAAGGTCACATATGTAACTGAAAAATTCCTAAATAAATCAACACGAACATAAGTCATACCCCGAAACCCAATGGCTGGTTATTATAAGGTTGTTCAAGCCAGAAGCCTGATCCTGGATACCTTAATCTGGAGTGTAACACTTTGCTTACTTCACTCTGTGCGAAGGTATAATAGCACCATCAGACACAACTTCTTCCCCTGTAGACACTAATAACCTACAAGTTCTCACTTAACTTATGAATTAATGTTGACTGGGATGACCTATCAACAAATTTCAGAATGTTACTTCCACAAAAGTAATAAATATAAATGTCAAGCACATATAAAGGAGAATTACAGTCTTTAAAATAATCCTCACCCGTATATAAAAAGGCTACTAGACCATCAGGCATTTCTTCAGGCCTTTAAGGCATAGGTTTACTTCTGCCTGCCTTTTACTGATCAAGTTGCATTCCATGACAAATTTTCGCAATACTAAGTATTGTGAGATGTGAGATAGATAAGATGCAAAAGCCTGAAAAGCATGACAGGCCTTTATCTAGTGTGAACTACTATTGCTTTAGTGAATTTGGCAGGCCTGCACTGATTTACTTGGCTATGGTTGTTTTCCTCGTGTATCTGTATGACCTCCCTAGTATTCCCAAATACAGAATTGAACAAGTGCTCTGTTTACAAAAGAGGTAGGCTTTATGGGAAAGTTTTCATTAGAATGACAAAAACCTTCTATTTTCTGGTTTTGCTTTTTTTAAAATATGAGTCATATAGCTTTTCTGGACTATTACTAGTTTATTGTATAGCTTACAAGGAGATTTTACATTTAGAATTATGATTGTCCAGATCTGTAATTATCTTGGGATACTGACTACTGAACAGGAATTACTTTTTCCACCATGAATGTAATTTGAAATTTGGTCTTCAGTTCTATAAGTATCTTAAGGGTCAAAGTTATAAACTCAAAATGAACAAGTGTTATCAGAAAGACAGGCAAGTGCTTTTTAGTGTTTGGTTGAAATTGGTTTTTGATTGGATATATTTGCAGGAATATTAAATTTAAGAGGAGTCATGTTTTTGTCTGTGAAGGTTATAGCTTATGACTCAATATTGAAATGTACTTGCACTAACGGTTCACTCCTTGTTTGATGGCTCTGTTCAAGCCTACCTTTTGCAGAGGTTTTTTTGGTGAATAATTTTTTTTCTCCTCCAAAAAATGTGGAATTCATTATATTTTGCTTAATTTGTACATGTAGGGTTTGATTTTAAGCCTGTAGCTGAAAATGAAGCTCAAAAATGGAGCCAAAGAAACAAACTCTAAAGTGCTTACACTGGGGAAGTTGTTACACTGTCAACTGTAACAGATCTACTTTTTCTAGCCTTGCTTAATTGCTTGCTGATGCTGAAAGAGCTAAGTAGGCTATGCCCCGCAGAAACTGAATCCCATGCTTAGGAACTAAGTCTGGGCTCAGATACTATTGATTTTATGGAAGTTTGAAAGAACTAGGAACACAGTAACTTCAGTAAAAAAAATAGTGGAAGGTAAATGGACATTTCTGAGTATCATGGAATTTCCTCTTTTTAAATCTTCAAATAAAGTGACTCGTGCCGTTTGCAAACTTCTGTTTCAATGAAATATTAGTTCATCTCAATCTTATTCACATTTTTTAGATCTTCCACCACCACCCGACCCGCCCCCCGGTCAGGGTTTAAGGCAGCAAATAGGCCCTGGCCAACGCGGAGGCTCGGCAGAGAGGAAAGGAAGCTCTCTTGAGAGGCAGCAAACATCGAACATAGATGAAACAAAGAGCTCATTGGATCGTCAAGCTAGAACATCCTTAGAGTGGCAGCGGCAAACCCAGGAATGGATAAGCTCCACAGAACGGCCAGAAGACATAAGGAAAGCCCAACACAAACAAGCGTTCGGATCAGGTGTGTGTGCTGCCCCAGGCAAGGCAACGTAGACAGCTTCTTGAAACCTTCTGGCTAGCGTTGTGTCTAACTCACGGGAGTGTGAGATGGCCTTAAATCCGTGTGTTCCAGTATTGCTGAGGCTTATGCTAGAAAACAGAAAGACGCAAGTGAAATGAAACTTGTGATCCAAGTTCTTTCCCTCCTGCTACAATGAAATCTCATTAACACCTAACTCAGTGAATTCTTTACAGTGTTTTGGAAATTAATAATGCTGTCAAGCATAGCAACAGAGAAAATAAAAGGCTGTTTATGGCAGGCAGGAAAGCAGAAAGAGATTTTTAAGTATTTTCTATTATATTTATTAGGCACAAAGGGCTATATTTCTAGATCTTTCAACCTGCATCTAAATTGGGAGTAGTTGTTTTTGCATGTTTGCAAGTAGCTCGATTCTTCTGAGCTACTGACATTCTTTCTAGCTGTATTTATTTTTTCATTTGCTCTTTTTGCAAAGATGTAACAAAGTAATTCATCTCTTAGGCATAGGAAGATGACAGTGCAGGCTTTCCTCTTCATACAGGACCTGCTCTTGCTGAGCAAGATTGGATTTGGATTTCAAGTCTGTAGAAACATATAAAGAAGGTGATGCTGATCCGAATTTGTAGTCCTACCAACTTCACAGATTCTTTTTCTCAGCCTGACCTCAAAGGTCCCCTTACTAGGATATTTTCTGTAACTCACTAATCACCCATTATCCTATGCTTATTAAATAGGGTGATACAAGAAGACAATTACTCAAAGAAGACAAAAAAAAAATTACACAATACGCAGAGCTGTCTCCAGGGCTGCTTCTTTGAGTATGTATTTAGTTTTCCTAATTTCATTCTAATACTAATTCTCCTAGTCAACACAGCACAGTAATTTCAGTGTCATTCTAAGAAAAGCAGTGGCACTGGCAAACTTGTCACAGAAGTAGGATTTGTGAAGTCCTCCAAGTAAATATTGCTGCACATATTTCAAATATAATTTTTGTAAATATCCATATTTTTAAACATATGAATGATACCATTAAAAACTCCTAGTCTTTCAGTTGTATATACAGAATGAATGGCTCTCATGTTGTTAAATGATTATGGTGTTAAATTCATGCTGTTTAGTGTAATGGCAATTTTGAGTACAATGCAGAAGATGTGCAAATTTCTATAGAATAGCACAAACATACCATATGTATCTCATTTCTTTAAAAATAATATTAAGGGTGCTTCTCTGACCTTGCTAGCAAGAAATCCCCTGTTCTTTCTCTACTGTGTAGATGTACAGGTGCAAGTCATCAGTTACTGTACACTATAGAGAGTATACAGTAGCAAAATTCCCATACTCCATGACTTGCATTTATGTGTCCCTAAATAAAAAAGATTTGATCTCGACACTTCCGTTGTCCTACTTGAGCACTGACCTTAGGGCTGGAGTGATTGCAGATATCTTGATCTTGTTAAATTCGGGATGGCTAAGGCAATTCTGCATAGGCATAAATGAGGATTGCTTTAGGAGATACCAATTCTTCACTGGTTTGAAGCTGTTCATAAATATTATGTTCAAGGTATGCCAGAGCTTCTTATTTTGTTTGTGTTTCTTATACCAGCTTCTTCCACAGCAGCTTTCTTGCTCCGTATTCTTTTCTCTGGTAGATTTTTTAAAAGACTACTTTTGTGTAGGATGCTTGTTTCTATGAATACATTTTGTTATTAATAACATTAATTGTGCATCTTCCCTTTCCCTTTGTTATCAACAAAAAACTCTGGAGATCTAGTCTCTGGTTTAGACCATTTTCAGATATTTCTAAAAGGAGTCATCACTAACTATCAGCTTCCAGAAAATGACTACTTTGCAGTTTAGATGTCTTCATTCAGATATCAGCAATCTGTGAGTGAAATTTTGAAATAAAAACCTTTGGTTTGAAGATGAACAGAATGAAAATGTCTAATGCTGGAACTGTTTACCACTGATTGCTTTCAGTATAGACAAGATGACCAAATTCCTGCTAAAGGCTTCATTGCACATCCTTAGTCATAGCACATCAGATGTGACATTTTCAGCTATCTCTCTAAAGAAAGTAGTGCTAGATCAAGTTACAGTAGTCTTAAAATAACCTTTAAAGCCCTTTGGTTATCTTACGAGATATAAAAACCTTTTATGACATATGTATACCCTGATTTTGCACAGACTAGATTTATAACTTCAAATTAAAAGCTCAGTCTTTCAAAGCGAATGGCGCTGGCAGAGCTTTCTCACATTCTTTGCAGGGCTTGCCTATTTTGAGACAATTTTTGATACAAATAATGTATCTTTCTTAAAAATCATGACCCTATTCTAAAGACTTTAGACACCTACCTTTCATGTACTAGAATGCTATGAAAAGCTCTTATTTTATGTCAGTATTGGTTATTTTATGGGTTGCATTTATTACTGAGGACACATCAGATAATTTAACATACCATATGCTCTATAATGATAATGCACTTCATATTTATTCATGGTCATTTTTTTCTCAATATTTCATTGAACCCGAAGGAGGTCTTATCCTGAGCCCACAAACTAGAAAAACAAATCAGTTGACCATATATGTCATCTTCAAACCCTTTTGCAATGCTAGTGGTTTTTCTTTCCATCTTCTAAAAATGTATCCAGCTTTCTGCTAAACTGATTTATGCTGTTTGCTTTATTGCTGCCTTAATGCAAGCTGTTCCGTATTTCAGTCAGCCTTTGGAAAACAGGTTTTCATCTGATTCTATTGTTAAGGATTGTTTTATAAAGAGCAGGTAACATAATTTGAAAAGTTTTCACTGTTAAATGTCATTTGAATATGTCTTCTAGCCATTTATTTACGTTTCTGCAGGGACAGTGCTGTCATAGCACAAAATACTGGTAATGTTCTGCAGTGCACATACTCTCATCCTTAGCCAGGGCCATAGGGAGATACTTTGGCAGAGGAAGAAGTCAGCTGTCTCCCCTCTTTCCAGTAAGTTTGCCTTACAAAAGGATCAGTAGGTTCAACAGGAGATCATAAGGTGAATTCCCATGCCCTACTCACTTGTGGAAGTAGAATTTAGCAACAAAATTCTAGGTTTCCTCCATATTTTGCTCTCATTTGACTTTTCCCCAAGTTAATTGTGCTCCTGCCTCTGCTATAGCTGTGTCAAAGGCTTTGAGATTGTGAACAAAAACATTCTGATCTCGTCTTCCTTTCCAAACCCCATGTATTTTTCCTTCTGTGTTCCTGCCCTCTGTCACAAACAGAATGCTTCACCTCAGCAGATTGGTTAATAGTGAAGACATTGGAAAAAAAAATAATAAAAAACACTTTCAGCCCAGATTAGCCTTTAAAAAGTGTGATACTTAAGCAGGAGATGTGCAACTGCTTTCAGAAGGGGCAATTCTTGTGTTTAAGGTTAAGTGTGTGCTCATACCCTTTCTTGAATCAAGCTATATTGAGTAATGTTTCTTTCTGCAGACTGCAAGTTAGTAAAAGTGGATCATACATAGCTAAGAAATAAATAGTGCTTCTGTTTCAGTATTAAATCAGTTCTGCTGTTTAGTTTCTTAGGTTAGGGTTATTGCAACAATATCTCCTAGGAACTGAGATGTGGTCTTGCTTTACTTGATGCCATGTTAGTATGTGCAGTTGTATGGTTTATTAGGTATTAAACATGAACTCATCAGCACCTCATTATTACAGGGCTTCACACAGGAAGAGGCAAAGTGAGCAGGTGTAAGCCTCTTGCTCATAATGGAACATGAAGCAAGCTGTAGGAAGATTTACTCACCCCAAATATTATAGCTACTAATACTATGTATAATATAAGATTTTCCAGTGTAATTCACAACTAGTTAAAAATATTTTCAGTGTTTTCCACAGCCTTAGAAATTACTTGGCTGCTGGAAGCTAATTAAATTAGCTGATATTGTAGTTCTTTATCTAAATTGATTGAGGTAATGTTACCATAATTTAAGCTAAAGAAAAGGAAAAAGCACATTCATGTAGGCTTAAAGCAAAAATCTAATCATAGCTGCATTGTTTTGGAAATTGTATGTGCAGCTATTTTTATTAAACAATCTATGACTCATCATCTATTACTACATAATGAATCTAGACTTTTATAATTAATACAAACTAACTTATGAGTTCGCGTTAGAGCGAGATTAAATTCATGCTAGTGCCTTTGTCTGTGGAATACAGTTGTGTTTTTTCTTAAGTATAGTTGCTGTGGTATAAAGCAAAACAAAAGAGACATATCTGAAGGCCAGGAATGAGTATGAGGTCCACATCAGGATAGCTTTTTTATTCCTGTTGTATTGATTTTGTTCTGCTTTGTTTTTTTAGAGGAGGCACTGGTACCTTATAGTAAGCCCAACTTCCCATCCCCTGGTGGCCACAGCTCTTCAGGAACAGCTTCTTCTAAAGGATCGACTGGACCTAGAAAAGGTGAAGTCTTGCGTGGAGGTCACCAACGCAATGCCAGTGACCTTCTTGATGTGGGCTATATGGGATCAAACAGTCAAGGACAGTTTACTGGTGAATTATGTAAGTTTATCTCTAGCTACAGTTCAAACTCTCAACTAGACAAAAAGGGACAAAGCACAGATTGAGATGCATGGAGTACGTAGACAGGAGATACTCTAGACAGGAAAAAGTTCAGTGTCACAAATAAAATTTTGCCCAGGTCTTTTTGACTTTTGAGGTCTTTTTCCTGTGATGACAAACAAGTTCATCTGGGTTCTTGGGTCTGGAACAATTCAGCTCCATGTAAGCTAGGCCGAGGCCATCTACATAGTAGAACTTTAAGTATATAAGACTAATGAAAAGGAAAATGTTAGGAAAACAGAAAAGAATCCTGGTGATTCCAGATTTTCTTGGTAAAGTGTAATGTTCTTGTCTCAGAAATGCCACTGGTGAGGGGGTCTCAGAGGAGTGAATAAGAAACAGTGCTGAATCCGATGGTCGCATTAGCAGTCTTATAATATCTCCTGGCTTGCTTTTGCTCTTCCAGCAGTGTTCCTTCTTGTTGACCTCAGAGTGGGGACCTCTTTCTCAACTGTGTAGCTCAGTTTCTCAACTGCATTTCCCAACACTTTCCTCAAACTGCCCAGGTTTGGAGAGGAACTAGTTTCCAAGTTGCCTTTCATTATCAGTCAGTGTCCACTAAACTCTAGTACAAAACCATGTTAATACCACATAGATGGCAGTAGTACTAGATATCAAAAGCTTTGACTCTGCTGCATGTGCTAGTACACCAACATCACAGCTGACTCAGGCATCCTGTTAAGATTACTAGTAAACACCATGTAGCTCTTGGCATGCCTGATTCATATTTGCTGTGGTCAAACCTTCCTTACCTATCTACAATTAACTTCCAGTAGCTTGTCAGAGAGCTATTTGGTCCACAAACCCTATTGGGTTCACAGACTGTGCTGTCTCAGATAAGATGTTGGTAAGTGCTGAATTTTAGGATCTGTCACTTTTCGTCTTGGAAACAATTAAGTTTCTTCCCCCAAACTATTGCATATTCCTGATGTGCTTCAATAATAGTTTTGTTTTGTTTTGGAATAGGTGCTTTGTTTTGTTTTGTTTTCTCCTTATTACAGCCTGTTTCTCTCTCTCTATTTCTCTCTATAGAGTAGTTGAGAAGACACATTGCAAGCTGCTTTGATGGACCATCAGGTCTGAACTCATGGAAGTGATGACACTAAACAGTGCAATGAACATTTTCTTTATTTATGTACTATTAAAAGAACTGTAAATGCAATGTAAAGACACACAGCCACACATATCCCACAGATACTTTACTTGTGTTCTTCTCTTTAATACACCATCCACCTTAAACTATTCCTTGTCAGGAGTATATAAAAAAAGAAAGAAAAAAAAATCACCGTCCAGGATGAAAAGGATTTCCTTCTGTATATAATTTCTTTTGTTGCATTGCTATGCAAGCTCACCTTCTTTTTAGCTATGTTCATATTCATGTCTGTTTTTATTGGTCTGTTGTACTATATGTGAATTAATAGGCTGTGGTGCCATATATTAACTTTTAATTGTGTAACTTTTATGTTTAAAGTTTGCACTGCAATTTTATTTGGTGATAAGCACAAAACTCTACTCCTCATGACATGAAGAAAAAAGAGACTGAATGTGTGAAGAACGTTTATGTACTGTAAGCTGCTTCGAATAATGCTGGATGTAATGGAGTATATTAGGTGGTTTTCCATTGGGGTGTAGAAATAAGAAAGTGACAGGCAAAACTGATGTCTATAAAGACATCAGAGACAGATTTAAATCTTTTAAAAGCAAATGACATGGTTGTTCTTCCTGTTTAAGAAGGGGTCAGAAGGTGGAAGTGTGGGTTTAAAGAGTGAATTCGAAGATAGAAGGTAGTGTAAGATGGCCTTGACCCTTTCACTAGAACGATAAGCTTCTTAACCCTTTGTTTCTGCTTTTAACCATCTGATGCCATTGAGTAAAGGGGAAGAAAAACAAACCTTACTACAAAGAAAAGAAATTAAGGTGTTTCACTAAAGCTGTTTTTACATTGCAGTTTTGAAAGGATTACTATGATTAATTAATTTCTCCAACCCCAAATATGAGACAGAGATCTCCTAGGAGAAAAAACAATATAAACTCAAGGAATACCTAGTAAGTAGTTAGGATGCAATTTATTATTAAGACATATTCAGGCTGCTTCCAAAAAAAAGAGATATGTCAGAGTATCGTATTTTGTCTTTCCAATACATGTACAGTACAATAGAGGATAGAGCTGCACCACTGAAATTCATGACATTGATTGTTTTGATAAAGTCTTGACAAACTTTTGTGTTCTGTTACCTGAAGTCTGCGAAAGCTGAAGTTGAATCCACTAAATTTGTAGTAAAATGTTTAGTGTTTGAAAGGAAAGCAATGGTCAAAAGATTTTCAGTTTGCATTAGGTACATTTCTTGCAATACATCCAAAAAATCGGATACAAGCCAAGAAAATTTTTGACCTGTTTTTTTAGCGAGTGACTTTAAACCCTTCTATAATGATGAAATAATGCATGTTTATACTTTTTTTTTATTGAGTAAACCAAACTCTGTAAGTGGACATGAATCCTGTCTCATCATTAGTTTTCATGATTTTGTCTGGATCTTCTGTACCTCCTAAATCCCAATGAGTAAATTGTCAAAAAATTTGTAGAATAATAATATATGTGGATAGCACACTCATTTGGTGCTTAATTTAAATATTACAACCTACAGCTTGTTTCCGTTAGCTATCTGACAATGAACACTAGTTTTGATTTGAATAACCTTTTCGTATAACCAGTCTATGTTGTTTTATATATTGCCTTGGAGCTCACCAGTATTAAGAACACTTTTAGGAATGACAGAATCTTAGAAAAGTAAATTACAATGCTAAATACGTGTTGCTTTTCATTTCATTAGCTTGTTCCATGATAAGATAAAACACACAGCCATCATCTCTAACTCAGCACTACTGAATATCAAAAAATGCCAGTTAACTCCCTTAAAGACAAGATTGTTATTTAGCAGGTGACAAAAAAAATCAAGAAAAGATGTATGAATTCATTTATATTTGTGACCAATGCATATATTTTTTTTCTGCTCGTTAAATCCCGCTTAATAGTGAAAACCATTGCTTGAAAATGTTCAAATAAGGTAAAGAAGGCATCATTCATATATATACAAACGTATATATATATATATATGTATGTATGTGTGTTTATGTGCATATATATATATATATATATGTTTTTTATATTGGTATTATCATATGAAGATAAGATTATTCAGAGTCTGATTCAAATTTAATTCTCTGAAAAATGTTTAACTAAGTCACCAGTAGATTCTTTTCTTTTTCTTTTAATGTGAAAGCCTGTGCTGAGCTTTGGTGGAACACCTTACTCACTGTAGTCTATTTAAAATGAATTTAGAAGTTGACAAAGCCATCCCGATTACTTTCAAATATGTGTTTTATCTCTTCCACTGGAAAGTAAATGTGTGTCAGTATTAAAGCTGTGCAGTACCATGATATTCACTAACTTGTCCATCTGCTTCTGTACATTTTTGTTCATTAATAATTTGCTTACAATATTACATAAGGTGTTGTGTATCGCAAAGTGTCTCCATTATCTTACAGATGATGTCTCCTCTTTTTTCTTTCTCTCTCTTTTTCTATACAATGTACTTCCAATGAACCACAGTACATATTTTTTAAAATGCCATTTAATTTACTATTTTAAAAGAAGTATTCCTTTTTTTAAAAAAATGGAAAACATTTATTGTGAATAATGTGTTTAAAGAAAAGGGATGTTGTGGCGGCACTTAGAATTGTTTTTTAATTTGTTCTTTTTTTAAACTGTTTATTGGCTACAGTTTGTTCACGGAAAAATATGACCTCTTAATGTGTTTCATTGGTATTGTTAGTGCAGCAAAGTTTAATTGGCATAAAAAGTTGGTTAATAGTAACTGTTGAAGTGTGTATTGTATATTTACTGGGGAAAATAAAACATATTCACATTTCAAATCTATGTTAAAAGCCCTGAGTAAGGAGTCAATATGTGAAAAATGTAACCTAACAAAATCTGGGAACAATCAGGCAATAATAACATAGACTGAGCTATAATCATCACTGTCCACTTACAGGTAACAAGGATCATTTTATACACCGTTTTTTTTTAACTAAACTGGTAGCTGTCTTATAAATAGGTCAGTGGTAAACATTGCCTGTCGTAGGGATTTCTGTTTAAGGTCCTCTCTATATTGGAAATAGTTGTACCGATGTAATGACACTGATACAGCTATTCTAGTGATACCTCCTCCTTTTGTAGATCGCTGTATCAATGTGCAGAAAGGACTGCAAGTGCATGGCTTACCCAACTGAAAACCTCTCGAGTAGCGCACCTGTAAAAATCCTCTGTTTGGTGGGTTTCACCCTTTGAATGGGGGTTTTACCCTGGTGGAGCTACAGCCAGCCCAGTACAAAATATTCCCGGGGCGCATAGAGAGATCCTAGGTCAATTTTTCTCAATCTTTGCACTGAATATATACTCATTTTTAAATGCAGAAGGGCTAAAGGATGAAATAGTAAACTGTCGCATGTGCTTCAGTGGTGTATTGCTGTATGGGCAGCCATTTCAGTAATGCAAGCAACAGATCTTTATCTTTTGTTGTTTAGTATTTCTCAAGTCCTGATCAAAGTCAGTTAATCTTTCGAGTGTCTTCTGCTTGTCACGTCAAATACAACAGAAACACCATTCCTTGGGGAAAAAAAAGTATGAAAAAAAGGGAGCATGGAATGCTTTTAGTATATTGGTTTAACTGTAGGCCAAGGTAAAAGAAAGATATGACTCTAAAATAGTCGTGTGCTGTCTTACGCTTGCCTCGGTGCATACATTGCCAGCGAAGAGAAAAGCAGTGTAGTAAGGCTGGGAAAGCGTCCTCACAACTGACAGTGGAAAGGGGGAGATTCTGGCAGGAACTATTATTATTCTTTTTATTAATCTCCTTTGGCTTTTCTAGGAATTATGAATCGTTTGCTTTTTTAATAATTAAGGGCCTTGTGGAAATTTAGCAGGGGTACTAGAGAGAAGAAAGCTGGCCTTCTTTTATAAAGACTGGGGGAGGGGACTTGTTCGCCGAGGGGAGGATTTTTTATTTTATTTTTTATTTTTTTAACACATCATGTTTTGTTCCACCTGCCTGGAACACGTAGCTAAAAATAAATTATTTTTGAAAACTGTGTGGGCAATGGACGATTCATTTAGGATGTTTATTCAAATAGCAGGAAACAGAGTGAACACTAATAATAAATACGGCCCCTAGGCATTGCCTTAACATCAGCCAGATCCACAATAGCTTCACGTGCTTCCCTGCTGAGCTGTTGGCGTGTGCGTAGATGTCGTTGCTTTCCCCTTCCTTGTGGAAATACTTTCTTACGAGACCGTGTTAGCGCTAGGTCCTCAAGGTGCTGCGCCTGGCGCTGTATCGGTTAGCGCTAGGTCCTCAAGGTGCTGCGTCTGGTGCGATGTGCGCAAGGCGGGGAGCGCGCGGAGGCGGCTCCGGCCCCGGCCGGGGCCCCAGCACTACCTGCTGGACGCGGCCTCTGGCACAGCAGCTGTCAGTGGTTCCTGTGCTGGGCGCCTTGTGGGTCCTTGTGTACCCTATGGGCAAGGTGCCCAACCCCGAGCAGAGTTTTTCCAGGCAGGGGAGACCTACAGTGGGTTTTTTTCATTGCTGTACGTCACGTGGGGACACCAGCCAGGCAGGTCTCCTGCACGGGGACCACCCTGCATGGCAGTTGGTGGGCCCTGGCTTCTGTCCCCTGTGCCCCTGCCCTGGCTTCTCTGCCCCCCTCTCTGGAGCTGGGGCTGCTGGAGGTGGCGCGGTGCCAGGGTCAGGGAGAGCTAAGCATGCCTGCAGGGGCCACGTACATACACCCGGCTCATTAAAAGAGAGGTGGGGAGCTCGTCAGAGCAGTGGCCTCAACCATCAGCTCTGCCCGTTCCCCGCTTCTGTGCCTGGCCTCTGATCTCCAGCCCTGCCAGCCACCGTCCCCCAAAACAGCAGGTAGGTCTTAGGACCACTGAGACATTTCTTGGGATCCAGAGGAGGAGGAGGACAGTGCCTGTGCATGGAGAAAGTGGTCACTTTTTAGCAGTGGAGGAGATGATTGGGAAGCTCTAGTGCTTGGTAGGAGGCTGTGCACATCACCTGGCCTTAGGAACGGGGATTGCCCCTACCTAGGGTATAGGCAGGAAGACCTCAGCAGAGAGCAAAGTCCCAGAGGGCACCTCAGCATTGCGTGACATGCGACACCTCTGTCAGTCTGGCACTGACTGTCCTTAATTCGGTGCCTGCTTCTCACTATGGATCTTGGGCTTGGCATTGCGTGCACTGACATTTAGACAACTGAGGTGTTTTTTTTTCCCTCTCCATCTAGTAGAATCATGAAAAAGAAACCCCAGAGAAGAGTCAATTCAGGACAAGTCTTCTAAGACAGTCCTCAAAAAAAAAAAAAAAAAAGCAGTCATACTATTGAGGGGGTACATGTTTGCAAATTTTTTTACTGCCTTTTCTTGGGTATTTTTTTCTTAGCTACAATTAAAAAGATCTATTTTTTTCTTAGCTGCTAAAACATTTCCCTCCCTGCTACCTCATTTTCCAATACATCTCTCTTGGCTGTAAAGAAGTTACCAGAGAATAATTACATTTGTGTGCATTCTGTGCTGTAATTTCCAACAAGAAGGTGCATAGTTGCATTCAGTTCAGTTGATCAAAGCCAGATGGGGATTAAATGTTTATAGGATTTAATTTTTTTTTAGAAAGGCCTGTTACCATTTGTGTAGATATTTGTCCCCCATTATGCTGATCAGCACATCTTTTGCCTTCAAGGATGCCATTAGTAATTCTCGTTTATGTTCAAAAGCAGGTCTCCATTGTGCAACACTTGGAGAGGCACTCGGATGCAGGTAAAGAATATAACAGCTTGAACAAGTGCTAATTAGAACCAATTAAACTTAATTGACCTCCTTTGGCAGTAAAATGCTTAATAGAACTTGCTCTGTCCTTGCAAAATGGAGATCTTGCCTCTAAGCTTATGGGTGAAGCATAGCTTCATGTATCAGCCTGTAGTAATTATGTGGATATAACAACCAGGAAGCGGCTTGCTCCAATTTGTTCTAATAACTGAGCTCTACTGTATCAGGGCAGAGCAAGAAAAGTGTGATTTCTAGTCCAGTCTATTTAAAAATCTAATTTTTACAGAGCAAATGAGCATCCCAAGATACTAATACTAATTTCCAGGAGTGAGCTGGCAGAGAAATAGGAAGTCCCTTTTATAGGTAAGTAATGGTGTGAGCATAAAAAAAAAAAAAAAGGCAGTTATGTGGCCGTGAGCTGGGAATGGCTGTGTTGCTCTGAGGTTGCGCTAGCTTGGGCAGCAGGTGCGTGCTGTGGCGGGCCTGCGCTGGTGCCCTGTCGGGGTGGGTGCTCTGCCTGCTGCAGCTTGGCTCCGCGCTGCACGGCCCACGGGGTCTCCTTCTGCGGGCCTGGCCCAGCCGGGGCCGGCGGCGTGTGTGCGAGGTTGGGGCTGCTGCGGTGCAGGCTGCATGTGTGCCCCGAGACCGCGGAGTCCAGCGGTTCGGGCAAAGCCAGGGGTGGGAAACTAAAGCCCGGAGAGAGTGAAGGATAAGGACTTGGCAGATTTGAGGATGGTGGTGGTGAGCGCCAAACGACACGTCCCTGGCTGAAGCCCTCCTAACAACGCCTGTAAAGTAAAGCCTAATCGATCCCGTTACAATGACCATGCTTTGCTGATGTTTTTTTTTCCTTAGCAGGAGCAGAATGTGACTGATTTTGCTGCTATCTTGGCCTTACTATTAACAGCAATAAAGGTGTTAGTCAGGTGGGGACTTTGATGTGACCAATAACATCACTCTCCCTTCAGGGAATGTTCTTGTGCTGGCTTGTTAATGAATTTCTTTCCTAATGAGTATCATTAAAAACCCTTTGATTAGCTATTTGTGTGAGTGCCCTTCCTTTTTCCTCCAAGCTGTCTCTTGCACTACGCTGCTGGTGGGGTGGCCGTGGGCAGAAAGTCCTCACCTCCTGGATAGGAGTCCGAGGCTTTCAGCAGAGGGGGAGGGAGGGAGGAGCTCGCCAATGAGCTGGAGTTGTTCTCTACACGCGTAAAACCTGCACGAGCGCTAGCTCTGGATGGGAATGTCATTGGGAAAATGAAGAGCAATAGGTGGTGATGGCGAAGCGTGTCGCCATAATTTGCATACACCTCAAGCGCCAACAGCCCAAGAAACAAATAAAACCATAACCAGAGGTAAGGCAATGCCAGGGAATAAATGGACCGCAGCGAGCAAACAACAACAACAACAAAATGCCCTGTCATTAAGTATAGCAAAAAGCCTGGAAAACAAAATTAAAACAAAACAAGGCATTTTACATCCAAGACCACTTAATGAGATATCGATGGCATAGAAATTGCCTTCTCCTATGGAAGACAAAAGGAAGGCTGAGATGCGCAAAAAGCGATTAGGAAGCAGATTTGGCTATCTCAGGTTTAATAGAAAGAGATGTGGCATAGCAGAGCACAATTAATCAACAATTGCCTGAAACACTTTCCTCTCCTGAGCTACTGCAGACCTTTCTTCCCCCCTGTATTTTAAAATGACAGTCACTTGATGCAGTTTGTGTTTAAAATAAATCTCTCTGTTCCGTCCTCCCCCGCACCCTCCACATTGCCCCAGTGAATTGCAGATTTTGATAAGCAGACCTTTTGCATATACTCTGGCGTCACAAGCTTCAGCCTACCCACCCCCTTCCTCCTTCTCTGCGTTTTCCCCATCAGGCATAAGCTTCATCTGCATATTTTCCACCTTGTTGTTAGGCATATAATGAGACTTTTCTATTTTTGTCTTTCTTTGCCCAGAAAGCTGTCTTAGACTTGTCATGCTAAGAGATTATACAAGTTCAGCTTTATGCATGTGGGATATGAGGTTTAAGTTTAAACTAGGTCATGGGCTGCCTTTAGAGCATTTTAGTAGGCAAGAGCCATTGATAAGGGTAGGTTTGAGTGCTCCAGCCCTATACACTGAGAAATTCAGTGTGAATGATCACAGTTGCAGCAGAGTTAAGGCCATGTGCACCAATCTGTACCTACTGTGCCATGCGTGATTCTTTGAGTCAATGTGCATATATTAGCAGCAGCATAGTACCTTAAACATCTAAAATAGTAAGTAACTCTTAAAAGTGACAACTTGAGAGTATACCTTGGCTTTGGTAGAATCTGTGGTAAAACTTTAGCCTTTTCTTTAATTAAGATAAGATATCAAAGTTTCCAGGGTAATTTCTGTACTGTAGTAGCATATTTTTACTATTCAAAAGACTGTCTTTCTTCTTTTGTGTACCCTGTAGCCATGGGACATTCAAACATATTCTAATTTTCTGTACTTAATGGTTGAGTTGTTGTTGAATGTCATGTTGCATATGAAAAACCCTCTTTTGAAATATGGACTCTTGAATTGCTTTCGGTCCTAGCCCATTCTTGGTTTTGGATCTTTGTGGAGTGACCCAAACCCCAGGTGTTTTCTCAAATGCTGTATCATCAGCAAAAAATATTCAAGTAACTCCTTTTCCATATTTGTATATCTTTCACAGTCTTGCATAGTCCAAGAAAGAGAACACGTAGCAGGTTCAGCTTTTAAGGGCTACCACGTTACACTTCAGATTTCACTGAGGCTTCTTGGGTGCCTGACTCCCGTAGAAAGTAATGGTAAATCTGGGCCTAAGGTGCCTAAGGCATTGCATGTCTGAGTAATCTGGAAGAGGACCAGACTTTCCAGTGTTCAGGTAAGCCTCAACCCTTGTTTTGACTGAGACTAAAACCTTTTAGTCCCTATGTTAGTATGATACTCTTCATCATGGCCAGGCTTCGCGAGCAAAGATACGGGAAGGGCTTTACCCACATTTGCTGCAAGCGTGCTGATGGCTAAAAAGACCAAAGTGGGAAAGGCAAGTCTGGTTGCAAAAGGGACAGCGGAAGGTCTCCTTAGGCAGTATTGCCGAGGCACGGTTCTTTCTGCATTTTTTTTCTCTTCGAGACTGATTCTGCCTGTGTGCTCAAAGGAAGCAGCAGCGTTATGGATGGTGCATCTCCATGTCTCCCAATTCGAGGCCAGAGTGGACCATTGATGGTAGTCAATATGGCCAAAGATGAGGTATTGTTTCAGGGAGTCCTTGTATCTCCTCTTTGGGGCTCCTCTCTCGTGGCAGCTGGTGGCAAGTTCACCATAGAGCACAGTCTTAGGGAGGTGGTGACCTTCCATCCTGGAGATGTGCCCTGCCCAGCACAGCTGTGTTCGCAGCAGCCTGGCCTCAATACTGGTGACCCCTGCCTGTCCAAGGACAGCCACGTTAGTCACGTAGTCAGTCCAGTGCATGTTTAGGATTGTACGGAGGCAGCGCTGATGGAAGTGTTTGAGGAGTCGCAGGTGGTGGCGGTAGATGACCCATGATTCAGAGCCATATAAAAGAGTAGACTGTACAGTGGGTCTATAGACACTAATCTTTGTACTTCTTTTCAGGTGTTTATTGCACCAGACTCTTTTATGAAGTTTTCCAAAAGCTCTGTATGCCTTTGCTAACCTGTTGTCTATCTCATTGTCAATCTTACCGTCCGAGGAAATGATGCTTCCAAGATAGCTGAACTTTTGGACTGACTTAAGCTCTGATTTATCTATGGTGATGTGGGGATGATGGAAGACTTCCTGAGATGCAGGTTGGTAGCGAACTTCCGTCTTCTTCAAACTGACTTCCAGCCCAAAAAGCTCAGCAGCCTCTGCAAAGCAGGATGTTAGGCGCTTGCAGTGCTGCTTCTGTATGAGCAACGAGGGCAGCATCGTCAGCAAAAACAGCTCACGGACAAGGTGATTTAGGATCTTAGTGTGGGCCTTCAGAAGCCTTAGGTTGAATAGGCCTCCATCAGTACTATATTGGATGTAAATGCCATTTTCTTCATCAAGGCCCTTTGGAGCACCATGCTGAAGAAGATTCTGAATAGAGTTGGTGCGAGAACGCAACCTTGTTTCACACCATTGGTTATTGGGAAGGGCTCAGAGAGTGCATCGCCACATCTGACTTGGCTGTGCTGATCCTCATGTAACAGGATGATCAGTTTGAGGAACTTGGGGGGGCATCTTAATCATTCCAAGATCTGCCACAGGCCTTTTCTGCTCACAGTGTCAAAAGCTTTGGTGAGGTCAATAAAAGTTATATAGAGGGCTTTGTTCTGTTCCCTGCACTTCTCTTGCAGTTGTCTGAGAAAAAATACCATGTCTATGGTACTCCTATTGGCTCTGAAACCACATTGGCTTTCAGGTAAGAGTTCTTCTGAGATAGTGGGTATTAGTTTGCTCAAAAGTATTCTTGCAAGGATTTTTCCAGCAGTGAAGAGCAGAGTTATACCTCGGTAGTTTGTGCAGTCTGACTTTTTTCCTTTCTTCTTGTACAGGGTGGTCATCACAGAGATCTGGTAGTAGTTCACCTTTTTCCCAGCAGCGCACAACGAGCTCGTGAAATTTCGCACGGAGTGCTTGGCCTCCATGCTTCCAGACTTCAGGTGGGATTCCATCAACCCCAGCTGCCTTGCCAGCTTTCACCTGCTGTATGGCCTGAAGAGTCTCTCCCGTAGTAGGAGCTATATCTGATTCGCTTTTCACGGGTTGTTGTGTAATGTGCTGAATTGCTGAACCTTGGACTACACAGTTGGCACCGAAGAGAGTCTAGAAATGTTCACACCATCGATTCAGGATGGAGGTTTTATCTTCAGAAGCATTTGGCCATCTGTGCTGAGTAGGGAGATTTGAAGGTGGTATGTGTGTCCGTACACTGCTTTCAGAGCCTCATAGAATCCTCTGTGGTCCCCTGAATCTGCGCAGAGTTGAGTCTTTTCTGCTAGGCTGATCCACCGCTTATTCTGAAGGTCTCAAAGTTTCTGTTGGGGCTTACTGCATGCAAGACGAAAGGCTGTTTTTCTTACATGGCAAGATGGCCGAGCAAGGTGTGCTACTACTTATTTAACTATGTGATACTGTCACAGCATTTTTGTAATATCCCTGATACTGCTGTCCAGGTGATGAAGCTTCACTTTACAACTAAATTGCTCTAATCTGCAACTTCTCTCAGGACCAATATACGAGTTGTTTGGTAGCACAATTAATCTTACCTGATTTTCTAGCTGTAGCAGCACTGTAACAAAAATTGTTGGCAAGAGCCAGCCTGCTTTCCTTCTACCTCTGCCTGGTCCTATAGCGCTTCTGGCAAACTTTGTGTCTTCTCCTGAATAGCTCAGGCTTCCTCTGCTTGGCACAAACCAAGAAACAATTGGTGGGTCTTTGTGCTTGGTGACATCCCTGGCCCCATCCCTGAGCAATGGATATGCTCGGTACTGGAGCAGACTTGGGGCAGGAGAGAAGGGCTGGAAGAAGAAAAGAAAAATAAGGAAAAGAAAAAGCATATGTGCAACATTTTGGCACTAGTTTTCAGGAGGAAAAAAAAATTGTATTTTTCCTGCCAATTTTGTGGCACATTGCATATCATATACAAAGAAATAATCCTTTTGCCTGATCTCCATTTTTATTAGATTTGGATAAATGTAAGTAGCTGTCACAGAAAAAGAGATTATGGTAAAAACAATGGTAGCTGCCCACACAATAAGGCAGTTCTCAGTGCAGACCTCTACTCGGGACCATCAATATTAAGACGTGTCAGTAAATTGATTATCGTTAGTACGCTGTTCTTAGTGCTGACAATAATAATGACAGAACACTCTTAATTGGTCCCATGAAACAAAAATGAGACACAAAATTCTCCCCTATTTTATGGTGAACAGTTGCCTTTCTCTTTCAGACACTCAATACTAACGTGGTAGTCTTGGGGGTGTTCTGAAGTATCTACGCTCTCCCCTGTCTTAAATCCGTTTATTAAACTGAATGCAGTTGAGCATGAGGCTGACATTTGGTGATTCTCTCGCAGTTTCTAATAGCTGCAGGGTGCTCATTTTTGGAAGCAGTTTTATGATGCTACAAAATGTCTTCTCTGCTTTTGCTGGCACATGTCACACCATATAGCTGAAGCAGAGCTGTCAGGACAGCATGTCTCTATTTAGCAGACCATTGTTTGTCATTGAACTGATACTCTTGGAGGTTTTTCAGCTATAGCATTGTTGCCAATGGTTAAAATTTCAAAGCTTCATAAATGACTATGCACAGGAAGATTAATCCAGCTGGCAAACTAACTACTTCTAAGGATTTTGTAAAAGTCATCAACAGGGGAGCCAGTAATTTTCACTCTCTGATGAAGTCTTCATTATGGAGCATCTGAAACCTTGTTATAATGTGAATGACTTTGACATTATATCTGCAGTTATGTGCTTGCACTTCTAATAGCACTCAAACAAAGAGAATTTAGCACCAGTAAGAGCCTCTGAAACTACAGTAACTTAATTTTCCTCTGCATTCATACTGTGTACAAGTTTAGTAAGGGTTTCTCCTGTTATTTACAATGTCTTTGTCAGATTCTTTCTGTTTTAATTCCCTGGTATATAAAACCTGGTGAATGTCAGCACTTATAAAGATCAGCTTTCAATAAACATGATCTACAGGGATGTGAGTTTTGCAGGACACAAAGAATAGGTCACTCCATAATGAGCAACTGCAAAGGGAGAACAAGTTAGCTCAAAACACTTTCTGTGTTTGTCAGATTTAATTTAAGGTTTTGACTGTGTGCAGGCTCAGAAACAACCACCACAGGTGATCAAGACATGCTAAAAAGAACTGCAATGAATAAAAAGACTGTTGTGCTATAATAGCTTCCTAACACCCTGAAGCAGCCCTGCTAGCTGTTGTTTCATCATTCTTCAACATTGATTTTATCATTCTGAAATGAAATTATTACAACTTTGACCTGCTAGTGGCTCCTGTGATATTGAAGAAGCACTAATAATGTATTTGTTTGTCTCTGTTACTCTTCTTTCTCGCCTCATCTCCCCTTTGCAATAGACTCAGGTTTATCTTATTTGAGGTGCAGCCCATTATCAGTATGACCTACCGCTTAAAGCTCTCCTGGATGACTGTAATGTAAGAAAAGGTGTTCCTTCAGACAACACTGCTAGAATTTACTTTTTTTTTTTCCTTTTTTTTCCCTTAATAGATTTTTTGTCAGTCTTTACTGATCTCCAGAAAGAATTTTCATATTCAAAAAAACAGATTAAGGTTTTCCTAAGAGAAAGATTTTGATAGAGGCTTTAATTCTCTATCAGAAAGGATCTTATCCTGATCCTTTTATAAACATTAAGTATGACCCCAGACTACAGAAGTCCCCAAAAAGGCTTTGCTGTTACTTGGCATACAACCTCTATTCCATGCTGCTCTCACAAGAGCTGCTCATAATCGACTTTTCTTCATATGACTCATTTTTCTCAGAGATAATCTTAAAATCTTTAAGACATACAATCTTCCCTCTAATATTTGTTATATATTCTTATTTCTGCGCTTGCTTTGCTATTCTTAATTTCTCAATCCTCAGTTTTCTTTTTCTTTTTTCTTTTGGCTCTCTCCAAGCAACAAGGAAGTCACATGCAGTCTGAAGAAGGGGCACAAAGTGCTCACCATGCCCCAGCATAATCATTTACAAATTGCCCATACTTATGCACACATTAAGATAGTTGTCACTACTTTTATAGGCCTATTCTGGGTATGTGTTCGGATGTTTCTTCCTTTACTATCCTGAGTGATTTGAAAAAAAAATAACCAAATAAAACTTTAACTTTGAGAAGATTTCTCGCATCTCCTAGTCAAACCTGATTCTCTCTGTGATGTTACATTTACTTGTGTGCAGTAGCTTTGAACAGCTCAATGTTTTCTCTTCCAAAATTTTCCTTCAGTTGCAAAAGTTATTGATGTTGATTAGACCTAGAAATTCAATAAACCGCTTTAGTATCTCTAAGCTTGCATCCACTGTCAGCCAGTGTTTTGGAATGGCTCCAATTCAAAATAACTAGTTAGGGAGAGACAGAACCTAACAGGCAGCCTCATTTGGCTACAGCCGTAAATCATCATACAACCTGGCATTGACAAATTGGTCTTGGCCTATAGCATCCGGGAGCTTTGTGAGAAAGCTGCCTAGAGTAGGGTTATCACATGATGATGTCCTGGGATATGCTTTCAAACTTCTGGATGGTGCTGGATATGTAAACAATATGCTTTGTGGGCAAATTTCT
Source organism: Tinamus guttatus (assembly GCF_059628265.1). Taxonomy (NCBI): domain Eukaryota; kingdom Metazoa; phylum Chordata; class Aves; order Tinamiformes; family Tinamidae; genus Tinamus; species Tinamus guttatus. The sequence goes on along the minus strand of NW_028290136.1, from coordinate 1,197,982 downwards.
GGGGAAATCCATTGATATTTTAAATTTACCTTCGATTACTTTTCTCGGGATTTTCTTTCAGTTCAGTCACTATCTTTGTTGTCCAAATAAGAATGAGTAAGGTGGATCTAGGATGATAATCGGGCTTGTCTCTCAGGAATTATATGAGAAAAATAGCAGGCTAGTTGCAATTTAGTGTACAAAATATTGATGATAAAGGATAGTCAGTTCATCAAACTTTGCTGAAAATGATCAGAGATTCCAGTTGTAATTTAGACTAGTAGCTAGAAAACACTTATAATAGGACTCAGAGACTGAGTAGCTGCCACAGATGGTAAATCTCTACAGAGACTCTGAAAATAGACTGGAAATTAATGAGCTTTTAGTTTCAAGACTGATGACTCTTGAATACTTCTATTTTCTCTAAGATTTTCCACTTCCCCCTCCCCATCCCTGCCAACTTACCCATACCTTGTTACAAATTCCTTATCTCAGAAAGTCATTGATTCACTTTTCTGTACGTATGCCTCTGTATGTATAATAGAGATTAAATTGAATGCTTTAAACAAACATTTCAGTATCTTCTAGTAAACGATTGGCATACCTGGGGAAATTTTTGGTGGCAATGACCCCCCTATGTTATTTTCTGAAAAAAAATAGCATTAACTTCTCTTGGAAATACACATTTTCTTATTAATTACTGTCAGTAAGATGCTACTTTTTGAACTTTATAATGTTTCTATTAGTTGTTCCTCTTCCTCTTTTCAGTTTAGCTGTTCCTCTGATTCTTTTGCGCCACCTTCCAATGTTTTCTTCTGTATCTTGCTTTTTCCAACTTGTGTCTTTCTGCTTTTTCTGTTCCACCTCCTCCCTAATATTATTTTTCTCTGCTTTGTTTAGGATTACAAACTCTCGGGCTGCTCTCCAACACCAGCCTTCCACTGTCTATTTTGCCAAGACCACTCTTTTCTCCATCTGCATTGTTAATGCGCAATTCTCTATTTTAAATATATGTCATTCTAATATGTGAACACATATGCTCAGAGCTGTAGCTAAATGCCTTCAGAAAAACAGTGAAATTCACGTGACTGCTGTGATGGATAGCTGTTCTATCATGGAATTGAACTTCTCCTCATTACAAAATGTTATAGGATTTCTACAGCTATATATAGTGTTGCAGTATCAGGGAGGAAGTAATAACTTCCTACAAATATACTGGTTCAAATCAGGGTTGGAGGGTAGAGGAAGTTGGCAATGCCTATTTCTTTTTCATGATCTCAGTGGTGCTGTTCCGGAAAGATTTAGAACCGCTTATAAAGCTATTGGCTGGGTACTGTAAGACGAGAGTACAGTAAAATATTGTTCTTTTTCCTCATTAAAGTATTATGGGTCCAGTTTGACATAAAATCCATAAAACATATGGATTTGGAGAACTCTGAACCATTAATAACACAATGGCTTGTTTGTGGAATAAATATTAAAGAAAGATGAAGTGGAAATTAAATGTAATTGAAAAAGAAGTGAATTTTTACAAAAAAAATAATATACCTTACCAGTATGGTCAAGTCTATCAGTTTAACTGAAAAACAGAACAGACTGGGGTCATGTAATAATGCAGATGATTTCAACCAATGCTGAAAGAGACATTCTCATCTCCTGTCGATTGTTTGAGAATCATCTGGTAAATTATCCTCACCCTGGGGCACAGATGACATTTTGGCAGGTCACCACACAGCAAGTGGTTGGTCTTTGGATGACTGTGGCCGCAATACTATTTGGCTCATGTCTATATCTCAGGGACAGAGGTGGCCAGCCCAGATTTTGTTGCTTCTCGTGTGGATCTTTGGGGGCACACAACAGATTCTTTGTTTTGTTGTTTTGTTTTGTTTTGTTTTTGGTTTGGTTTGAGTTTGATCCTCCTTCCCACAGAGAATTTGGAGAGCTGTTGTGGGCTGCTCTGCTCAGAAAGAAGCAGCTTCTGAACCTCCTGATCAACTTCTCTGGCCTCTTCAGTCTCCATCTATAAGACTAAGACTACTATTCACGGTAGGAATACTTGGACACAGCTTCTCTATCCCCTGCCCTTCCTTCCACACTGGCAGAGACACAACTGAAATAAACTTTTAGAGCAAGTTGGGGAAGAAGGTAATGGCACTTGGAATGGAGTCAGAAGATTAAAAACAAACTGTTTGGATCTTCCTTTCTTTGTCCTGCGTAACCAGATCTGCCTTGTTTCTACCCCAGTGCCTCCCCCTTCTCATTCTTTGTTCTTCGGCAAATTTATGTTTCTGGAAATGTTTTGTCTACTGTTTTTCATGGTTTGAATGCTGACAGGTAAGGCTTCTCCTTGGTGTAAAAGATTAAAAAGAAATCAGCACATAGCTTGCATATTCTCATTTTCCCTTTCCCACATGCAATTATGGTTTCTGCTTAGGCTGGAACCACAGAATTGCACAGACAATCTCTAGAGTGCTCTGGTCCTCTGGCACCGCTAACTAGGAAAGTAGATAGCTCTCAAGGAAAACTCCCTTTCCACAAAGTATTTCAACAATCTGCTAAAATTTTATAGATATTTGGATAGAAGGATTTTTTTCTGTTTTTTAGAGAGCTGTACTAGTAAAGCTGAAGACTAGATGAATTTGTTACTGTTATTAGTTGTTACACCAATTGTCTCATTCTAACTCTTCCAAAAAAGCCCAAATGACTCTTCTACTAAGTATGTGTTGCAAACTGCTTAGCAACTATTTTCTATCAAGATTAAACTAGATAAATGATAGGTGATTTCACAGTGTAGGCAGGCAGTCTTGTTTGCAATGCCAGCAAATTCAAAGATGTATCCACCTGATACTTACAGCATCCCTTTCCAGCTTTTAACAAACACCAAAAATTAACCCCCAAACTGCAAGGATCATTTTTTTTATAATGTGTAAAATGACATCTGGCATCTCGTATTTGTTCAGTTTTGAGTATCTCATGGCAAAGCACAGACAATTACCTGAAACTACACTGGGATTACACTGGGTTTCTCAAAGCTATTTCAGTCAGGACTCTGGTGTGAATTCATACAATGTTATGAAGCTAAATGAAGTTGTGGCATTACTCTATATATTAGTAAATAGCCAGGTGTTACTTAGGAGGAGCATTTCATTCCGAATCTCTAATATATATCAAGACTGAATAAGGTAATATATGAATACACTAACATTTTACAAAGATTCATGGGCAGATGGATAAAGTAGTGCAATAAACACTGTTCCTCTCTTTTGCTGTGTTGTCAAGACTATAACTAATGAAAGCATGCTGAAAAGAGTCCTCAAAAGCCAATTAAGATTTATATTTTGTCAATGGAATGCTCACAGAAGCAGATTTTGTGAACCAATAAAACAATGCCGTGGACGTGTGAATTATAGAATTACCCATTAAATGAAAAAATAAATGCTAGACCTATTTGGGACATTGTGTTTGGTGTCACTGTCTGATGAATTTGTTATAAAATGTAAAAGGATTAAAAACGATCGTTACTTAGGCTAGGATTAGTAATAAATAAGCAAAAGCTATTTTGCTAAAGCCCTAGGTGAACAATGGCACTCGAAACCGAAACACTGGCAAAGTGCCCATCTCCACTGGGAAAAGCCCAGAGAGCCACACACCGCCTACAGAATGGAAGCGTCTTCCCAGGGCATTAAGAACATCTCAACAGGGCAAACTTCTTGTGTGTTTTTGTGATTACTTGTTTAATCATAAGCAATGGTTAAATTCACAGAGAAAAACACAGAGGTTTTACCTTCATTCAGTCTGCTCTTTGTGGGTCATATGTTTACCTCTAAACTCTTTTTCTTTTTTTTTCTTCATCTGTGTGATATGTTTTTGGTTTTTTAATTTCCTTTCCAACTGCCTCCCAGAAGAATGAAAAGGTTGAAATGTGACCACAGACTTTAAAAGCTGATTTTTCTCGCACATGTTTTTAATTTTTTAAATATATATCTTACTGGAACCAGACACATTCCAACATGCACACACAGAGCAGAATTTTCCTATCTCCGTAATTCCAACACAAGATATTTGTGCAGTTCTTCATAATGGTCTACCTAAGAAGAAGAGAGATTTTTCTAACATCAAAATAAATAAAACAGGGCATCTGGAATTTTGCATATGAATGTAAAAAAAATGACTGTCTTACATTGTTTGCAAGGCAGAACAAGAATTGTAGTTTCAGGATGATTTTCTTCAGAAGTGAATTTTATAAAATCACACATTTTTTTTTTTACAAAAATGGCATTTTGCAAATGAAATTCAAGATTCAGGTTAATGGCACAGTAGCACGTATAAATGTGAGAAGTAAGTTTCTATAGCATTCCTATGTGGCAATACGAGTGGCCTGTTTTACTAGTATAAGTAATTGTCTTTCAAGAAACACCTAACTAAAGGCACTTCACCCATCCACCCTCCATTACTTACACCTCACGCTATTGTTGCTTACACACCCCTGTAAAGACCTGAGCGTAGGCTTCCTATCGAGGCTGAAGACCGCAGAAAGGGCCACCTTACCCTACCACCTCCATGCTGGGAGAGCCTGCTCCTCTTTCATGCCTCCTTCAGGGGGAGGGAGAGTCCCTGGGAGCTGATTACATACATTTTTTCTGGGGCAAACCTGGGAGAAGAGAGATCCCTGTGAGTATTGCCACACTCAGCTGGATTGCCACCAGACAGTGAAATACAGAGGTGGGGCATCTGATGTCTTATATGGAAATATGAGCTTGGACCTGTTAAACCTTCCTTTACTTTGCTTTTCCTGCCCACCTTTCTCCACCCAAAAAAATAGGTATTTTTATTTTCACATTCAAAACAATTTTGAGCACCTGCTATACATTGAAGAAAAAATTCCTCTGCAAGAAGAACCAGAGAGGTCTTGTTTAAATGCTTGTGATCTGGTTTTGACAAAGATTGCATTTATTTAAAAAAAAGAAAAAGGCTATTATTTGGCAGGTATCTGCTTGTGACTTGCATACAAAAGAGGGGTGTGCTATCTTGGTAGATTTTGTGTGCCAAAGGCTTGTACTAGATATCTGGATGTGGCGTGACTGACTGATATCTCCCCTGATAAAAGCATTCAGGATTTCAGGAGCAGCAATTTACTCATCCCCTGGCTAAACACTGCAACATGGTTATATGGACACTGCTCAACATCAGCCCCTTGTGGGGCATGTCATCCATCCCACAAGATGTAACATTTAGGCCTGATCTCTGCCTGCCATTCTATGATATCCCCAGAACACTAAAATGCAACTATCTTTTTTTTTTCTTTTCTTCCTGTGGGTTTTCCTTCAGTTTAACACATCCAACAACAACAACAACAACAACAACAAAAAAAAAAAAAGCAGGCGCACGAATGTTTTTATAGCATGAAACTGAGATGTGCTATGGGAGTTTTGGAAATGTCTGTGGGTGCAAAACCCCTTAGGATAGTCCTGAAAGAGCATGTAGAGTGCAGGGGACCAGTGGTAGTGCAGCCTCCCTCGTGTAGCCTGTTGGGCCTCCTCCATGGAAATGTCTGTTCAGGCATCAGAGGGAAATCATGGCTCTCCAACAAGGGTCCAGGGCAAACTGAGGGGTAAAGTTAACTTGGCGAGTGTATCCACTCTGTGTGTGTTTGTGTGGTCACTATTGTCTTTCTTTTTTATTTATCTTGCATGTCTTTGTCTTGTTAGGACTTGTCCTGTTTTAGACAGCCTTGAAATAGAACTCAGTAGCACCATGTTCAGACTAGCTATATTGGTGTGTTTGTGTGTATGAGACTTCCCTGAAGTCAAAATCCATCTTTTCCCAAATTTTGTTAAGAAACCGGAGGCTGTTAACGTGCTGCCTGTGAGCAGGTCTCAAAGGATCGTCCATCAGCTCTGCACTGATAGGCTGAACGCACAGTGTTTTGTTGCTCCTGCTTCCTGGAATTGCTCCTATTTTAAGCTGTCAGGTTTTGTAGCAGATAAAGGTTCTCCCCCAAGCAGCTAATGTTTTCAAGCAGTAGACCTCATCAAGTTTCTGAACCCTGTTCACCTGGAGAACATTAGTGGACCAACATACAATGACAGATTTTGGACTAGCTCTAAATCTGAGTTTTACCCAGGACTGGTTTCTTTGTAACTGTCTGCTTAAGGTACCTAGCCCCAAGCGATTAGCACTATTTCTTTTGCATTCCACCAAAATGGATGGATCAGTATTTTTGATGGCATGTTTGTGGTTTCTAAAGAAAAAAACTCAGTGGAATACTGCTATTTTATACTCAGGGAAATAAATTTATGTTTCATAAAATCCTCTGGTCATATGGATCAAAGAGATGATTTTAACATATTGCTTATAGATTCTATCCAACTAAAAGACTTTTTTTTTTTTAATGGAACAGAGGAATTTCTATGTTTATATTCTATATTTTTTATTTAATGCTTTTGGTGTTAAGTATGCATTCTGTGTGTGTTTTACAATGCCTGCCCCCAACACATACACTCCACATATGTTTCCTCTCCTGCTTTGAATAGAAATCTAACATTATGAGTGCAGAACGTTGAACTACTGTTTCACAAGCTGTCATTTAAGTGATAGATAGTAAATTGGAATTTTGCCATGCAAATTAGCTAATGCTCAGATGAGGACAGTGTTTAACTATTCAAATAAGATCTCGTTCTTGATCAGCTGTTTCAGCTTATATCTCCAGTGAAGCAGACAACTAGCTTTCAACTGGAGCAGACAACTAGAACTCCACAAAACCATCTACTTTATTCACTTAGTACCATCTCAGCAGATCAAATGATGCTCAGACAGCACTGATCTGTAGCTATCAGCTAGAAACAGCCATGAATACTGATCCTTCAGGCAAAGAAAAAAAGTGATAGTTGGTAGTATTTTGAAAGAAGAATTTACATCTCTGGAATCTGCTACAGAAATGTAAAAAATCCAAGAAACACACAGTATGACCTTTCTTTTATCAAAAACATATGTAAGATTCAAAGAATAATATATTTAGAATCATAGTAGCAGCCAGGAGTGACTCCTATAGCTAAGTTTCCTAGGCCCACACTTTAAATGCATATAACCTTTCTTTAAGCAGTTTGCTTCTGCCTTTATTCACAGGAGACCTTTGAAATCGGGGAGGAAGAAAGCCTTTTGGCTATACAAAATGCCCTGTCTTTACCTGATAAAACTCCTTGCTGTTGCACATTTTGAGCACTTCATTTCAACGTATTTTGCTTGGATTCCTCAGGGAAATTTTGGCAACGTGTCGAAAAGCAAAGGCACTGTCGGCAGAGGGCTTCTGGACAGTGCCTCACCAGGAGCAGTGCCAGGGCCGTCCCACAGCTCCCAGAGTCACCATGTGAAGGCAGAGGGGAAGAAGCCCATCATTCCCCCATGGAGTGGCCTGACTGCCATCCCCTCCAGAGCCTCCCCAAAGGAGCTGCCCCAGCTCTTGGGGGTGAGGAATATTGACAGGCAAATTTAGCCATATCTGGGGGCCTCAATTTTTTTTTGGTGGCTCATGTCTGTTGCATAGGCCAGAGTGCAATCTGCTGTGCTAGTTAAAGCAGTCCACCCTATAGTGCTGGTGACGGCGGTTCCTGCCACAGGTTTGCAGCACCACCCAGATGCCAATGAAAGATGGAAACAGTTATGTTGCTTCTGAGAAAAGGGGACTCAGGAAAAGATGTTACACAAAAAAGGAAAACTACTCACCTTATCTTCTAACAGTGCAAGAGCCCTCATACTTGATACTGAGGATGACATTTTTTCATCCATGCTTCTTTTTTCAGGCTGCTCAAAATCCATCCTAATTTTTTTCTTGAAACATGTCTGCAATGTGTGCTTGCCAAAATGTTAGAGAATGGACATGCCTGATCTTCTCTTAGATTCTGCAGGAGAATGTCAGAAGGCTGTAGTGAGTAGGTGCAAAAGAGGGGCAAAAAGACCAGCCTCACCCTCTTGCTCTTCTTGGGTGGACAGAGTGTGCTGGCCCCTCAGCTACTGCCAGGGGGGACACCTGACTTAGGGACAAACTGCAGAGGGAGAAATTAGGGATGGTCAGACCTCCTGGAAGAAGGAATTAACGTGGCTGCAAAAAAATGACTGCTGAGATACCCTAAGATGACCCTCCTGAGGGAGGCAGGCAGGGAGGGAATCACCAGAAGAAAGAACTGTTAGACCAGCCCAAAAGTTAGAAGCTATTAAGGAGGAAGGAAAGAGGGCTATCAGTTTAGAGACAGTGTTTGCAGTCTCGGTTTGCAAAAACTGGTTAGCAATTGCTAGTTTGCAGTCTACTGGACACATATTTTTGTGTATGTTTATATACATGTGCTTGTATATATATGTACCTGTGTATGCCATTGTCCATCTTTTTATTCACTAATGTATGTTCTAATCTCACTCCATTCCTTATATGCTCTTTATCAGCATTTACGCTGTTATCTGCTAGAAGGGATGTAGGTAGCCGAATCGGTTTGGGCTAGCCTGATATTTCTTTCAGCATTCTCACTCGAAAATCAAGTATGTTGCTATCTTTCACAACATGTTCACAAAACAACTTTTTTTACAAAGGAAGGCTGTGCAGTATGTCACCATTTGAAATCCTTTCACAGTGTTTTTTTCATTAAAACAACAAACCTTGGCAGCCAGCATCTATGTTTTTCTTGTTCATGGCCAGCCATTTATACCATTTAGAATGCACCTGATTAGCAAGGACACAGGTTCAAGGCACTGTCACCTGCCTTTGTATAATCGCAATTGTACCTAGATGACCCTTACTTTTGTCTTCAGTTCTATATGCTTATCTCTTTCTGTGGATTTGCTACAAACAGTAGTTCCTTTGCAAACACTGTTCTAGCATGGATCTTGCAATGCTCTGAGTGCTTTCTAAAAAGTAAAATATTTAAAATATCCAGTTGCTTCATTTTTTTTTATGTGTCCATCAGTCATGACAGTGGATCTGATGATTTCAGTGCAAAGACCTTCAAGCATAAAAAAATGCTTCAGAAAACATGTTTCTACTGTTGTGGTTTACTGTATGCAAGAGCTACTGTAATGCCTAAAATCAGAAGGGTCAGGCATACTTGCTATAATGGTGATGAAAGCAATAAGAGAGCCTTCAGCATAGGCCACCCACGCAAGCATGTGCGAAATACCCCTGCAAAATGTGCACAGTGGGTGCTGAAGCCCACGGGAGCACCCTTGTTTCTTTTGCTCCTAAAATATCAGTTAGATGTCTGGTCTGGTGTGTTATAACAACCCATACACTGATACAAACACCGTGGTTCGGTGGAGAGGCAGCTCATCATGATTCGGGAAGACTCCTCACACCATACACACAAAGCACATACATATACACAAAAAGTGCCCTGTTACATCTTATGAACCCTCTCCAATTCATGTTGTCTTAGAAATGAGTCCTGACCAGCTTAGCCATGCTCAGGCTTTCCTTCAAAATTGCAATCCAAACTTCGCAGCTTCAGGCCAGGGCTAGATGAAAGACTCTCCTGCTGTAATTCAGATTTCTGTTTTCTCTCTTAGTGAAATCACAGGAATGATAGATTTCTTGCAGAATGGACATTTTTATACTTAACAGAGTATAATTCCACAAAGCATAAGATTAAAATATCATTGTCCTGTAATCTCAATAGAAGAGACTTTATGGATTGTGCATACCAAAGTACAAATGTTGAACGTAAAGAAAATACAGGAAAAGTTCTCTTTATATGCATGATTTATTGACTCAAGGGGTTGAAGTTTCTACATTAAGCATCCTACAGATAAAATTAGTTATTGCAAGCCTTCAGTTTTTCCCTTTTTATAACCTGTTTCTTGAAAGGATTTTGTATTTTCACAAAAGGGTTTAAAATGTGCATATTCCTGCTATACTATCTTGTGGTGTGACATTCATCTCACGCAAGGAAAATAATTCAGCTTTTAAGAACTCTGCTTTTAACTTTGCTTGGGCATGTGCAAGGCTTCCTGCATCTAAATAGGATTGAGGTATTAAACAGTCTTAATCAAACCTGAATTTTTAACAGAAGGTCCCTGGCTAACTTTTCCTTTATGCTTGTTCAGATTACAGCACAGTGGGCCTCAGGCCCTAACGGGTGAATACTGTGGGGAAATCTGATAATAATAATTATGTCAGATATACATTTAATCCCCAACAGACCCTTTCATTAGTCCCTGTTCCTGCTGTAAAACTGCAATGGGAATGCAAGAGCCAGGACTAATAGGAGAAACTAAGGTTTTGGCAATAACCAGGGAAGCCAACTGCATCAGTGCTGCAGCAATATGGGCGTCCATAGTTGGGCTGGTGGTACTGCATCCATGGAGTTTGGTTTCCACTGAGCAGTGATTTCTAATTCCTCCTACCTGGTGACCTGCTTTTGGCATGCTGTCTGACCCTTGTGGTTTTGTCTCCTTTTCATTTTCCCCAAAGAGCAAGTATGGTATCCACGGACTTGCACAAATGGTCAGCTGGGATTTAGCCTTGGATGAGGTATAAAAATATTTCTCCCCTCCCTTTGGTCTGCTTACTGGCATATCCTATGGAAGACATTTAAATGTTGCATAATGTTATCAGCATGTGATGTGACATAGCCTTGTAGTCTGCATCTAAGCAACCTAGGCAGGTGCATTACATGTGCACCTAAGCTATCCCCATGATCAAAACCATGCATGTCCACACTCTTATGTCCTGGTGCTGCAGTGGGGTTAGACAGCAGCTATTCAGTCACAAAGGACCTATTCAGCAGGGAGAAAATAGTCCTGTATAGTGTCAAACAGGCATTACGTATCTATACAGCTTTTTTCCTTTAGCTTGATTTTGCTTCTTTCTGTGCTCCTCTTCTTCCTTAGTTGCTGCAGTTTAGAAAAGAGCAATGAGAGGCTGAAAATCTCTTTTAAAAGACTGTTGTTAACAAATGTAATAAGGACACTAAAGAGCTTTCCAGTGAAAAGTATATGCAGAAAATAATTTAGCCGCTGATTCCTTTCTTTATGCATGACACCTTTCTTTTGTGTTCAGCAAAGAGAACCCTGTGTAGTGTGAAGTTTTCCTTTTGTTTGTGGTTGCTTTTGACTCATTTTTTCTTTCATGTTGGCATATCCGAGTGTAACAAATTTGTTTGTGAGCAATGGAGAAGAATACATTAGACTTTTTTTTTTTTTAAAGCGAAGTGTTTTCAAAAGTCCTACATATCATAAATGACCTAATTTTAGGATCAAATCTGTCTTGGCTTTTAGTCCTATAGAAGACTCTATCAATTCATTTAGGGTATGCTCTGCTATACTTGCTTTCAGAGATATTTTCTCTAGTAGGGGGCATGACACTCTTTTCTATTTTATCCTGTGTTTCTCATGAAGACTATAGTACGATGATCAATTGTCACTAGGAATAACTTTGAATTTTCTCATTACTGCAAGACATTAAATTGCCAGAATATGATTTACTTTAGCAAGTGGCTTTTATGTCATCTATATTTCAGAGATTCTGTGACTTGTTTAAATTTCTATTTCCTTGGCAATACGTCTGTGTGCATGGTGGAACAAAGAAAGAATTGACTAACATGCTGAAAGCATTAGGTGTTTGAAGCTGCCCTGTTAGACAAATACAACAGCAGCACGCTGCACTGCATGAAGCTGAGGCAACCACCTGGAAGAGAGGGGAAAGAAGAGCTTAGGCTATTAGCACAGACTTTGAAACCATTTTGTCAACAAAATACTCTTTTTCAGTTCGACTGCAGAGATAGGGAGTGACATGAAGGTTAAAAATTAGAAGATGCAAATATTCTAGAAGTCAGATATATTCTAAACATTCTAAAAGTCAGCCTCCTTTGCAGGGCTTGTATCATAAGGACCTAGTGCTGCTCCCTCCTGAATGTGGACACTGAAACTGATGGGAATCAGTGCCCCTGTCACCTCAGATGCGTGGTATTTAACTGCATTCACAAAATGCAGTAGAGTAGCAGAAGGGAGATGGAACCAGGGTCCAGATTAACAAATAACTCAGAAAAAAGGAAAAGTTGAATAAGTCAAGTATTTCATGTATAGATTCAAACCTGAACATCTGCAAGGAGGAGTGCTTGCTGAGCCTGCTTGCTGGGGAGCTGTGAAGCATGGCTCTGTGGTGCAGGACTCACCAGTCCTGTGGAGGGGGACATGCCAAGTTCAACCACCGGCTGGGAGAGAGGCAGCTGCAGAATTAGCATCTGAAAGAGTTGGTGTTCCTGGGACCCACAAGCTCCTGTGTGGTTTGCGTTCAAGAAACAGGTGGAGATTTGTCTTGCCACATCTGGAAAAAGTGCCAAGTGGGACGTACCGATTCCAAACCTCTACCAGCCCATTGGAAGTTTTTGCTCAGAGTCACTTTCCCAATTATGTTAGGTTTCTGTGACTAATTAGCAATTAACTTGGTAATGAATTTTCCTATCTAACTCTATCCTACTTGCATATCTCCTGCATTTTGTCAACAAAGGAGTTTAAGACCAAAACCATAGTCAGCATCCTTTTCCAACTGAGCAGGGCACAATTTAAAAATGCTTAGCAGCTCTTTCATGAGTATTTTAAAAATAGTTTTATAGCACGCAAGATAAATAGGCAAGCAAACATTCTCACAAGTATATAGAGAAAATCGAATGCCATTGAAACCACACGCAGCACTATCTTAACAGCCTGCTTTCACTGTCTCTTTAATAAGGTTTCAGGTGCATTGTGGAGACTTTAGGATTGCTTTGGTTGCTGCTTGCTTAGCAGTATTTTAACTTATAGATATAAGGGAAAATGTCTTTCTGTCGTTTTTGTGATGCTATAAAACTATGCATACCTACAAACATACAAAGCATACAAAGCTATGTGCAATTGTATAGTAATTGACCGATGGAAAGATACTCAGTGGATCTATATCTCTGGGAAGAAAGAGCAGATATGCTGCGCACCACTACCCTGGCTCCCTGGTGATTAGGCAAGGGAAGCTATTGAAATAAGCTGGTTTTATCCAGATATTACCGTCTGAAACAAATTGAGCATGAAGGGAGCAAGTGCACTTCCAGACTTCTTTCTGACATGCACTGAGGATCTGGTCATCAGATCTTCACCTAAAGGTGAGGACCAGGGAGCAACATCTACTGCACACTGTGTCCAGAGATCCTTGTGCCTCTCCTGGAGCTACATAAATAGACCTGACAAAGCTACATCTGGAACTCTGATGACCTTAGCATTTATCATGTCTAACTTGACCTGTTTTGCATTCTCTCATTTTCAATATTTAATATATTTACATTTCTCTTTCTCTCTTTTTTAGCTATTTGAATATGTTGAAACACAGTGGTATTATGATTACTTTTTGAATACATCATTTCAAATATGTATTATCATAAGTAAACATGGAAGAGCGTTGTAGAATACCAAAGCAAGGCATAGACTCCATATATGGTTCATGAGGAGTTTTGAGTACTGCAAAAAGCCTCGTCAGGAATAACTTAGAGAAGTTCTAGACAGTCCTTTGGAATCCGACCCTAGAAACCAGAGAAAGTGCATGGAGAGAGGAAGACTTGAGCTGGGGAGAGGAAGATTGGGTCAGAGAGCATTTAGTGAAATTTGACATCCACAAATCCATGGGCCCTGATGGGATGCACCTGAGAGTGCTGCAGGCGCTGGCAGATGTTATTGCTAAGCCACTCTCCATAATCTTCGAAAGGTCCTGGAGAACGGGGGAGGTGCCGGAGGAAGAAAGCCAATGTCACGCCTGTCATCAAAAATGGCAAGAGGGAGGACCCAGGCAACTACAGGTCGGTCAGCCTCACCTCCATCCCCAGAAAAGCCATGGAGCAGCTCATCCTGGCTGTTGTCTGCAAACATGTGAAGGATAAGAAGGTGCTCAGGAGTAGTCAGCATGGATTCATCAAGGGGAAATCATGCTTGACTAACCTGATAGCCTTCTATGATGAAATGACTAGCTGGATAGATGAGGGGAGAGCAGTGGATGTCATGTATCCGGACTTCAGCAAGGCTTTTGACACCGTCCCTCACAACATCCTCCTGGGCAAACTCTGGAAGTGTGGATTAGATGAGTGGATGCTGAGGTGGTTTAAAATCTGGCTGGATGGCAGAGCCCAGAGGGTGGTGATCAGTGGTGCAGAGTCTAGTTGGAGGCCTGTAGCTAGCAGTGTCCCCCAGGGGTCAGTCCTTGGTCCAGTCCTGTTCAATTTATTCATCAATGACCTGGATGAAGGCACAGAGTGCTCCCTCAGCAAGTTTGCTGATGATACCAAACTGGGAGGAGTAGCCGATACCCCAGAGGGCTGTGCTGCCATCCAGAGGGACCTGGACAGACTGGATAACTGGGCAGTGAAAAACCTTATGAAATTCAACAAGGCCAAGTGCAAGGTCCTGCACCTGGGGAGGAATAACCCCAGACACCAGTACAGACTGGGGACTGACCTTCTGGAGAGCAGCTCTGCGGAGAAAGACCTGGGTGTCATTGTGGATGACAAGTTGACCATGAGGCAGCAGTGTGCTCTTGTGGCCAAGAAGGCTAATGGGATCCTGGGCTGCATTAAGAAGAGCGTCTCCAGCAGGTCGAGGGAGGTGATCCTGCCCCTCTACTCAGTCCTGGTGAGGCCGCATCTGGAGTACTGTGTCCAGTTCTGGGCTCCACAGTACAAGAGGGATGTGGAGCTGCTGGAGAGAGTCCAGTGCAGGGCTATGAGGATGATCAGTGGCCTCCTCTGAGGAGAGGCTGAGGGAGCTGGGGAGCTGTTCAGCCTGGAGAAGAGAAGGCTGAGAGGGGACCTGATCAGTGTATATAAATACCTCAAGGGAGAGAGTGAAGAGGATTGGGCCGGCCTTTTTCAGTGGTGGCCACTGACAGAGCTAGAGATAATGGCCACAAACTGAAATACCAAAAGTTCCACGTGAACTTAAGGAAAAATTTCTTAACAGTGAGGGTGACAGAGCACTGGAACAGGCTGCCCAGAGAGGTTGTGAAGTCTCCGTCTCTGGAGATCTTCAAAACCCGCTTGGATGCCACCCTGTGCCACGTGCTCTAGGTGACCCTGTGTGTGCAGGGGGGTTGGGCTAGATGATCTCTAAAGGTTCCTTCCAACCTTAAGGATTCTATGATTCTATGATTCTAAGTTAATAGGAAATACTGCTCTTGGATGGGACATAATTAATGCTCAGCCTTTTCTTCCTCTTCATACACATGAAATATCCCCTAGAGATTAGATTCTAAATCTCTTCTTTTTAAAACCAATGAGGGATTAAGCATTTGTCTGTATTTGGAAACACTGGCATGGGTGCACTTTTTCCACATTCGCTCAGTGATAAGGACATTCAGGAGGCTGCTCAGCATCCTTTATCTAAGAGGATTTGAACCCAGATCTCCCCAGGAATTGCCTTAATTAGCATTCTGTGGAGTAGCCAGCCTAGACTGAGGTTTCACACACTCATTGCCTTTCGTTGAAGCTGCTCTGATATCTGTCAAGTGAATACAGAATTTATACCTGAGATGGTATGTTTCAGATGATAGTATTTTTTGGTGTGTTCACGGGTCCTGGCCAACAAGCCTAGTGGATAAGGAGGCAGACTGCTCTCTTGTTTTAAGACACTGTGGGAGTTTGGGAGCTGTTGGAAATTTTGGGTTGTGTGGTTTTACAGTGCTGTTGGTGCTAGATGTGGTCTTTGAGGACATAAATTAGACATCTAACTGATACTTCAGGTGCCTAAACCTCTTTTAATTTCCCATCGGACTGAGTCTTCAGTGCATATTCTTGAGATTTTCCCAAGAAAAGCCTTCTTTCGCAGCTGAGAGGAAAAATTATGCAGAGAAACATTACCTACAGGCTTATTATAAAGCCCTGACTGTGCAGTAAAGATGCAGCTGCTTGCAATTCATCACCTAACTTCCCTTAAGTTCTATTGGTGGATCACTTTAATAGCCACAATTTTGCCAGCAGATGTAAAGCTGCCTGCATTTATATGCAATATATTTTTTAAAAAGCATATAACTGCTTGAAGCATGTGTATGGTTTTATTTATACATCTATGCCGCTCTGCATTTTTTCCTTTCTAAAAGCTGCATGAAACTGCACATCTTTCTTTGTCCATTTACTAAGCAGAGCCCTAATTTTGCATCCCACACATAGAAAACCTATCAGTGAGATTTCACGCTTCCTGAGACCCGCCTGTGCAGATCAAACCATCAGCAAGGCCATTTAAGCGCATACTCAAGTCAATACTCTCTGCTCAGTAATACCCTTACGCATGAACTATGTTGTGTTGATTTTAGTGGGAGCTGAGCATGGCCTTAAAATCAGCCATTCACTAAAGCACTTTGTTGATTAGAAGGGATTAAAGCAGATGACAAAAATTAAATCTGCTGGAGTAGTTCTGTGAGTCAGTGCCTAATTTACCAATGTTTTGAAATCTGAAAAAATATCTTTAAAATTCAAGTCTTCTAATAATAATTTGGTGAGATTTTTTCTGCTGAGCAATTAAAAAAAAAACCAAACAATTCTTCCCGTTTTTGCCTCTGTGATTTGCAGTATTTGTGAAAACTTGTATACTACATTTCAAAATGTGCTGAACCAAGAGACTCTGCAGCTCAATCAATCGAAAATAATGTGGAAAAAAATTCATTATTTTGCTTACAGTAAGCCTGAATGCCTGAATACAGTAGCAGTCTCCACAAATGATGAGCTACATTCTCATTTTGGATGATTATGAAAAAGGAGGTGCTTGAGGATGCAAAACGGACTTTTTTTTTTTGCTCTGAGCAGTAAGTTATGCTCCTCTTGCAGCCCTTGCTCATTTAGCACAACTACAAAGTAAAACTAAAATGCTCCTGGGAGTATAATGAGAAACACAATTACATGTACAAGTTTCTTCTTTCCTTTTAATACTGTTGCATTGTGCAGACAGATGTAAACTGGAGGTTCAGAGAGCTCAACTGATAAAGGCTTTCATTTTGACCAGAAAATAACTATTTGGTGATGAAGCTAGAGAATATTCTTATTGTCCATAGTCATTCAATGTCTCACTTTATTAAAAAAAAATCAATTATCTTTGGATGAAGCACTTTCAGCATAGATTATGACTTACTAGGAAATCAACCCCAAATTCAATTTCTCTGATTAATCCTTTATGGATTTGCTTTTGTTATTCAATACAACAGACTAATGATTATTAATACAACCTGGGTGAAGGAGATTATGCAACACTAGAGCCTTATGATGTTCATACACTAACTGTTTGTTAATTCACCATACAAAAAAAAAAAGGAAAAAAACAAGAAAAAAAAAGAAAAAAGGTGCATATGTGCATGTATATAGAAGGAAGGAGGCGAACAGCAATAACTGTTTGAATCAGAGATAATGTAAGTCTTTTGACACCTATGTCTCCTCCTGATGGTTAGTAACTATAATTTAACCAATTATGGTGGTTGCTTGGTATGAAACATTTGCAATCTTCAGTTATCTGCAACACTTGTTTTTAAATTGATAGTGTAACATGTCCTCCCATTTTTTTTAATACAAAATAAAAATGCAACTCAGCCGTACTCTCTACAGTAGTGAAATACAATAAGCAATAAACATTGTATAGCATTACTATTGTGAGAAAAACAATTATTGCCATGCAGCCTTAGTTTTAAAATCTCTGAACAGATGGCCATACTTTGAAATCTTGAGTATTCTCCACAGACAAAAAGCTTTTGTCCAATGGATCTGATTGCAGAATCAGGGTCTATATATATGGAAATACAAACTTGTACGATATGGCTTGCCAAGGTCTGTGGATATATAAGGAATGTAGGAACAGACTATAGTGGCCACATTGTAGGTGAGAGTGTGTGAATGTCATGAAGACTTGTTTTTCTTCTCATATGAGGTCTCTTCAGACAGAAAAAAAAGATTAACTTGGAGATTAAAGTTAGGGAATAGAGATAGCTGAGGAATTTTCTCCTCTCAAAAGCTGCTCAGTTATGTCAGAATTTGACTCAAAATATAAAGGTTACACAGAATATAAAATTGTGTTGATTGCAAAAACTGGTTTTTTACACAAAAATGTTTTTTTTGAAAAAGCCTCAAACTTGTATCATTCTTTGTATCTTTCAGTTTTGTATCTGTTTCTCAATTGATAATACTGATACGAAGCCTCAAGCTTTTTCTTACCACATTTTCCTTTTGACTAAAGAAGCCATTTTTTAACAGAGAAACCAAACTTTTGTTGAATATATTTGAAATATATGAAAGGGAATAGGAATTGGTGAGTAACAAGAAGAAAAAGCCCAAGCTGGGACTTATTGACTGGGTGAACTCCAGGACTTCCTCACCAACATTTTCTCAGTCTGAGAAAGATTATTCCTGAGCTTCTCTCATTCTCTTTACTTTCTTTTCAATGTGTCATAAATCAGTGAAATTTTGGAAAGCACTACCTGTAACTTTCCCTCTTTATACAAGTGTCTGTCATAATGCAACACTCATCTTGAGATGTTGGGTGAAAGCATAAAACAAATTAATTAATAGTTCTCATTAAATTAGTAACTGTCATAAAAATGAAAGCAAAAAAATAGAGAAAAGGAAATTTTGGGCAAACTGCTTCAGAAATATTAAAGAAAAAAAAATTTTGGCGGTGTCATATATAAAACTGCAAGAAACAGAAATACCTGCCACATTCGAAGTTTAGGCAACATGATCACAAAGTGTTGCAAAAAAGCACTATGAGTTTGTGTCCATTCTTTTCCAGAAATGGGCCTAAATGCTTTGTAGGTATCTTACCATGTTCATATCCCTGTGAATCCGTATACTTCAGATACAGATATATGGATTTGGTGTGATGATTTGGGACTCTGTAACTGTAAATGATGAGAGATCAATCATGTGATTTATTTATCCTTATTTTATCATATTTCATTCTCTATCCTCTACTGACATTATTCTCCATTTAGAATACTCTTAGTCTCTTCCACATGAAGGAGTCAAGCTTGTCCTACCTTGTGCCCAGTTCTAATTGATATTGCAGTGCATAGAAATGTTTTGCAGAAAAGTTCACAGGAATAGAATGACAGCAAACACTTAAAGTTATTTTTATATTGGAGCGGATAATTTCCATATTTTTGAGAAATGACTGGCAGAAATTGTTATGATCTTCCAATGCTATATCATTTTGTAACCTGTATTATCTTGTCAAAATAACCAAAGTCCTTTCTTGCCCAATGAAAATCATTTAAGAATTTACTGCTCTTTGCTATGACATTCTTTATAGAATTTGTTAGTCTTATTTCAGGAACAGAAGCTTTAAAGTGCCAACACAACAGATGTCTTAGTGAAGAAAAGAAAGAAAGCAAGAAAAAAAAGAGCGTGGGATAGCTATTCAGCATTAGGTAGTTAATTTGATTGAAAGCTATTAATATTATCTCACATTAGGAAGAAAAAAATAAAACAATTTCCATTAATAGATCTCTAGCTTTTCAAAAGACCTATAGCTAGGTAAAACACACTCTTCCACCCCCGCATTTTATAATCTTCACTGAATACTTTTTCTATATTTAGGCCGTGGTATCTTAGCTCATTACCAGTGAACAAATTAGTTTGAGTTAAATCCAATCTATCTGGCTGTTGAAAGGAATAAAGGTACACAAGAGGTATTCTCTGTGTTGTTCTGTAAGTGGGCTACTTGCTCTCTTATTCATTAGAACAAGTTGGTAAGGCGGGACAGTACAAATAATGTCCTCTGCTTTGTCTGCTGAATTGAAAAAGTGAAAATTTTGAAGAGAACCACCATTTGTTTTACTCACAGATGTGTACATTTTCTCTTCCAGCATTCTTCCTGAAAATTTTATGACTCAGACAAACCATTTGTTTTGCCTCAGAGCAAATACATTGATCTTTAACTGAACTTTAGTTAATGCTGACAAACAAAAATGAGGCAATGCATATAGGTTCTGTGACACAGCCATTGGAAGAAAGAGCATGGTAGATTGAGGAGTCACAAGTTCATTGATTCCACTGCTGGAGCACCAGTGTTTCACCTTCACCATCACTGGTGTCACTTCTCATTCCTGGGAATCATTTTGATTCCTCTGGACCCCAACGAACATCTCACACTAGCTGTAGCAGAAGGCTGGAAAGACCTTGAAGACTTGGGCCTACCAGGATTGGCAGATACATGTCCAAGTGAGAGAGGAAAATGGGCTTTCGTGCCTCCTGTTTCTTCAGAGCTCACCCAACCACATGCTAGCAAAAGATGAGTACCAGATCTTCGTTTTTTTTATAGACAATTTCTCTTTTTTTGCAAGGGTGGAAGGGAAAGGAAGGGGGCGGGTGGAGCCAGTAGAAACGTTTTGATTTGACCCAGTTTTCCAGCCGTCTGAACCTGTTCTATTCTGATGAATAAAGCATTTGTCAATATTCTTCTGCTCCACCATAATATGGATGAACGGTTGATAGAGATGATGCGCTGTATAGCATCCATCCATCTTACTGGGTGGCCAAGATAACTGAGTTAACAAGCTGATAAGGGCAGGTGTGCCCAGCAGTGCAGCCACTAGAGATTCACTCCTGAATAAATGGAGGATGGAAGAAGAGCTGAGGACTGTGGAGCAGCCTTTGAAGGCTACTCTAGGATTGAGCAGCCTTCCTCACCATCATTTTCTCAGTCTGAGGCAGATGTCAGAAAATGTTATTTTGAGTCAAAATCCAATCTATCTGGCTGTTGAAAGGAATAAAGGTGCATGAGAAGAACCACAGAAACTAATCAGAGACTAGATTTTTCTTCACTGTTGTTTGGATAGGGAATTAAAGCAAACAGGATTTCTCTTTGGAGTAGGGTTTCTTTCCTAGATAGTATCCTTTGATATCCTAGATATCAAAGATTTCAGTCTTGCAATGAATGAAGCCTTTGATAAAGGCTTGAAAATACTTTAACTCCTTTAAATTATTAACTCATTTTAAACTATTCTACTCTGTAAGTCACTTCACTATGTACTGGTAGCTCATATCATTTAAGTAATTGATTTCCTCCTATGCACTTTTAGGCTACAAAATTCTGGGACATGAACCAAACCTTGGGAGAAAAAGATGCAGATTTTGCTGTTGTTGTTTAAATTAATTGTATTTTGAAAAGTCAAAACAAAATGAAAAGAAAAAATAAAAAGCAGGCACAATCTATGACAATTATTTTCTCTTTCTGGACCTATATTTTTAAAAATGAGCATGTGATGTGATTGACAACTGCATCATATATATCCACAAACCTGAAATTGGTATGGAGGAGTCTAGGTCTTATCACATCTTTATTTTCATTTTTACCGTTACAGTGTAATGATGCATATAATTCAGTGATATACAATGCAGAAGGATTAATCTTTAAAAGGATAGAGTAATACTTTGATAGTATAGTGTTTTTTATGTCAAGCAAGGTGTGAAACCATCATGTTAAATATATATATATATTTTTGGAAGTGTAAATTTGCAGGTACTTGTCAAAATAGAGTTGTAAGAGTAAAAGAAAAATAACAACAGCAACAATAATAGCACTATTGGAAATAAGAATTCTTTTAGAAATTTCAGTTAAGAAAATATATTTTCTTAACTAAATCAAATAAGCTGTGTCATATTTTATTGCCTGTTGGTATATGTTTCTTTCTTTTCTGAAGAAATGTTAAACAAAAGAAATTGTATTTGAATCTTGATTTCTATAACTCTTTGAGCAAGATAAATCCATATGGTAAAAAGTGAGGGTTTGTGTGTGTGTGTGTGTGTTTGCTTCCCACGTGCAAACTAATCTGTCTGTTTAAGTCCATATCTTAATGTGGGACATTTTTAGGGCAGACCAAATCAGAAGATGATGAACTGTAATAACATTACCACCAATACTGTGTTTCATCACCTCTTTTATTTGTATTTTAGTAACATCCAGAGATTTGATTTAAAGACAATACTGTGGAAAGCGCTGTGTGAACGCATGGCATAAGATAGACTTTGTCGAAAAAGGCTTTTGATCTAAATAAAAGGAGCTATAAAAAGGTGAATTGACTAGCCATAGACCAAGTTCCTTTTCTGTTCTCTGACTCATTGCTTCTGTAGCCCACACCTCATATCTGCTCGGACTAATTTCATTGGGGAAGGGGAGGAGCATGAAATCATCTGTGCATTGCATAGGTGTTTCAACCATGACATATTTCTCTGATTTTCTACAAAATAATTTTTAATGTGATTACACAAGCATGTAAAATGGTTGATATGTAGAACAGACAGAGTATAGTTTCTGATAGTAAATTCCGCTGTTCCAGTGGTTATGGATAAAGTTTGGTGGTGAAATAAAACTATTTAGTTTTCTCTTGAGGAGGAGCCAAAGCAAAACAATTATAGGCATTCTAGAGAATGCTGAATTTGGGATCTGTGAAGAATGGGAAGTTGTTGATGTTCCAGGAGCAATTGCTCCCAGGGACCCTGTAGCTCTTAAATCAGCTAGAAGACCAAAGCTCCAAAGGATTGACTCATTACTGTACTCCTACTTAAAGCAGTTTTAGGTATTCAGTTATACCTCCCTCTGACTCATTTTCCTTAAAAAGCTTCTTGTGTGTCTATTACTCCATAAGAAATTGTTATAATGAAACTCTAGACTAAATAAAATGTGCTGTGTCAACTCAAACTGAGTGAAGGCTCCATTTACAATTCCAGAATCTGTTGTGTCTGAAAAAAGGAGAGAAAGGAAGGAAGGAAGGAAGGAAGGAAGGAAGGAAGGAAGGAAGGAAGGAAGGAAGGAAGGAAGGAAGGAAGGAAGGAAGGAAGGAAGGAAGGAAGGAAGGAAGGAAGGAAGGAAGGAAGGAAGGAAGAAAGAAAGGAAGGAAGGAAGAAAGGAAGAAAGGAAGAAAGGAAGAAAGGAAGAAAGGAAGAAAGGAAGAAAGGAAGAAAGGAAGAAAGGAAGAAAGGAAGAAAGGAAGAAAGGAAGAAAGGAAGAAAGAAAGAAAGAAAGAAAGAAAGAAAGAAAGAAAGAAAGAAAGAAAGAAAGAGAGAAAGAGAGAAAGAGAGAAGGAAAGAAGGAAAGAAAGAAAGAAAGAGGGAAAGAAAGAAAGAGGGAAAGAAGGAAAGGAAGGAAGGAAGGAAGGAAGGAAGGAAGGAAGGAAGGAAGGAAGGAAGGAAGGAAGGAAGGAAGGAAGGAAGGAAGGAAGGAAGGAAGGAAGGAAGGAAGGAAGGTATAAATACAGTAATAAATCCTGTCATGAACTAAAAAGTTGACCACATTCCTTCTGCTTTTGATCTTGTGCTAGTCTGTGGTGCAAGGAAAACAGGGCCCAAGCTCCTTGATCAGGCATCTGATAATTCATAAAAACACAAGAAAGTCTATGTTTTCAAGCATCTGCTATTATAATAACCTTTGAGTTTTTTTTTTTTTAATTACACCTTTCCTAAACAATTTCAGCCCACACATATCAGATTCTACATTCTAGAAATTTAAGATATAGTCTTGGCTTCTTGTCAGTACTCAGTATGGTAGGTTATAAAGCTCATCTTATACTTACATCTTACTGTGATATCTCAGGGAAATATGAGTATTTGTAAATGACTAAGACATAGTCTTAAAAAAATTGTCATGCAAACCATATATTCTATATTCCTTGTTTCTTCATGGAATTTCTATATTAAAATCCTTGCTACAAATATTTCATGTTTAGGATATGTTGTACTTTCTCTTTCATCAGAGTGCTTGAATGTGTTTGTGGTGTTTGACTATTTTAGCAGTACAGTCAAAGCAAAATACCCCTATAATACTACTCGAATGTTGGCTTATTATGGTAGATAACAGTGTTCAGGGTTTGGCTAGGCTATTCAGAGTCATCTGTGTTGGATGATTTCAGCCTAACCTTTTGTTTTCTACTAAGAAGCACTTTTTTTCCATTTATTTTGAAATGCATGCCGGACAATTTGACACTAGAATTTGGCATGTATCTTTGGATTAACTTGGCCAAAGTGATTTACAGCTGTTTGTTCATGACCAGCATCCGTTACTGGAAAATACTGTCAAAAAAAAAAAAAAATCCTCTGAAAGGGGAGCACAATCAGGGATGGTCAGGTATGGTTAGCAGTTATCTATGCAGCCACTACCCCAGCCATGTGTGAATGCAGGGACAAATTTCATCTGACACGCAACTTTCTGACCATGCAACCTTCTGACCATGCAACCACACAGTCAGGGAGCTTTTGAATTCTATTTCTATCCTTATTTTGCCTTCAGGGATGGATAGAATTCAGCCATCTGCACTGAATAAGTACTGTGCAGAAGAAATAAGCCAAATTATGGACTGCAATCTGATGCTGTTCCAACGATTAGCACCTGATCCTCACAAAGTCCTATTAAAACTTCCTAATGTAGTAAGCATGAGTAAGCATATCATTAGGTGATCCTGGTTGAGCATGAAACCCCTGAAATCTAATGGCATGTCTCATTTAGTGGAAAATGAATGCTTTGTCCTGTACATTAAATATTAAATGAGTGAGGGAGGAAAAGGGTGATAAATAGGCCTCTTGCTGTAGGCCAAAGAGGATGATTGGATCATAGCCTTTAGTAAAGTACTTCATCAGTAATAAAGGAACTATACCATATTGCAGGAACACAGGGAGTTAAGAAAGAAAATTGATCGTCTGAATAGAAAGTATGTTAACTGCAGACTGCTATCTTTGAGACAAACTAGGTGATGACTGCCTTCGTATATTTCCTGTTTTGCATCTGCTGTCAAAATTCCAGAAATGCTGGATTTGATTCAGTATTCTACACTGGGATTTTCCCCTGAAAATTTGTGAAGTCGAATAGACTGATGTCTTACCTACCTCCCTAAAAAAGCTCTTGACATAACAGGACACTTTACTGCTAGGCTTTTAAACTCACTGAAATGGTTACTAGGCCTCTTAGATGAACAGGCAGAGAGTGAATGTTAGCACCACTGTTGTAGGTACCAAATCATTAATCTGGAAACATACCTAATCATGAGCATCTCTGTCTGGTAATTTATGAAGGTTGTGTGGCCTTCTTTGCAAGGTATTTGCGGGTTTTCTTAGCAGTCAGATGGTTTTGATGCCACGTCCTTTGACCCTCTTCCTTGTTCCAATGCTCTGCTTATCAATACCATGCTTGTTTCCAAGATGCCATCTATAGCTACAGAGGTATTTTACAGCACTAACAGTTGTGATTTTTGCCCTCCTCAAAAGGCATAAAATTGAAGACAGGATTTAAAAGATAAATCAGAATGGCGTATGAAGCAAGAAATAAAAAAGCTAACCTGCTCCTCCACTTCTCACCAGTGAAAAACTCTTATGTTGTTAAACTAGCCAGCTTTCCTACTTTTCAGCTGTTTGTTAGTATGAAAATATGTATCTGCATAACAATACAGAACATTTGGGTAAGGAATACCCATTTAGAATATAAAAGAACCACTTAAATATATATATTTTCGTTTCCTAAAGTTCTTATATGTATAAGAAATTGTACCTACACTACATTAAAATAACAAGATTTTATTCTTGCTGTGGTCAAGAAAGTGCTCTGAGTAATATATATTTATGGAATTTATTTGTGACACCGGGAAATGGGTTAGTCTTTCTGTATCTGCAACTTTCCAAAGTCCCTCTCTTCCTCCATTCCCTCCCCAATTATGACAAAAAAGAAAAAGCACTGATAATAATTCATCTT
Organism: Tinamus guttatus; assembly: GCF_059628265.1. Classification (NCBI taxonomy): domain Eukaryota; kingdom Metazoa; phylum Chordata; class Aves; order Tinamiformes; family Tinamidae; genus Tinamus; species Tinamus guttatus. Next base: position 1,172,299 of record NW_028290136.1, on the reverse strand, counting down.
AAAAAAAAAAGTAGCTGATGCTTTTTGTTTTTTTAAGGAAGGGTTTAATTCAACCTTTAAAATGAGAAGAAAACATTTTTGAAAATATACAGTAAATACTTGAGTGTGTGTAAGCAAATAGAGAGAACAACTGGAGTGGATTCAAAAGGCCACTGCAAGAATAAAGGTATCGTCAAGAAATTGCAAATCATTGTGAGCACATTACGGGAAACTTCACCTTTCTCAGAAGCACTAAGCATACACCATTTTCAAGAACTTCAGCAGAACTTGTTAATCTTAATTATCTACTTTAGCACACATGTTAGGAAAATGGATTCTTTAGAAATGTTTGCAACTGATGGTAATCACAAAAAATGAATACTTTGTAGCCTTTCAGCAGGCTAGGCCATTTTACTTTCAGTGGAAGATTAGTCTTTATTTTTAAATAATCTCAGGAAAGCTATTATGTTATTGCTATTATGCACTGGCACCTAGTGATTACATAGCACTGCAATGCTCCAAAGGGGTGCTTTGGTATCTCATGGTGGAAAACGTAATTTTAAACAAAATGGATGGATAGCATGTGTATCTAACATGTCTACTGCTTTTGTATGTAATTAATAGAAAACCTTGTTCTGTGGGTTGATTTAGTGAGTCGTAATGCTTTCTGGTTGATAACTGGCTATCAGAGCCCTCCCCAAGAAGTCCTCCTAGGAGTAGGTGCAGTGGTAAATATCACTTTGGTCAATGAAACCTATTTAGGAGGAAAGATTTATGTTAAATTGCTGCTTTCTTGTAGCCTGGTTCAAAACTGCAATCAGGTTTTGCGTGGTCCCTACTTTTCACATTAGAGTCGCTGTTGCCATCACGGCCCCCATCCCTACCCCCTTTTCCCTTTGCTTGTCTATTGTCTTTTTTCACATTCCTCCTTGCTTTATAATCGCTCACTCGTGCTCATTTATCACTGGCTTGCTCTGTCCTGCCTACACTATCTCCCATTTTTGTCATGGTGCACTGGTACATTACAAATACAATTAAACCTTTTACGATACTGCAGGTTTTGGCTAATGCATCCCAGCTTCAGGGTTGAAAGATTTCTGATATTACCACTGATATCAGTTCTTTCCCATTTATCGGCAGTGTCCGGACTAATGCAGAAGTGTTGCATTAATTAAAGGAAGCATCCAGTAATGCTGCTGTTTTTGCCAGTCTGACACTGAATTGAAGCTTGATGCCTGCTCATGTTTTAAGAGCCATTCATCACACATGTCATCCCAAAGCAGCCAGCTGTCTGAGAAAAGCCTCATTTGCATTTCATCAACTACACTCTCCCTCTTCTCCCTACCTTTTGTATGGAGCTTTGGCTTTTTTTAAAAGAGCATAGTCTTCAAAAGCAGCTTAGCTAAAATTAGTATTCAATTTAGAAAGATGATTTTCTTTAGTTCAGAGGTCTTAGCATTGATCTGAGTGGAAAAAAGTGTCATACAAACATAGCCTTGCAATCTGTCTGTATAAAGAAATTAATGCATTATGGGAGAAGACAAAGGTTTTTTATGATGGATGGACTACACCTCTATTAGTTCTGTACATTAAGCTGTTAGAATTAATAAAACATTTCATTTATTTTGAAAGTTCCTTAAAGGGCATGGGATTTTAAAATCCCAGCAGCTATGAATGATTCTGCATTATGGGTTTTGATTTCCTTTATTGTTAGACTGAAATTGTCCGTGTCAGGTTATATCAAAGCCATTTTAAGAATCCAAGGAATATGAGAAACTGTCTCAGTGTGTTCAGACCACCTGGAGAAAAAGTAAAATGATAATCTCACATATTCATTCAGTGACTGATTTGATGAACTAATTTTTGCTTTTTTTTTTCTCTACTGAATAGAGCAAAGCAAACACATACCTACCATGTTGCAAAATAAGTGAATTGCAAGTTTGTCAGAATATGCATTTCTATATTAAATAAGAAATGTTGCAAATACAAGTATATAATTATAGATCTTAATTTTCATTTTCTGCACAATGTCAGGACCAGTTCAATAAAAAAGAGCAGGCTGAATTTGGCTCCAATGTCCCTTTATCTAAACAGCAATAATATGGAGAAGTTGTAGTTCAACATTGTATAGTTTCCAGTTTTTAAATATAGGATATCTATATTTCCAGGCACCATAAGAAGATATCTTCTGAACTTTTAATCTTTGAACCATCAGTAAAAATGGAACATCTACTGTCCCACAAAAATGATGAGGCACATCTTGTATAAACAGTGATTTAAGAAGTCATTTGTCACCCAAGGAGACAAACAGGGCTGTATGTAGGATAGGTGTTTAAGGGTGAACCTCATCTGAGGGTCAGATGCTCTGGGGTGCGCTGGGGTATGTGCTATGCCCTGTAGTTTTGCCTTCTGATGCAGAACGCCCCTTGGATTCTGTTCGGGGTGTGTGTCTAACTCTCAGGTGGCACTAGTTTGCAGAGGGGTGTGATGTGCAGCTGGATCTTGTTCTGATCGCCTCAGGAAATGACTGAAAAAGTGTCTAGAAGTATCCCACAGTTTTAACATAAGTGAAATAACTGCCACTAGATGGCTAATTATTGGAGAACTTGAGTAAGATGAATTCTGCGTCATCCGTATGTTATATGCTAAGCTATTGGGCAACTGACTTGACTCTACATAAATAGTAGACAACAAATAACTAACCTTAGTCATGTACACTCTTAAGTCCTGTTCATTTCAACAAGATTTAGGAAGTGGCTGTTTTGTTGAAGAGTGTGTATGGCTGAACTGTTAGAAAGAAAATGTGTATTTGCATTTGCTGTACAAATGCTAACTTTTACTTTTTCTTATTTTAGCTGCCACATTTAACACTGCATTTTAAATAGATGCATTTAAATGCTAACAAAAGTTATTTTAAGTCAATTTTCAGAAGTAAAGAAGAGCTAATTGTATCAAAAGTCCAACAGTAAACAGGGAGTGGATCCACAGTTCAGAGCAAGCTTTTTGGTGTAATTCTGAGTGCTTGTTGGATTGGCTCACTACATAAGTACAGGGTACAGAGTCTTGCTTCTTTCTTCTCCCCAAATTTGGCTCATTTAATTCTGTTTCCATGTTAACCAGTGCAGCCTTGGGAGTGCATTACCTTGTTTGACTTCCTTCAGGGAGCAAGAGGAGGGACTGGCAGTGAGGAGACTTGGAGGGGATAGAAGGTGTGGAAATAGTCAAAGAGTGTGTGATATTTCTTCCTACTGAATCTAAAGGTATCTCTAACTGCTGGTGTCTCCTATTTGGAGGAGGGAGCAATAGTCTGCTGCATTTGCACAGACTATTGCCGCAGGGACAAGGTTTTCCGTCATGACGTGCTTTTGTGTTTTGTCAGCCATGGAAAAGAATTTCCACCTTAAAGTCAGGTGTGCTCTGGACATCATCTCTGTTCCAAAGCTATATAAGATTGTGTCCTTAAATTTATCTGAAACTTTACCTGCAATTTCAGAAGCAATTTCAAAAAGTTTGTTTGTCAAAAATGAGAAGCGAGCACAGATTGCCTTTCTCTCCATGTGTGTTTATGTGCATATATACATATTTTTATCTGTTCCTATTTTGGAATTCACAAAACTAGGATAAATATAACTCTTGTACACATTTATCACTGTTTCTCAACCCTGTAGAAAATAATTATTTTGGTCTATGGGGAAAAAAGGATATCCCCACAAAGACAGATTTTCTTTGACATATACAGGGGCTGCCACTGCCTGACCTACTCTTTCTTCCCATACTCACACCACAGTCTTTACTTGTGTGATACCATAGCTGTTCCTACATTTTTCCTCATCATAGACCTGGAGAAACCTGCAGTTTTTATGCTAATTAGAATTTACTGCATTTCTCTTTGTTCTCCTTTAAGCAGCAGCTCCACAGAGTCTTCCATACTGATGGTGTATTTATTATGCTTGGGACTGCATAGGGGAAAAGAACTTGAACATATACTACAGTACTTTAAAGTTTCCTGTAATTTGTCAAATGACTAACTTTGAAATAGTATAGAAATACAGATTTTAAAATAAAATACATTTTGATTGCTGTTTTAGTTACATTATGGACTATGTCACCAATACCTTTATAGTAACCTTGACTATGCCTTTCCTTACAAATAACACAAATGATCACTTTTATAGCTAAAGTCACTTTTGCGCTTTTTCTGAAAGGTTTTGTTTTTAACTCGGCTATCTCAGGTTAGGCACTCATCTATCCCCAAAATCATAAAATTTCTCCAGTGCTCTGTTACCCATAGATAGCTGGACTTGCTTTACTCCTTGGTTAATTTCAGTTAATGTGATTACTGCTATTATATAGGGATTATTACCAGAAATAGATATCTTTTTAAATTCTTTGAAAGTTGCCTTTTCTCTTTTGTCCGATTTATCAGATGCACAATAATTAAACCTTTTCCTCAGTCTTGGAATAAAATATATGTGTGTGTGTGTATATGTATATCCTTATCTCTATTTCCAGCTGGAAAGTAGGAATTATTTGTAAAAGTAATTAGAAAGGATTGACACCTAATCAAATTAAAATACTTGGAAGCCATATTCTAATGAACCTAATGAATTCTAGTGAACCTAATTGTCCTTTAAATAGCATCTGAATTGTTACCTGAATAGACTAATAGTTCTGAAGTGAAAGCAATAATTTTGGTCTTTGATAAAAGCAATGACTTATAGAACTGAGCAAATATGTGACAGCAAAATCATCTTATATGAAGACTTTACAATCTATGCTCAGGCAAAGTGTACAGGATTAGACTTTATATGAGAGACAAAACGGAGGCAGCCTGCTAGAGTGAGCGATGAGAAAGGGAACTTAGGGCAGCATGTGGAAAGCTGCTTTACATATAAAAGAGAGCCTGGCAAGGCACGAGAGAGTGAGAAGAAACCAAGGGGGAAGGGTAACTGGTGCACAGAGACACCTGCATGTGGAGGGGTAAGGAAATTACCTGGCCCCAGAGGAGGCAGACAGAGGACTCCTGCCATTGGTGAAATGGAGGGATGGACTCGCTGGAATGGGGAATGCAGAGACATTGATGTGGAAGTAGTGGTATATCAACACCACCGTTGTATCATGTTTCTAGGGACACACAAGAACCTGTACAGTGTGGCAGCCATTTCTCCTGCCTTCATACAGATTTTTTTTTTTTCCACCCACATCTCATTAACAACATCCTGAGGCTCCTTTCTGGCCCAAATCAGCAAGCTCACTCCATATGACTTTGCTTATCAACATATTTTGTATAGTGGTGCCCTTCCACCCCTCTTCTGCCATTTTTATCTGCTTGGGTCTCCATTATCTTGTTCTTCTGGCTGTCATTGGAGTTTAATCTTTTCTGTTTCTTCAAGGAGGAGAAGATGATATGGGGCAAAAATAAATAAGAATAGAAATATACAGAAAAGGCTTGCTGGTTTTGACCAAGGGCAATTGCTCTGGCTTAGAGCTGCCTGAAAGTTCTCTATATTAAGAAACCATTATAAGTTTCATATTCATGATAGCGCAATGTGTAGATGGGAAAGAAACTATTGACAAGGAGGACTGGGATTCATTATTTCTCCTAAAGTGAGCAGCTGTGAGTTAAATTGTCTTAAAAGCTCCTATTTATGTTTCCATTTAAATCTTGCTCAGAAAAAACTTTATAAATTAAAAATTTTATTAAACCATTAGGAATTTAACTGCAGCTCTGAATGATTGTCATGGAAATATATTTTGCTCATAATAACATTTATTTCAGCAAGAGAAAGAAAAATAGAAATTGAGAAAAACTCATTCATTTGAAAAAGCAAAACGGTTGCTGTGACTGTTACAGGATTGTGGTCCAGACTGGATAAGCCTGAGTAAGTGAGATAATTTGCAAAAAAATGCATATGCAGATTAGTTGATCAGAATTTGCAAAAAATGCATGTGCGGATTTGTTGATCAAATCCTTAAACTGTTTCTCCTCTTGCTTTAAATAAGGAAAGGCAAAAAACAAGACCAACAGTAATAAGTATTAGGATATTCATTATTATTTTCAACATAACCTAATACTGAGCATGAAGAAAAAGTGTTTTTGGCACTCACGAGACTCATGAGACTCATGGACAGCAATAATTTCAGTGACAATGCAGTATAACTGAGATTGTGTCTATCTGAGGTACTAGGAAATAGTTATTTATTCCATTTGACTATGTTATCTACAATGTACATATCAAGTTGCAGGAGATGTAAGGAGAACATTTCTTCTGAATCTTGCCACTGTCGCAGGTTCTCCGTAGAACAGAGGTAACTAGATGATTTCTAGTGATCTGAAGAGTGTTAGATGTTACTTGTTATTTCTTAGAATTTCACATCTTCATGTATCATTTTTGTCTTTGCATGGTCTCACTATGAAGAAAGCTTTCAGCTAGTGGAGTGCCTATGTTCATACAATATTTCTAATCTGCAGTGAACAGATCACAACTAAGATTCTGTTAACTGTCATTGTGAAAAAAATCTTCATATTATGGATTAAAAAAGATTATCTAGATTCCTAAAAGTTGTTAAAATCAGTTAGCATTTGCAATACACTAATGAAAGAAGATTTTGTTTATGTCTATAGTAGACCAAAGATGCAGCAGGTATTGAAGAAGCTTTGGCTTGAGTCCTGCACATATTGAGGCATCTTATTGTGAAATTTAAAGCAGTACTGGGGAGCGATCAATGGAGAACAATCAAAGTGCTCACTTTGAGTAATGGACATGTCAACTTTTTGTCCAGTGCCTTTTTCTTCTCTGAGAGTGGAATATGGCCAGGGAGTTCCTGTCCTTTGTTTGAAGACTTAAACAGATAGCAGACACAAAATAAATAAATAAAAATCACACTGTGTTAACATAAAAATGAGTAGACATCCAGACATCCACAAGTGAAAAAAATTGTCTGTTACTGTTACGCTCCTCCTAATGACCAACCTCTTCTCCAGTCTTTATTCTTAATATACAAAGTACTCATCAGCTTTATAGGCAAAACTCTTGGAGTCGGGCTTAAAATCTGTGCAGAGCATTGTGTCTGTGTGGAATTTCATAGACAGAAAAGACAGAATAAGATAATTTTGCATGATGTAAACATGCCAAGCAAATTAGCATTGCTGACCGAAAAACTGTAGAAGCACTAAAGGATGAGGTTCTGTTCGATAGGTAAAACTCACAGAAGGAAGTGGTCGTCAAAGCCAGACTTCATCATGGAACAACTCTCATTAATATTAAAAAACCTCTGACTTTTTGGAATAGTTGCAGCAAATGACTTATGAAATGAAAAATTCTTTGCCAACCCAGTGAGCTTTTCAATCAATGTTCTCCATGAAGTGCTGTTTGCTAGCTGTCTCAATTCAGCAACCCTAAAAATATTTAGCAATATAAATGTACATTTTAATAGTGTGCCATGATCTCTCCTTTGATATCTTAGCTTTCATGATCGGTCTTCACCCATCAACAATCTCTGGTGCCATCATCTGAAAAGTCAGTTGCTCTCAAGGGTTCACCTGAAGGCGTCTGCAGCCCCCTTCTTCCCCCAACATCTGCACTGTTGCACATTCCCATCAGTCTCACCAAAATATTTGCTTTTTTTTTTTTTTCTTCTCATGAAAAACATAATAACTGTTTCTTCCCATGCATGCTCCATGCCCTGAGGGGAAGACTAAATTAAATTAAAATTTAAAAAGAGATTTGCTCATGGCTTAGAATTCCAGTTAAACCAACAGAGTTACAAATATGTTTTGTGCTTAGCAAGGATTTCTAGTAATGATACCTTTGTCAAACAAGTAGTCTGTCCACTGCTGAGGGAAAGAAGATATGTTTATTAAACTGGAATTACACTACTTCCTATCTAAGTTTTCCATAATATGCCTTTTCGTAATGGTAAAACTACAGACTTCTTTTTCTTTTTCTTTTTCTTTTTCTTTTTCTTTTTCTTTTTCTTTTTCTTTTTCTTTTTCTTTTTCTTTTTCTTTTTCTTTTTCTTTTTCTTTTTCTTTTTCTTTTTCTTTTTCTTTTTCTTTTTCTTTTTCTTTTTCTTTATATTCACTTTTTTCTTTTTCTTTTTCTTTTTCAGTCAGTAAGAATGGTCTGTTTGGAAGAAAAACATATAACAATATAGCAGTGGCTAATAACGTGTGATGGGTGATTTTTGGCCGTGAAGTAAAGAGAAGTGAGAAGACACAGCAGGTTATCATATTTCTTAACCATAGGTCTATCAATTGACTCTGACTTAAGATCACAGTACATGTAGCAGTTTTCTGGCTAAAACTCATTTCAGGCTGCTTCCTTAAGCTGAAGATGAGAGGAATGACCACAATTGAGAGGTTTCAGTGGGGTTGGACTAGATGAGCTCTGAAGGTCCCTTCCAACCTCAAGGATTCTCTGGTTCTACGAACTGGAGAACCCCACAGAGCAGGCGAAATCCCTATGTAACAAGCTAAGGCCAGTCTAAAATAATGTTGAATGTAGCATAATTTTATAAGAGGCAGAACAGAATGATCTTAATGCATTTGAACCTTGGCTTTTACTGTGACAACCATGAATAGTGATTTTATCAACTAATCCAATAAACCAAACCAATATTTGGATAGAAACCTTGCAGTATCTTTTGAAATGAACTAATTCATTCTGCTGGTCTTTTCTTTTCTTTTCTTTTCTTGTCTTTTCTTTTCTTGTCTTTTCTTTTCTTTTCTTTTCTTTTCTTTTCTTTTCTTTTCTTTTCTTTTCTTTTCTTTTCTTTTCTTTTCTTTTCTTTTCTTTTCTTTTCTTTTCTTGTCTTTTCTTTTCTTTTCTTTTCTTGTCTTTTCTTTTCTTTTCTTTTCTTTTTTCTTTTTTTTTTCTTTTTTTTCCTTTATCTTGTGTTTGAGCACACACAGCAGCAAAAACTAGCTCCTCAGACCTTGAACTGCAGGTATAACCTTGTTAAAAATATGAAAATTAATCCTTCTTGCTTTTATTTTGCTTTACAGGGGTGGTCTCTTACATAGGATGGAACTCTAAGGTAAGGAAAAAGACATTTGAAATGGTATCTTTATGTTTTCAAAAGAAATTTAAAAGATATCACGTGTCAGCAAAAGAGAAATACTTTTTTTCCCCCTGCCTTTAGATGGAAGAACCCTGCCCGAGCAAAATATCAGACAGTGATTCACAGCCAGAGGTTGGGTGTCTTCTGCTAAGAGTTCTAGTTTTTACTATCTCTTAAGCCTAAGTGAGGCATGGCAGGACAGAGAGTAAAGCCTTCTTCATTTTTCCTCTGAAAATATGGTGCAGGGCAGGTGCGCCCTTGAAATATATATATATATATATATATATATATATATATATATATATATATATATATTTTGGTCAGAAGTATGCACTGTTTTTTTTTTTTTTTTTTTTTTGAGGTTGGTGCCCAGATTTTTTTGCACCTTTCCCTTCTTCCTCATGATCCCCTGAACCTGCATTTCAGTCTTACCAGTCTTGCATTAGGCTCACACATGTTACCACCAATACACGCACCGCTTTCTCCAAAGATTTCTAAATTCTTTCAGTCTCAGGAGAGGAAAAAGAAAGCGGCCTGGGGGAAAGAAATTGTAAGCAGATGCACACTTTGCACTTGTGACTGTACACTTTAATCTAATTGAGCATTCACTGAAATCTGCTTTATTACTTACCATAAATCCAAGATAATTCTATTTAATGTTCCTCTAACTGACAAAAAAGGATAAACATAGCTAACAATAAACATGACATACATAAAATCTACCATTCCTCCCATTCTCCACCCACTCTCCCAGCTGGCCATTTTATCATATCACTAAATATAAAATTTAACAGTATGGGATACAAATGACCCTTTTTTTATTCTTTTGCATAATAATTGGCTGGCTTCCAGTAATAAAGAAGAGAGAAGCTACAATTTATTTCAAATCATAAAATCATAAACATCTTTATTTTATATGTATTTCTTTCCTTATTTGTGGAGAAAAAAAATACAGGGCCAATACAGAGCTACACCAGCAGATTGCAATAGTTCTTTGAAAAGAATGAGAGCCACTTGAAGTCAGTCTGAATTTAGCTGACGGTGTGTTACTACTTGGCTCAAGAAATTAGAGGAGGCACTGAAACGGTGACACAAATTGGTGTTAATAAATTAGTACACTCATAAAAGGAGACTCCCAATTTTAGTGTGCTAACAGCACACCATTATGCGCGGCATAATGTAGTTTAAAAGGCACGCTGATAAGTGGCTGTATTCAAATCCATTTCTGTGCCCTTTTGTGTTCTTATCTACCCCAGTCCAGCAGACAATCCAGCTTTTCACTAACCTTTGGCACTCCACCATCAGCAGCAACGCGTGCTCTCCTTTATATCGCTGGAGCTGCTGTAATGAGCATCACCTGTGGGATGCCCCATGTGCAGCCACGCACCCGCTTTGGTGCCCACCCATGGAAAAGGCTCAGCATCTCGGGGACCCCATCTCTGCGCCCCAGAGCGATGGCTAAATACCTCTCATCTCCAACGAGCCTTAGCCTCTAATCCTTGTAATTGCTGCCTTAATAAAATGAAATAACCAAACAGAGTCCTGAACTCACATGCGGTGCCTCTGCTGGTTCCGGCAAAGCTACAGCCTTTTCTGTCATTTGCTGTAAATTCTTTGTCTGTATCAAACAGATTATAGCAGCAACGGTCCAGTTTTACGATCATTTTATTTTTTGAAATGTTAATTTTTGATGTTTTATGTAATAATATGTATTTTTAAATTCATCTTGTGCATTTTGAAGTGTGCTTATATTGAAATAGGAAGCTTTTTTTTTTCCTTTAGGAATGAACAGATATTTATCAATAGATATGACTGCATATATTCATATGTACATAAATAACTTTGAATTATAGCTACTTTTTAAGGGAATAAATGGGACTGTAATTATTTTAAGATAATTACTGTAACAATTAGTCATGAATAGCCCATTGAAAAGCATAGATTTTGAAGAGCTATAGGCAGAAAACCAGAAATAGCAATACTTAACAAAAACGTCTCTCTAGCCACCTGACCTGAGTGCTTCTCAGTCCTCTTTTTATACACATAAGTATTTCAGAAATGAAATTTAGTTGACAAGATTATCAAATAAATTTCTTTAAAGTAAAGTTTAGTTTCAAGACTGCTGTATTCTGTTGTAAACTTAGAGAGATAGCACCAGGGTATGCAACATTATGGAATACTTTATTCTCTAAATGGAAATATATTCCCCAAAATAAAAGCTTTTTGTTGTTAGATTGATATGTTGGAAGAAGTGCAATTCAAGTCTTGAAATGTCCCAGACTAAAGGCAATGTTTTTGGAACATACAGGCGATTTTCAGGGTTATAGAACAAAAATCTTCCATTTCACAATACAATTTATAACAAATCAAGTAATATTATTTTCTCTTTCAGAAATTCACTGAGACCTACAGCAAAGAAATAATGTATTTCTGAGCTGTCAGATATGGTTACCATATTTTAGCATCTAATTTATTTATGCCTGACATCTGATTTTACTTTGGAATTTTATTAGCCCAAAGTAATATATGTATAGTTTCAAAATACTGCCTTTTAAAAAGGAAAACATTAAGTTATGTGCTGAGTCAGCAGAAAACCTAGGCAGACTATTCTGACTCTTGGTATTAAGGGACTGATAATACTCCATGAAATCTAAATTTTACTTTCCTTTTGGAGGAAAGGAGCAAGTTGCCATGTTGCAAGCAGGACATTAACTGTTATCCGCCAAAATGCATATGGAGAAGGAATTCTATGAATATGATAAAGTAAATTCTTTATTACTAAATAAAGGAACGTGCTTCCTTACAACGCCGAGTGCTGGGAATTACTCAGTTTAGAATGTAAACACTAGTACCGAGATTAATATGCTACCCACTACAGTTGAGGATTAGTGTGGCAATGGTTTGGTTACCCCATGCAGGCACAGACTAATTCAGCCTAGCAGGAGAAAAGACTTCTTTCAGCTAATGTGCTCATCAACAGGGCAATTTATATTGCCTCAGACTTCACTACTGTCCTTTGAGTACCACAGTTGAGGCTTCTAACTATTTTATAGACCTACGAATAGACACACGCACACACATACACGAAGATGAATCATATCATTCCTTTTCTCATCTTTTTAAGATACATGACACTTTCTGAAAAAGTGCAAGGTAGATCAAAAAAAATGCTCATCAAATGCATTTATGTAGAAAAGGAAGGCAATGACAAGGAAAACATATCACTGAAAAACAAGAATCTAGTCTCATTCAAAGCTGATCTTGCTGTACTATGGTTAGTCATGTTATGTGATTAAAGCAACTGAGGATCTTGATCCAAAATAAAGGGATTTTTGGGGATTAAACAGGTCACAGGAATTAATTTGGAAGTCAATCAATTGCTACAGTTTAATTGCCACAGTTCAGCTCCTTCTTTTTCAGGTAGGGACTGACTCAAATCACACCAGAGACAATGACGTATGCACAAATTCATCCATTTAGAAGCTACTACAGGATGAGTATTCAAGTTAAATTCAGAACCCATGAAATTCGATTGCTTCCCTTTTCTTGGTTGCAATCTGAAGTGGCAATTTTTGGGATGATCCCTTGTTCATCAGAAATAGGAGAATTAGGTCTACTTACACATATAGTGTTTACAGTCTTAATTAGCTGCAAAATGATCAGTACTGCAGACATCATTTCAACAACAGAGCTCAGAGATATGTTCCTGCTGAGATACCTGCATAAGGAGGATGTGCTGAAATGGGTCAGTGCAATTTTGACAAGAAGGGCAGGATGCAGATTCATAAACTGACATGAGAGTTTGGTTCTCTTGTTGATTAGCAGAACATAAATTTGTTGCTTTCACACAGATCTACTTGTCAGACCTTAGTAAGATAGTAGGTGTCTTTGGTACATCCTTATGTGTGGGCATTGCTTTGCAGGAGAGCAAGAGTAAAGGGAACAAGAAAGTGTTATATAAGCTGGTGCTGTGCGAAATTTTCAGGGTTCCAGTGTTGCTGTTATTTTAATTATTCAAATAAACAAGAGACATAAATTATCCTGACAGTGCCTGCTGGCCACCTGCCTAGCCAAATGTTGTAAAAAATATGTATGATATAGGGGGAAGAAATGTAGATGAAAACAGTGTCCTACTCTTCTACAAAGCTTTACCTGCTATTAAGGTTCAATTGGTAGATGTAAACAAATTTCTTCCTAAACAGCTGAGTGGAATTTTGCAATAGAGTCCATGCTATATGAAGATAGTTAAGATAGTTAACTAATAGTTAAGATACTCAACTAATTAGCTGAGTATAATCTTTGCCCTGTTAAAGGTAGTGAGATTTTTTTTTCCCCCTTTGCTCTCCTCCTATTGTTTTGAAGGAAACAAAACAAAAGCTATTCCTAGGCTTATCTAGTTCTATTCTTAAGAAGTGAAACAATTTCATTAACGCAATGTTGCCCTTCAAGCAAAAATTAGCAATGGATTAAAAAAAAATCCAGGATTATAATACATCTATTTCTTTTCAACACATCACTGTGTATATTAGCTTATGAAAACGAACAGCTTTGTTAATTCTACAGCCCTTCTCCCCATTTATCCTGCACTATTCTGTCTTGCTTGAATCAGCATTTAGGCTTTCCGGTGTCACCCGTCCAGTCTGCTTTTGCTGATTTGGGAACGGCTCCCTTCACAAGGTGCTGCTTGTCCTCTGGGCAGCTGCCTCTCCTGGTTCCTGCAACTGCCTGTTCATGCTGAAAAAAAAAAATGATGGATTTCTGCTGCAGCACTTAAAAACTGTGGCATACAGTAAAACAATGGCATGACCTTCAGCTTCAATAGGTTTCTTCTGAGCCTGATGAGTAGTGCTAGTGTTCAGCCACATAAGTAGTTCTAGATTTTTGAAAAGGAGGAAGTACCTTTTGATGAACATTAAAAAAACTTTGCCAGTACTGGAATGAGAAGACAAAAAAAAAAAAAAAAAAAAAGGTATGGATGGAGCTTTAAGAGAAAAGACTTTAAAGATCTCTAAATTAATTCCATACTTCTTAAATAGCAGGTATCTATAGTATTAACTGTGAGGTTACATTTATTTATTACAGATGCATGGGAGCAAAAATGAGCTGAAATGGTGTTAGAATAAGCTGCTCTGAAGTAAATAGCTTTTGAATCTTTATTTTGAAACATTTAATTCCTCCCAATTGTACTTGAAATGTTTAATGAGAGAGAAAAAAAAAGTAGTCTTTTCCTATCTCTTCCCTAGCTGAGTTGTAAATTTTCGTAGAGCCTATTATTATTTAATTAATTATTATTAATTTAATTATTAATTAAATTAATTATTGTTAATTTAATTATTAATTTAATAATCATGGTGAAGCAGAAAACAGTTGCAGTGTGTTGCAGGCTTTTATTTCTGCTAGATTCAAAATCCGACTGATGACTTTTATCAGCTCTTTTTCCTTCCCGCCCCGTTCTTCTGCACTAATGTCAAATACAAGCTACCTCTCAGAAAACATTAAGCATAATGTGGGATTTGAGAGAGACTGCTGCCCAGAAAGACTGTTGGAATTAAGCCTTTACATTAACAGCTGGTGGAACCAAACTTCTTACAAGACCTAGAAAAAGAAAGAAAGAACCTGGCTTTTCTTCTTGCAGACTTAACTAGCCAGTTGTCTGCACCCTGCAGCTGAGTGAGGGCTGATGAGCAATGTGATGAGCCAGAGCCAGGACTTCTGATTGTGAAGAAACTTCAGAAGACACACATCCCTCTTGGCTCCACAACCTGTTTGATCAAAACTGTTTTATGCAAACCCATAAATAGAATGTAAAATAAAAGAAAGACAGGCTGGCCTCCTCCGATCACCCAGTAAAATACACATGCCTCTTGATTAAAGGATTTTAGTCTTTAACCCTGCAGAAATGAGACCCTTCAATTACACAGAAAGTAAGATTGTTGCAACTTAAAATAATCCATATGCTTTCACGTATTTAAATGAGAATGATGCATATTGTGAAAAAGTAGTCAGGCAACCAACAAAAATAACCCATTGTGTTCATTAACATAGTAGGTATTTTTCCCTTAGAGGATATTTTGTTCTAACGTTCAAGTGAATATACTGCCAGTTCAATTTATAACATTCTAAAATTAAATCTATTTCCAAGATTATGCCAAAGTAAATATGACAGTTCCATGCAGTCCAAGGATACCCCAAATTTGCTTTGCCATTGGAAAATTATAATGCTCTAGGAAAGAGTTTAAGGAACAGGGAAACTGTAGAATAGTGTCTCCCTAGTATAGTCTCCAAATTCTGTAACGTGTAATTAATCTCTAAGTAAACCTGTGGTTTGAGATTTGCTGGACCAGAAGTTCAATCTCATTGCTATTTCACAGTGGTTCATGGACCATTTCTTCATGATCTTACTCACCTCTTCTTATTTATACTCTGAAAAAATGTTACTGCAATGTTTCATGTTTTAATTATAAATAGTGGGTGAGTAGTACTTTTTTTTTTTTAACTGAGTGCCCTCTAGATTTTGTATTATAAGAGCAAATAATGGTTTCTCTTTTATTTTGCCCATGCCATTCACAGTCTTAGACCCATTATTTGATTGTGTTTTATTATTTTATTGTAATATTTTTAATTACATTTATTCTATTATGTATAGATCTTTTATATCTCTTATTTCTAAACTGCAGAGTCATCACTGATTTACTCTCTTCCATAGAAAAGAGAATGTGACAAACATTCTTTCCGGCACTTCTCTATATCTTGTCTCATACTAATATGCGAAATTTGAAATTGAATGGGCACGATCGAGCACAGTAGTCAAGAAGTGGGCACAATCATTACTGGAAATGCAGTCATACAGGAACCTCTGTTCACTGCAGGTAATGATTTTTCAAACTCCTATCCTAATTAGAGTACTATAGATGGTTGGGGTGGCAGATGAAGCAATTCCTTCTCTCTTTTTTTTTTTTCTTTGTTTTGTTTTGTTTTGAGTGCTTGCTTTGAGGCTTTTACAACCTTAGCAATATTCTTCTAACATAACATAGCTTTTTATACTTACCAGAGATGACCATGATGTTTATAAAAGAGATGTGCCAGTTTACTGAAAAAAAATGTAATAAAAGGCTTTACAATTTGATTTAGAAGGTAGTATTTCAGATTGTTTCAACAAAATCAAATAGTCTGATTTGAGGATTAAACAAACATGAGATATTTCCTTTTATAGATTCCAGATGAAAAAGAATTTCTATTCTGCAGCAAATTGACTTCTCTAGAATTATTTATGTTCATGTCAAATATGAATCTTTATCTTAAATATATCCAAAGCATAAGCAGGAAGAATATTAATAAGCTCATAAAACCCAAAATTCAGAAGCTGAGAAATAACAAAATCAAGATTGTGCCTCTTTCACTCCTCTATGTATTAGCAGTTTACTAACCTTTAATTGCATGAACATATGTCAATACAAACCTTTATTCAGTCTTCAGAATCAACAGCACTCCCTTACTAAGACTGCATTTTGTTTCATCTTTAATGGTCAAAAGGTGGTTCTGGCCTTCACGTGACTGCAGCATGTGTTAAAATTTTGCTCTGCCAACAAGATTATTCATTCCTGATGGACTTTCTGATCTACCATTCTGATGTTTTAGTGCTTTACAGACATTAATATATTATTCCTGTGAGATGACCTGAGAGATATTGCCAACTGCCCCACTAAGATCAAAGTTTAAAGATTACATGCATTTTGGAACTCAACTTCAGATCTGTTGCTGGATTTTCACTATGCTTAGATGTTAAAGCAGGAGAAATGTTGATTCAGTTGCATTGCTCAGCCATTCTGTCTATCAGCCTTCCTACCTCCAAGACAAGACATCCATTTCATTCTGAGAACAGTTTGCATAGTACACACAGGAGCGGTCCTGGGCATAAAATTCCTCTCCACCTTAAACGCAAGAGCTCCTTTCTCTTTCTGTTTTTTATTACAGATTTCTCAAGTTTTGCAAGAAACAAAGAAAGAGCTCAAAGAAAAATTTTTGATGCATTCCTAGAACATGTGCAGTCCTAAAGCCTAAGAGTTTTCTCCTACTCATCAAGACTTAACTTTTCAGATATTTTAGTCAACTGGCATCCTGTTTGCCTTTTCATTTTTTTTTTTTTTGCCTTGTGTAAGTTGATGAGAATTCTATAGGTATAGCAAAAGACAAATTGACAAATCCAAAAATTAATGGTTCCTATTTTCCAAATTTTATGAAACTTCTCTAAAAAGTGTAAATGTCATCACTGTTCAAGGAATGATCACCACATCCTTCAAGTGAAACATTCTCTCTCATTTTCCTTGGCCTTACTTTACAAATGAGGTGGAGATTTTCTACAAGAATTCTACTAGAATGCCAAAAACAAATTCAAACTCATTGTTTAAATTTCAATGAAATCATATGCTAGTGAAATAGCTTTTAAGATGGAAAGCAAGCGAAAGCTTCAATGGCAAGCAATGCTAGCAAAACTAACAATGACAAGTCATTAGAGCCTTATATAATTACTCCTGACTCGTGAACCTGTCTGCCAGTAATGAGTAGAAAACCTGTCATACTGCAACATTTAATTTAAAATAAAGTGCTTTAAGATTTGTTCATCCCCTTAGGCATTAGAAAGTGCCCTTGAACTATTGTGATGTATTGTGATGTTTGTGGTTATATTTCTCTGCTTATGTTCCACAGAAATTATCTAAATTATAAGTTGCAATTAATACACTATTACTACATCACATGCCAGAAATGTATATAAATAATGAATATATTTTGGGCCTCACTTGTTTATAATAAACATTTCACCTAAACTTTCAGAAGTCCTCAGGCTGTCACTTGTCTTTGTCCAGAAATAGCACTTCTGTTTCATGCGGAAGAGTGTGATATTTAATAGTAATATTTCTTGACTTTACTACATTTGCTGCTGAATTCACAGTATGAAAAAGCAGGATAGTTTTAGCAAAGCAACTGTTGATTTATTGGATTCAAGTTTTAACACTGACTTACTGTAAAACATAAATGTTTTAATCGATTGCCGTAGAATGATTTAGGCTACAGCAGTTTTCACAAGCAAACTGTAGAGTCACCAGCTTTCACAGAGATTAACTGTGAATTGACCCTACTCTCCTTCAAACATTTATAATTAAATAAGAAGTACTTCATCAGAAATAAGGTTTTGGCACATTTACTATAGCCTCTGCTCCAGTAAAAACATAGGTACTCATCTGGAAAACATTTTTCACCCTCTTCTATTTTTGGGAACCCCCTCATTATCAGGTTTCACATTAGCATGGCCACAATGACTGCAATAACGATATGCTGCATTTTACATAACTCCAGGGTAAGGCTGTCTATTTTTCCACCGAAAGAGAATTCCCCAGGCTCTTCTGCCCAACACATTGTCCTGCTGGTTCGCTTGTTCTATTGTTTTTTTCCTGCGGAGTGATACATTGCTGTATCTTCTCTTGCTGCAGCTGAAGTAGAGCCATCCATCATCCCAATCACTGGAACTAAGGACCTTATGGACTGGGAGTAAATTATGTATCTTTGGGGGTGAGGGAGGAAAAGAGTGAGAGTCTTTGTTGCTTTTCTTTCCTTTCCTTTCCTTTCCTTTCCTTTCCTTTCCTTTCCTTTCCTTTCCTTTCCTTTCCTTTCCTTTCCTTTCCTTTCCTTTCCTTTCCTTTCCTTTCCTTTCCTTTCCTTTCCTTTCCTTTCCTTTCCTTTCCTTTCCTTTCCTTTCCTTTCCTTTCCTTTCCTTTCCTTTCCTTTCCTTTCCTTTCCTTTCCTTTCCTTTCCTTTCCTTTCCTTTCCTTTCCTTTCCTTTCCTTTCCTTTCCTTTCCTTTCCTTTCCTTTCCTTTCCTTTCCTTTCCTTTCTTTTCCTTTCCTTTCCTTTCCTTTCCTTTCCTTTCCTTTCCTTTCCTTTCCTTTCCTTTCCTTTCCTTTCCTTTCCTTTCCTTTCCTTTCCTTTCCTTTCCTTTCCTTTCCTTTCCTTTCCTTTCCTTTCCTTTCCTTTCCTTTCCTTTCCTTTCCTTTCCTTTCCTTTCCTTTCCTTTCCTTTCCTTTCCTTTCCTTTCCTTTCCTTTTCTTTTCTTTTCTTCTCTCCCTGAGCCTGCTCTTTTACATTACGGTTCCCTTTTACATAATATTCCTGACCTACTTGAGATCATGATAACGTAAATGCAGCAGAAGTAGTTTCATTATTTCCAGAATGTAAAATTAATCAATATAAATGCAGTTAGCAAATCCATGTCTGACTCGACTGTTGCTTGGATCTGAATTTGTGTTTCATTTGTGGTTTCCCTTTCAACTTTAATGTAATGCAGATGCAGACTTCACTAAAATAAATGTCCAGTAAACCATAAAATAATGCTGTGTAGGTGTTGAGTCCAATTTACTGTTACAGGCTAGCTCCTCTTCCTATTCATATAAAATAAGATCCAAATGAGGCTCCTGGTTTTAATTTTAAGGACTACAAATTATTAAAACCTGAAACTTTGCCTCAAACTTAAGTCATATTTTGGCACCTAAAATAAAGTCTTAAATCTAAAACATAAATGAGGCCAGAGCCCAAAATCTCAGCAGTGCATCCTGTCCAACTAGGATGACTGCAAACAAAGAAGATGAGGCCTAATTTTCACTCATTATAGCTCAGTATCTCATCCTTCTATGAGATCTCTGTTCCCATGTGTTACAATTTTGGCCACCTGTAGTGAGGTGTCTAAAGGCCTGAGGTGTCTATGGTTCTTCCACCAAAGCTGATACCACTCGCCATTGTGAGCACACAAGATGATTAATCATATGCATGTCTTTTGCCTATAGCTCAAAGTCTAAAAATATAAGTACATCGTGTTTAAAGACTAGGGCCTAGTTTAGCAGTACCACCTCATGCCACCTTTCCTTCAGGCCCCTTTGCCTTGCTATCTCTCTGACAGTAGACCTAAAAAACATGTTTTAGTCTTCAATTTTTTTCGAGGTCTTAGAGGCATATTTTTTTCCAATTTAAATTAGGCTTCAAGCTTTTATCGGTATAGTTGCTTATAGTAATCCAAGAACCAAACTACAGAGTGCTGAAAGATTTGGGTATTAAGGTAGTGATTTTTACTTCTATCAAGGCCACAGTAGACTTGATATCCCAAGCTTTGCTTCAGATTTCCTCTCGATGTTTAGGGCATATCTGGAATAAAGGAACAAAAGAATAATGAAACTCAGCAGTTTAATGATAGAAGTTCCTTTTTTTTCCATAGCCTTGTCAGGGAAATTGCATGTAAAAATAAATTTGTGCAAGCTTTGTTGTAATAGTGAAACAACCAAAGAAGTTCATATAATCTCTTTGATAATAACTGATGAGTTTTAATGGCACTATTGAAGCAGAAAACAATGAAATACCGTTCTTAGTGTTTTAGACAAAGTAAAGTAGATTCGCTCAACACTTGGTAAGCTTGCACTGAATATCAATTTCAAAATATGCTCCTAATGTTATTTTACAAATCCTCCATCTTTGAGCTGTCCTTTTTGCGAAAGATACTGCAAAGATCTGCCCAGGCACCAGAGATGATTTAAATTTAGGTTCATCTGGCAAAGGCTTAGCCAAAAATCATCACCTCTGTCCCTCAAGCCTGTTTTACAGCTGTCTGAAAGCTGAAGAACAGGGCACTAGTGGGCTACTAGAATGTTCACACCTCCATACTGAAGCTTTGGCACGCTGTGTGAGGAAATGACTTGTGAATCTTTTAACGCTGTGGCTAAATGCCTGCATATTTAGCTGAGAATTTACTTTCTTACTTGTCTGAGGAGGTGCAGTGCTCTAAGGTTCAAAACAACAGCACCATCAAATTGGTACTTATTTCTATTTTGCTAGAGTATAGATTATATATACGATGTATTATTTTTAAACCTACTAGATCTTTAGGTGAGTAACTCCTTGATATCCACTGTGATATATCACATATTTTTTCACATTCACATTAACAGACATAATGAATCCTATTTGTTGAATGAAAGAACACCATAAATAAAGTCACGGAACAGGATTTAGTGCCTTTCTAATCCTCATATATCCAAGACCAGGGACACAGAGTAGTATATGTATGTAAATACATAGTACTAAGTACAACTACTTTTGTGATATTTTTGTGACTTGTTGTCAGTTAATAATAAAAGAAAAATTAATAAAATAAGGTAGGAGAGGCAGTCTTGGTATATGTGCTAGTTAAGATGCAGTGTAGTATCTGTCACTGAAGAGATGACAAGTACATACGGGAAAATAACATAAAATGACCAAGAATGTTACACAGTGGCCTTCAATATATATTTGTTACGCAGTGCATATGGTAGGCAAAATTACATGTCATTGATTCATTTATATCAGATGATTTTTAGTTTAAAAGATTTTTTCTAAATCAAATTATTGAGAACTTGGTTTTGGCTCTATAAATTCATGGCTGTAAACAGGAACCTCATGAAGTTCAACAAAGATTGGGGGTCCTGCACCTAGAAAGGAATAATCTCATGCACCAGTACAGACTGGGAATTGACCTGCTGGAGAGTGACTCTGCAGAGAAGGACCTGGGAGTCCTGCTGGACTGACCATGAGGCAGCAATGTGCCCTAGTGGCCAAGAAGACCAGGCATCCTGGGCTGCATTAGGCAAAGTGTGGACAGCAGTTTCAGGGAGGGGATCCTCCCCCTCTACCCAGTCCTGCTGAAGCCACATCTGGAATACTGGGTCCAGTTCTGGGCTTGCCAGCACAAGATTAGAGACAGTCCAGCATAGAGCTATGAAGATGACCAGGGGACTAGAGAATCTCTCCTATGAGGAGAGGCCGAGAGAGTTGGGCCTGTTCAGCCAAGAAAATAGGAGCCTGAGAGGTGTTTTTATCAGTGTGTAAAAATACCTCAAGGGAAGTGTCAAGAGGATGGGGCCAGACTCTTTTCAGTGCTGGCCAGCGATAGGACAAGAGGCAACAGCCACAAATTGAAGCACAGCAAGTTCCCCAAGAACATGAAGAAAAACTTCTTGACTATAAGCACTGGTACAGGTTGCCCAGAGAGGTCATGGAGTCTCTTTCTCTGGAGATACTCAAAACCTGCCTGTATGTGATCCTGTGCCACGTGCTCTAGACGAGTGTTCTTGTGCAGGAGGCTTGGACTAGATGATCTTCAGCGGTCTTTTCCAACCTTAATCATTCTGTAATTCTGCAAGTTCTAGACAGAAATCCCAAAAGCCATTACGCATACCCCCCTGAACAGTCATCAGGCTGCGTTACTGCTATTTTGGACTCTATTTAGTTGGTGCAAGTTGCCATAAAACAGTTTATCTAATTTATAAGTTTCTCTAGTCATCTCATTTCCCCTTCAGTTCTCAAAGGTAGATATTTCCATTTCCCATTCTTTTCCTTGGCACCAGAAGTGAAATTTCTTGTTTTAGAGAGATCACTGGTTCTTTATTTTCTTGTTTTATCTAATAAGGCTTTTTTCTTTTTTTTTCTGACAGAGTGTTTGTTGTGCATATTCATTTCTTTGCAGTGTCTTACAAATATACTTTGTACTGAAAATGGAATAATTATCTCTATTTCTGTTCCAACTCTGCTGTTCTTGGATTCATTCTGTTGCTGTGTTGACCTAACATATTCTTAGCTAAGTAAGGTACATTATTAGCAATTCTAATGTGATTTATTTGAAACCCATATGCAGAAAGAAGAAAGTTTTTAAAAATAAGGAAGAGTAAAATACTGATCCCTACAGGATAATCACTTTCAAAACAGAGGAGCATCATCATATTCAATCTTTTTTTCTGGAAAACATTATATTTTCAAATAAAAGATTTGAAAGAAACAGATATATTTAGTTTTACTTTTTTTCTCTGCTTATTTTTAATCATTCTCATCTCAGTGTCCCAAGTTTATATCAACAATTATTTTTCAATTATTTTTCTTTTTGGACAGGTTTTATGTTCTCTCTGTTCTCTCTCATGAGTATGGTAAAGAAGCTCATTTTGCCCTTAAACTCTCAGTTCCTGGAGACAGATTATTGTGTGGAACACTCACAAACCTCCTGTTTCTTTTTCCTAAAAAAAATATAAATAAATCAATTTTATAGCTCCCATGGATTTGGGGAAAAAGCCTAAAAAACAAAGCTTTACACTCCTAACACTTTAACTCAATATCCTGAGTTTTCAAAATGATGCAATGTTTAAATATAGAACATTTTTTGGAGCCTAATTCCTGATTTAATAATTCTTAAAGCATATTTGGTATTTATTATCTTTGCATGTGATGCTATGAATGTGATTTTCTAATATACTTTAGAAACTAGCAACCAATTTGTCAATTCTACAAACCCTTTATTCTAGACTGTTGCTTCAATGTTGCTTAATGGAGATCAACGTTTATAAAAATTATTTCTTAGGAAGTGCTTTTAACAAAGCTTTTTTACTTCTGTGAAGAGCTTTAATAAACTTGATGAAATGGTCTTCTTCATTCCTCTCTAAGAAACATTATATACTTCCTCCTCATATACATAAACACATTCTTCCAGCTCTGCATATAAACCTTTACATAAGGTGGATATGTGGGAGTGGCTGTATTTCACGCTATATAAATTAATACCGCCCCCCCCCCCCAAAAAAAAAAAAAAGAAAAGAAACTGGAAGTTTCGCCCTGCAAGTTTGCCAACTAGGCATTGATAGGATTCCTCACCTCACTCCCATCTTCAAAATTTTGCAGTCTAAGGATGCCCAGGTCTACAGCCAATTCTGCACACTCTTAATGGATGAGCACTGAGAAGGAAAAGCAGTATTTCTACACTTAGATGTATCAGATGGCTTTCCAAAGCAAATATGTCTCCTTTTCTATACTGTTTAACTCAGCCCATAATCTGCAAGGCAGGTCTCCTTCCACCCTGCGGAATTCAGCCGTAGCCGCTTGTATCTTCATCATAATCAACATCATACGTACCATAGCAAATAGGTCATTGTGCCTCCTTTGATTACAGATATGACCATAAGCATGGAGGAGGAATGCCGGCTTGGGGGCCCCTTTAAAACTCTTTCTGCCTTGAGTTATGTCCTCACATTAGTGTCCTTCTCTCTCTGTGAGAGAGAAGAGAGAGGAGAGGAGCAGTGCAGAGGAGAACTCTCCTGTGCAGAGGAGAACTGCTCTGGACATGGGTCCAAGATGGGTTGCAGAGGGATCTGCTGGCAGCAGAGAGTCCATCCCCCAAGGGCTGGTGTGCAGTGAAGGAGGGTCTGGATATCACCTTGCACTGTCCTTGAAGACCACCATGGTTTTTGGTCCCTGCAAGTCCAGAGCAAGTAAAGGTTACAGATGGAAGAAAGAGAGACCTCCAGTACAGCTCCTCTCACACCCTGCAATGCTCTGTGCTAAATTCTATTCACAATCAGCTGATTTCCTCCTACAACCATTCATTTAACTATCAACAAAAATTAAGAGCAGTGATTTGAGTAAATGTGTGTTGTCTCACCTGGAAATTCTTGCAGACATTCAGGAGAATAAACTTTTAAGTTGCATCTAAATTGTGACCTTTATGGAGTGATGCTGCCCTCACATCTCCTGGCTAAAATTTAGGCCAGCATTATATCAGGTAAAAAGTCAGTCTTGCCAATGTATGGAAAAAGCAAAAAGAAGACTACTTTGTATCTCCTAATATCCTAAGATTTGCAAGATATTCTGATATGTGCTAGAAACTTATGAGATTACATCTACCACTGATACAAAATTGAATCTTTTACTTAAATGAAATTCTGACAGAATTCCTTTGGGTAAAGAATATTTAGGTATTGACCAAAGATCTATTCTGTTCTCACCCCTTTTCTGATGACTCTAGTTTATAAAACTTACCTTTGAAGCCATACAAATTAAGAAAGCATCATCTGATAAGGTTCACTAGCAGAAGATGTGAGTGGGACTTTTTTTTTTAATGAGAAGTTGTTAAAGCAAATGAACGTATTGTTCTGCTGTATTGAATGTTTATGCAGAGAAACATGTCTGTAGAATTTATCATGCCTTCTTTTCTCTAAAAACATATAGGTATGTTCAGAATATGCAAAGCTTCCTTCTAATCTTTGCTGCTTACAGGAACCCCAGTGATATAGATCCTGGTGCCTCATAATCTTTAATGTCTCTCTCTCCAGATGGCTCCCCTAGGTGTCTCCTTCCCCCAGCAAGTTAGGGATTTATTTTCTCATTTTAAGTATTGAGAACTAAGGTTAGATTTTAATATATTTAATTTGCAGGAATAAGAAAATACAGCCTGGAGGGAAGGATCCCAGGTTAAAGGATTTTAGCTTAAATACGAACAGAACCGATGAATGAGGGGCATGTCTTTGCTTTCTCTTATTCCACTCATGATTTAGAAATTCCTAAACTGCTCTTAATATACAGAGCACAATTTCAGTGCAGATCAAAAGCTTTCAAAACCTCTAAGCTATGAAGGGGAAACTACTTTTTACTTCGATGTCAAAGACAAGCACTCGTTTGCTGGAGAAGGACACAAAACAAGCTGATCTGAGCTGAAGAGGGAAGATGCAGGAAAGTGGGATGGGCTCAGAGATGGTGCCTTGCTGCTGCTGTGGGACAAAGCAGGCAGTCCTGGAGGACATTAAGGCTGCTCAAAAGGGCTGCCACCCCTTACGCATGGCTTTTTTCCCTTCTTCAGCTGTTGCTCCCATTCTTAGTGTTCAGGGCTCTGTAGTGCCTGAATGTGCAGTGCCTGATGGTGGGGGAGGAGGAGGAGGCAGTACCCCGTTTTGCTTCTTAGAATGGTTTTGCTATTGTCAGAATCTGCCTATTTTGCCTTTCCCTGAATGGGCTTGAATAATTTTAAAGGGGAATTATTTTGCGGACACATCAGGATTGTATGGAATGGTTCCCATATTCATATAGCATCTCTGGGACAACTCCAGCCATTGTTTCAAGGCAACTTCATATTAGGAGATATTTAATATGTTTAAGCTCTTTTTAATGGGATTTGGCATCTGGGCATAAAGACAAGAAATCAGATAATGTGCCATCGGCCAATTCACTGCATGTCAGCGTTTGGAAATCTTGGCTTTGCGGCACCTTTTTTTTCCCCATAGCTTCAGTGTGCAGAGCACTCCCTGGTTTTGCCTCTCTCCTGCTCAGGACAGTCCTGCAGCCTCTATGCACCACTTGGCCCATAAGCCCTTGCATCCCGAGCAGAAGAGGCAAAAATGGCTAGTTGGCCCTAACTAACTGGTGTCTTGGCATCCTGAGCTGCTGCAGCTGTGATCAGAACATGCATTTCTAAGGTTAGAAGCCCACATCTTAACGCTTTCCCAGAGAAATTGTAAGTACATTGGCTCATATAGGCAAATTATCTTGTGCAATTTATAGATAATAATTTCTATTTTTTTTTTTTTTTTGGCCGGTATGATGTCCAGCACAGTCTGGCTTTTATTATCTACACTGGAAAACTGAAGAGAACTTGAGAGGCAGGTACTCAGCTGGGATAAATCAACATTGCTGTGCTTATGTCACTTAAGTAATACTGTTTCACATAGCTACAATATATCCCTGTCTGAGAACATTTGCTCTTGTTAGCACACATTTTGGTGATAACAACATAACTGTACATTCATATCTGGAAAGTGCCCTGCTTGCATTTGCTGAAGTCTTTCCTCTTCCCAGTTCCCTACTCCAACAGTTTGGCTGTCGTTATTTATGCTGCTCAATACTGTTATTCATCATATCTATCTTCCCCTAAATGTTACTTTGTTTTGCCTGATTTTTATGAGACTGACATGGAAATACTGAATAAAATTCTGACTTGTGTCTCTGTCTAGACCTCTGCTAAACCTCCAGGGCATTGTGGATGACATGTGACAGCTTTTATGATGAATCTTTTCTAAAGTAGAAAGTGTTTAATCCTCTTAAGAAAACTCTTCTGATGGAAATGAATCCAAAATGGTAATGTATTTCCTTAAACTATGTGATCTAGAAGCTTGTCTGGATTCCTTTTCTCTGCAGGAAAGCTTTGCCTTACACATGTTTAGCCTTTCATTTTTTTTGTCTTACGTTTTCTTGTATTTTTGACAATAATAGCTTTGAAATGTGTGAAGATAACTAACTGCTTAGAGGTCTAAATGCATGCTTGGAGACTAAAGAGCATATAATTTAAAAGCTGGCCTGTTCACTGAGAAAAAAAAAAAAAAGTATCTTTTTTTCCCCTCTGTCTAGGTACTAAATAATAAAATGAATTCTGCAAAGAAGCACTGCATGCAGGGCAGGAAGGCCTTTTAGGTGCCTGAACTGCAGGTTAGGGTGTTTAATAATTTTAGCATGTGAAGGCACCAGGTGTGAATACCCACTCCATTTGACATCTCTGTGTGTCTTTTTACCCTACGATATATTCTTCCAAGTAATTTTTTTTCTGTAAATAATGAGTAGGCTATGCTGTAACATCCTGTGCTCAAGGTTAAAGGTAAGATGGCAGATGGTGTCCTGCAATGCTGGGGACACTGAAGGGATGAATACAGGTTTAACAGAAGCAGAAACTTTTTGCCTCTTTCAGAAATAAGAAGCAGATCAGCTCAACTTGAGGAGCCTAAAGGATTTCTGGGGGGCTCTCTTGCTCTTGCCCTTGCCCCAGGAGATGCAGAAGGGTGCTGGAGCTAAAAGCAAGGCAGAAGTGGCATGGCATGTGTACGCCTAACAGAACCCTGCTGGACTTGAGCTAGTAAAAATCTCTCAAATCTGCTTTTCCACAGTACGTGCTGGAGACTTTCACAGCTCCTTTATTTTCCAGGCAGAAATATATGCACACAAAGTGTACAGTGCACGCCCGATGAATCTGATGCCCTCAGGATATGTCAGAACTTCTGCAGAAGGTGCACAGGTGACATCTGCATGTGTAGTAACTCAGCACACTGTGGATGTACTGGATTTGCTGTACATACACAAATTTTCTCCACAGTGCTCGCAAAAACTGGATGACCTGTCACAGATGAGTCATAGTCACTACACATGCATTGCGGCACTGAGAGCTAGATACCTGTCAGCTCCCTCTGAGCTGGTGCTTCTGGGAACCACTGGTTGAAATAGATGGATGGAAAGTGCAGCCAGAGGAGCAGAGACTCAGAGCACATGCAGAATGCAACAGAGCCATAATAGGGCCTAAACCAGAATCTCAGCTTCCTAAATTATGGTTAAATTTCCTACCCAGTGGATTATACTACCAGGATACTTCATTGCAGAGTCTTTTGGCATGTATTCTAGAATATTCAGTTCAAAAGTAAATGAATATGTACTGGGGGAAAATGCCACATGCTAGGGTTTTTATGAGAGAATTCAAGAGTTGGCAGCTCTTGTAATCTGTGTGGTAGGTGATGATTAACTGGAACGGACGCTGTCAAGAAACCTGGAAGGGACTTGTATCATGCTGAGCATGAAGGGAAAAACCCCCGAGAATCAGGTTTACTCTTAAAATAAAGAAAACCTTAGCTGCTGGTGGAAAAGTTAATAAGGAATTACCAGAAGTGGTAATTTATGGTATTTATATTCTGTAAATGTAATACTGCCTACAGCAGACCTGTCACTCAGATACTGTAAGGATGAACGGTGTTGTAGGACCTAGTTAGATGGGTCCTTCTGTATGTCTTGTATATGTTCAAACAGTTTATGGCGATTCTATAGTACTGATGATACTACTGGTGATTCTGTAACTATTTGGGTTTGTGGCCTCTGATTCCTCCCTTGCTGAGGGCTAATGGCTTGGGTAGATCACTCTTTTGCTATCTTGATGTTTAGAAAAATAGCTTGCTGTAGTGTGCTGGTGCTGTTTCAGATCTACATTTTGAGTTGCTTAGAGAAGGAAGCAAAGCAGTCCTATCAAGTTAGTATACTTGAATGATACATTTAAATCCATAATTTTAGCTTTATTCCTACATAGAGGCTGAGTGAAAGCATGTACAATGAGGAGTGATCTGTCCAAGGTTCAGAGTGAAATTATAAACTCTGTGTACCAATAAGAACAAAAGAAATTGACACAGCAACTTCTGTTTAAAAGCATCCAAACATGTAAGAGTTGAGGAGATAAGGCCTAGGTTGAAATAGGCCTCTGACTCAGAAATGGCTGACCCATGAGAAGAGAGAATACTGAAAAGGTCATCCTGAAATGGCATAGGGCTATATTTCATAAAATATAGGCTTTGCATTTCTGAAAACTCATTTGTGTGACAAAAACTGTGACGAGAACAGAGGTTGGCACAAAATCAATATACTCGGGCAGGGAGTGTAATAAATAATAAAAATGAGGAGCAGCATAAATTTTAACCAGTTTTCATTACAAGTTAAAGTCAGCCTGATTTCCTATGTGATCTCTTGAAGCTGCATAATTTCCAAGCGAACATCAGGGAAGGTATATTTTTCATTGTGGATGAAAGGTGCTAAAACAGGTATCAAAGCGAGAGGGAAAGAGAGATGTTTGCCACCTTCATTTGCACCTGCGTGTTACTGAGAAGGAAGGAAGTGCTGAGGAGATGGCAGGCGGCAGCTGCTGGCATGTCATGCTCCATTGAAAGCACGTTCCTGCATGGGCCATGGTGCCTGAGCTGTTTAGGTGTTATTCAGTCACAAGAAGACCAAGAGAGCTGAGCAAGTTTTTACTCGTGAGCTGTGCCATTGCACAAACGCCAGGTCCGGGCATCTGAGTGCAGAGCCTGTTCAACATCCACCCTGACATCTTTTATTTTCTGGTCAAATGCAACAATAATAACAATTAACAAACATAATCCTGTTGTGTGAATCTGCCCCAGCCTCTAAAATTTTGGCTACGCTGTTGCTATGAAATGATAAATCCATTAGTTCCAATTCTTTCAACTCGCATGGACATATTCAGCAATCTGCCTCTGCCTGCAGGGCAATATCTGAGAGGTCCTTGGGCAAGCTCTGCGATTTCCCTCCCTGAGGGAGGCAAGGGAAAGTCAGCGTCGTCCTCCACAATATGTCTCCATTTAGATTGACAACTTCCTGGGACTGTGGGGTTAAGTTTGTTATGACAGCACAGCTGCGTTTACCATTTCTTCCTATTGTGCATGGGCAGCACAGGCTCCACCAAGTAATCGTAGCTCTTGGAACCACAAATTACAGAGAGTGTTTCATTGCTCGTGTTGTTATTTATCCATAAATGACTCCGACACCAATTTCTAATGGGGCAGACTTGTCCTTTCAGTTTTCTGCTGAACAGAAGATTAACAGAGGATGCTTCATGTTATAGAAGTTCCCTTTTGTAATCTTATAATGAAAAATATGAAGCCAGGTCTGCTTTCACGTTTCTATTAGGTAAGAGCTCTGTTACTTGGACACCTTTACCAAAGAGTAAGAGTAATAGTGATCAGGTGCATCCGTGCTGCACTGTATATTCCTTGAATTTGTGCCTGGAGAAGTATGTTATTAATGCAAAGGCTATGTTGGAATTGTGTGTTCGTTTGGGGTATAGCAACATCCATCTTCAGCATGCACAGATTTTGCTTATATTTTCAATAGAAAGACTATAGTGTGATAGAAAGGCTGATGGCAAGAGTGGACAGGTTAGGTTTTATTACTGTCAAAAAAAAAAAAAGAAAATCAAGTCAAGTGTATATTTCATTATCTCCTCATTTTTCAGGTTTTCGAAATTTCAAGATTTTCCTCCTACCACATTACAACACATGCCAAACACAACTCAGTGCTGTTAAGATCAGATCTTTGACCATTGATCAGTTTTTCTGTTAGCAAAACACTGTATTCTCTTTTTACCTTCTGGATAACTCCCTATATAAATATGCTTTCTGGATAGACATCCCTTTGCTTTCTGGATAACTACTATGTGGTGTTCATTACTGACCCAGTTTCTATGCTACAGTTTCATAGTTTCATAATTCATCTCTACATAAAAATCTGGTAATATCTGGGTGCTTCAGAACTACTTCTTATTAGACAGAAATAAATTTTATGAGTAGCTATTTTTAGTGTTGACAAATACAGTGTGTAGCATTATTAAATTTCTTCAGTTACCCTCTATGTCTCAGAAACGCGCCAAACCCAATACAGCTTTTAATTGCCTCATTCTCTACTCAGTAATTTTCCTGCTGTTATTAGGGTGTGTTGCTCAGCAATCACACAGAGCCAAGGAGTTTGTCAGAGATTTCCTTTGTGCAAGTGTTTGTGTTCTGCCTGTTAGAGCTCTGCAACGCAGTTCTGCACATGAATTTCTCATCTGTGCAGTAACTGGTTCCAACTGGCACTTGCGAGCACTTAGGGAGGATGTGTTTCTTCATGAAGGAGATCTTATAGCTATAACTGGGCAGAAGAATTAGTATGGGTCATACTTCTTAGATGCCTATGCAAAAAAAAAAAAAAAATTGGCAAAAGTAGGCAGGAAAGGAGTGCAGAGAGAAGGAGAAATGAAGGGAGAAAAGTCTGTTAGCACATTGTAAGCCTACAGTTTTCAATCATGTGGAGAAGAAGGGAAGCACAGAAGGGAAGAATACCAGCATCAGGTACCCATCGGCTCTGCCCTGCCTTTGAGAATCCTCTGTCTTGCACAATCGCTTTCACAGTCACTTTTCCTGTCTTCTGCAGGTACCTACCTTACTTGTATAAGGGAGTAAGCATTATGTCTGTGTAAAATGCAGAGGGATGTAAAACAAAACCAAATTAGGGCAAATAATGATATAGAGTATTTTTCTAGAATATATCTTGGTTACATCAAATTTCAAGTAATGTTCCTTTTTTTTTTTTTTTGAGGGCAAGGGAGTTGCAAATCAGCACATTTTGTTGACATGAAATACAAACCATGTAGGAACATAATAAAAAAGACTGATTTACAGCTATATCCAAATCTTGGATGCACAGCGGTTGGACCAAATTCAAAGCTTATTCCAAAGCTCAAAGTCAGATAACAGGACCAGTGCTACGTATCAAGGCATACTGGCCTACTCAGTTGACAGTTTGTTGTCCCTGTTCCGGAAATCGTATTGAATCCAGATTGTCACAGTCTTGGGGTCATGATGCAAGATGATTTCAGCAAAGTGCCCACCACCAGCTGAGCCCAGCTGTGCATCTCCGAAGGCAGCCACAAAATGAGTGTCTTGCAAGTGCGCAGTTGCAAAAAATTTGGTTTCTTTTCTTGGGGCAAGTGGTACAAGATAAAAGGTGAATAAACGTGCGTAGGCAATACAGAGAGGGCCTTCAGAAATGCATGTCATAACAGAAATACTAAGTGATCATGCAGTCTGAATCTTTATCATAAGTGCTTGGCAAAAGCATTACCCTCTAGCTCTCCCTACTGGTTTATTACTGCGATTCTATTATTTAATGTGTTCGATGTATCTCTGTATTAAACAACTAATTAAACAAATAATCTAAGCATATCTCTAGATTGTATAGCTCTTCCGTACACTATATGCACTGGGGCAGATATGGCCATACTTTATTTTGCTAATTCTTCTTATTTTGTAATATATCAGGGAAAAAAGTATGTTATTTCTCCTGATGCAGCTTATGATGAGCCATTTTATAAAATGAAAATATCTCTTGGGATTGAAATTTCCAAAGACACCTAAGTTATTTTTAAAAACATAGGGTCATTTTTCTAAAGTTAGGCTCCTAGAAGCCTGAGCCTCGGTGACTTTCGCTGAAACTTAGCCATCTACTTGAAAAGTCTTTTAGCTGTGTTTAGTTCAAGTGCTATTGCAGTGGAATTGATTTTTGAAAGCTGGTGGAAAGGCTCTATTCACTTAAAGGATACTTTAGATGACTTAAAGTATACATAGGTCATACCTTTTTCGTCTCTCCCACTATGACATCTGGCATATCAGGACTCAACTAACAAAGGGAAGGATCAGTGATGATTAGAATTTGATTAAAATATTCTTATCTACATATTGTAATGAACAGGTCTTTGTTGTTGACAAAAGGATAATCTACTCAGCTCACTATACCAAATTAAAAACATAGGTATACTGTTTAACCACATGATGAGGTAATGTTAAGTTCAGAGAACAGCTTCTGACATCTGGAAGTTTACAAAAATATAGCAATATATTGTGAAAAAAAACAAGTATATTTTTTGTTTCATTAATTGATGGAAAATCCTCACTGGAAAAAGGTACATAACAAAAGAAAACATTTCATGAACTTGTAATCCATAGTGAATATCACTCTAAGAAGTGAAGCAATTTTATTATCACTGTAAAATACATATGAATTTGCCCAGGCTAAATGGGATATATCTGTACTGCTAGATTTAAAAACCACAGACAAATCACTGTCTCCAAAGTCAAGAAGGCAATGACCATCTACAGTCCTTAGGGATATTGCAAATTTGTCCTGGCCAGTATTGTTGACAAGGGCAAAAACAGAGGGAATGAGGTAACAATTAAACATGTGGAGATCAAGGAGCCGGTGTTCATATTTGCTCTGGGTTTTTTGTTTTGTTTGTTTGTTTTAAGGCAAAGTAGACCTTCCCTGAGATATGAGAAGACTAATCCTTTTAGTTTGCCTTCTTCATGAAGAACACAACATACCCACACCCTCAGATAACCAAGAGCCCCGATCTAGTCCTGGCCTGTGACCGTCCAACTGCGCATGGTGCCTGGCGGTTTGCTCCTGAGCTGTTCTTCACAGCAGACCAGCTAACTCCTTTGGTGCTGGAAATACAGTGCTGCTCTGGGAAGCAGTCCTAGAACCACCCCTGCACCATATGGATGCAGCCACAGCAGACTTGACTCCCCCAGCTCTCTGCACACCGCCAGTGCTATTCCTGTTGTCCCTCTATGTTTACCTATCCCTTTATATAAGCCCATGCTGCACCCTAAGACAAGTATTATATAGTCTCTGCAGAGACTTACTGTAGAAAAATGCTGCATCAATGCCCTCATGTAGAATTAAAGCCCACAAAGAATAATAATTACATTCAACATAGATATGGAGAAGTCTTAAAGAGCTGGCCCATCATGGTGTAGACATGGATCTCAGTACCATTAGACACGTGCACCAAGGATTTCTCAGCAGAGCAGATGCTTTCAGTGATATAAACTTTGCCATAGGACATGCTAGGTGGAAACTGAGATTTTCAGGGGGTTGAATTTCTGAGCAGTTTGTTTCTCCATGAACAGAACAAGGTTTAGGTACCTTAGTTTGATAGCTAAAGTTACATTTCCTGAGCCTGCACTGGAGTAAATGCTACCTACTAAGATTTCACTGAATCGCATTTTACCCAATATAATTATAATTTAACCTCAAAGAATTTTTAATGACGACATTGCTGAAAATTATCTGTATCTGCAAATCATTCAGTCTACTGAGCTTCCAATCCTTTTTCATTTTTAATTTGTCTTGTCACTTTAAATGGTCGGAAGTTCCGTTAATTTTATTAATCTGTTTTGGCAATGTAATGTGTTTATACAAGACGAGTAGTTTAGCTCAAATGCAAATAGATTCTTTTATCACCTAAGAGTTTTTTTGAGAGGTGTTTTATTTAACTGATATATTTATTTAAAGTATATAGTCTGCATTTCAGAATTGCTTCTTGGTGGCCAAAAGTTCACGAGGGACAGCAGTTGCAATGAAGCTTAGCTCAGCAAAGAAGCAGCTAGGGGATACAAGCAGCCTAAAGTGGATAAGTAGAAGTAGGGGAAAAGGCTGAATTTTACCTCTGTAGCTGAACAGTATTAACTTCACTGGGTCTACCCATAGCATCTGTCCAAGGTTGGCCCAAGAATAAAAATATCTCTAAAAACTAGACGAAGCATAGTGAAAATTTATACTCAAACACTGAACAACAACAGTAACAACAAAATGTCTTTTATTTTCAGGGAGACATATAGAACCCAGCTTGCTTAATTTGTGGCAAAGCTGGTTGAGAGATGACTTTGATTATATTGATAATCTCTCCCAGTGGAAAAATATTTAGGTACTAAATGCTTTGTAATATAGTGGAGAAAAAACAGAGCCAGTATGTGCAAGCTACAGCTGCATGAATTCACATGAGAAACAACACAGATTTTTTGATGCAAAGGTGATTAACAACTGGAATAAACTCCCTTCATAAATGATAGATTTTCCATTGCTTGATGTCTTCACATTAGTGAAGTACAAAATAACTTAAAAAATAATGACCTGCCTTAAAGACATCCACACTGGCAGAATGCTGTGTTAATGTAGCTATCCTGCTTCTGTGCTATCTTGCTTCACATCTATATTGGGCAGCGTAGAAATACTGTGAGGCTCCAGGCTGTTAATACATTACATGTGAGTTGCAATCATATGTTTGAGGCAGAATCCAGTCTGAAGACAGAAGATATGATTGAGTACAGAAAACCTTCTGCCAAGACAGGGAGCTGAAGTTTAAAGGGGTGTGTAAATTTTTGCTGTTCCAAAATAGTAATTTGTAGCACCTTTAAGGTAATCATATAATAATGCACAATAGAGTAAGTGAATATACAGGACTATAAAAAAAAATCTAACTGGTACTTGATGCTGGGCTTCAGCCTTCTTTTATGAGAATTCTAAAATTTTTCTAAGCCAGCTATTCTCAAATTGGGCAAGTCTTGTAGGATCCAAGAATATTCCACCTGGTCTTTGCTCTTTCTACAGCCTTCCCTTCCCTTCCCTTCCCTTCCCTTCCTTTCCCTTCCCTTTTCCCTTTCCTTTTCCCTTTCCCTTTCCCTTTCCCTTTCCCTTTCCCTTTCCCTTTCCCTTTCCCTTTCCCTTTCCCTTTCCCTTCCCCTTCCCCTTCCCCTTCCCCTTCCCTTCCCCTTCCCCTTCCCTTCCCTTCCCTTCCCTTCCCTTCCCTTC
Organism: Tinamus guttatus; assembly: GCF_059628265.1. NCBI lineage: Eukaryota > Metazoa > Chordata > Aves > Tinamiformes > Tinamidae > Tinamus > Tinamus guttatus. The sequence continues at coordinate 1,136,426 of NW_028290136.1, read as the reverse complement.
CCTTCCCTTCCCTTCCCTTCCCTTCCCTTCCCCTCCCCTTCCCTTCCCTTCCCTTCCCCTTCCCTTCCCCTTCCCTTCCCTTCCCTTCCCTTCCCTTCCCTTCCCTTCCCTTCCCTTCCCTTCCCTTCCCTTCCCTTCCCTTCCCTTCCCTTCCCTTCCTCAGAAATGCTTTCCCCTGTGTCTGGTAGTCGCAGGGGAATATAACATTTACCCTGAACCAATTAGAATAAAGAGACAGAAAGCAAGTGGGGCACCAAGGTTGTGACCTGGGCAGAGGCTACACATTGTGCTTGAGTACAACTGGAGGGAAAAGTAAAATTTTATTGTCTAGAGAAAAGAGTTCGCTCCCCCACCTCTTTTCTTTTTTTTTCATTTTCTTTCTTTTCTTTATCTCTCTCTCTCTTTTTTTTTTTCCTAGTTATAACCATGAGTTTTAAGGTGAATGGAAAAAAAAAAGCAGTATGTTGAGCTGCAGATAGTGATGGTGCCCCAACTTTATAGCAATATCAAGAACCACTTACAGATTTTATGGCTTATTGAAGAGAACCCCTAAGCCTATATACATCCCATTTGACAAAGAATAATAGTGTTTAAAACCAAAACTGTACACCTGCAAGAAATTGATGAATGGAAGGACAGATCCATGGAGCACTTCATCAACTGCCTGCCACCTTCACTATAGCACCCAGTAAAATCTCACTCACTCTGAAAAGAAAGAACCATTAAAAATATATGCATTTATTGGAAAAACTGGACTAACAATAGCATCATATATCAGCATGTGACCTGCTGCAGAAGAAAACCTCTGCAGAAAACACCCTTTTAAAAATATTTATAGGATCTAAAAGAACTTTATTATATCATCAGATGTGCCATAAACATGCCTTTAAAACATTGTAAACTGACTATTTAAGGGAAATAGTATTTTTAATTTTATAATGTAAAAACAGTTAATGTGGACCTGAATTAAAACAGTACTTTGCACAATAAGCCATAACATACCTGGATAATTATATTGCTGCCAAAATTTGTTGTCGCACGTTTTTATGATGAACTTATCCTGCTGTTTAGCTGAACGCACTTGCATGATGCTTGTATGTATTGCATGTAAAGTCTATTTGTAACACTTGTTTTTTTTGTTTTCTTCCACAAGCAAGATATGGAAATAAAATATCCGCTGCCTCCTGGTGATCTTTGATCCATGCTTCTCAGTTGTTGAGCAGATTTGGGCTGCAGTAAACAGAAATAGCATTCTGTGTGGGCAGTGACTAAACTCATTTCAGCACATTTGGAGAGTGCTAAAGAAGTCAGCCCTCATTTGCCGAGTTGCTGCCTGAAGCCAGGAGAAGTGAGACAATGAAGAGCGAGAACAAAATGTCCCTAAAACATATGCATGAAGCAACTTTTTCCTCCACACCCCTCATGGCTTATTGACAGAAACAATGTACTAAGCATGTATTATGATATGATTTATTAATACTGGTGACTTGGGTAAGCTCAAACAACGCACTTTTCACACAACAGAACAATGACAGCACATACATATGAGGGTGAATATTTGTTCATGAGACCAGATACAAAATATACAATGCATATATTTGGCCAAAACAGTTGTCTTCTGGAAGGAAAGAGTGCTGTCAGCCAAGGATCCTGTGCATGTTAGACAGTCTTTTCACAGGAGAACTGCTTCTAACACTCCAGAGTGAGAGCACTGGACTTATAGGGCCCATTTCTTCAAGCTCTGCTTTTCTATTGCTGTTTCATCCTTTTTTTTTTTTTTTTTTTGTTTGTTTTTAATGTCCCTTTTAGCATATTTATGATGGATATGAGGTAAAGTGTTACCAGCTCTCTCTATTTTATTATGAGTCTTGCAACAGTTTTGGTCCTTCTAAAGCTCTAGTGACTGGAAGACCTATGATTACAATAGAATTTCAGCCACCTTGCAGCCACTAAAAGCACTTCAAAACGAGATCTTTTTGTCTTTAAAACTGATCAGAGTAAAGAAAATGTATTTCAGAGATTATGATGATAAAGTCATGAATGTAAAAAAGTCTGATGAATTTTGGAGAGGAAAAGAGAATAAAAGGTGATTTTATTTCTCTTTTTTAAAACATGTTGTTTTGTAACTCATGCAGGAAGAATAGTAGAAGAGCAAGGAGTCTGGTTCTTCTTCATCAGAAAAGATGCTAAAGAGAAGATGCACAGAATGAAGATTGGTGGAGAGGGACTGATAATGAATACAGGCTATGGAAAGTGATTTTGCACTTTTCTCCCCAATCCATTAAACTGAACAGAGCTGTAGACTTCATATCCTTAAAATTAAAACAAACAAACAAACATTAATTTCCCAAATCAAACCTGGAAAGAGAAGAAATGTAGAAGCAGTATGAGGGAAAGGAATAAATGGTGGTTGAGAAGCTTTTATATATTCTTATACTGGTCTGTGTAGTTTTAGATGGAGGCAAACTTCTTGCTTTTACAGACTTTGAAATACCCCTACTTCTGACAGGAAATGTAAAGCTGTATGCATTCACCTAGCGCACAATGTGCAGCTCTTCCAACTCCTATCAATAAATCAAGACAAACAAGCTGTGCAACAAGACCCCTTATTCTGCAACGCACTCATGTGGCTCAGTGGATAGTGTGGAAGTGCAGCTGTGGAGGTGGCTTTGAGAAATCTTCTGTGTAAGGAGGGAGTGTAGACTTTCAGATATACACTTACTGACTAATAGCCGTACAAAAGTCAAGTCTGACCTGCTGATACTTCAGGATCGAAAAAATAGATGAGAAAAATCATTTTCTCACATTAATTTATCTTGTGTTCTTGATTCATTGCCTGCTGCTAAGTTGCATAGCTGAACACATCTACCTCATAAATAAACTTCACCGAAGCATGGATTTGAAATAGCAGATTATAGTGTACTATATTACAGTTGAGGAAGGGAGTAACATCTCTAACAGACCATGGTCTGATCTATATATACTTTTATGAGTATAATTACTTCTAGTATAGCCATCTGTATTTTTAGCATTGCCCTTCTGAACAACTAGGCAAGTTGTACTATTTCCAACTGAATCATGTGCAGGCATAAACCTGAAATATACTCTTCCCCAGATACTTGTTTTCTGTTTCATTTCTGAAATTTCAGGTCTTCCTCAGATGAGTAGACGTCTAGCTTTTCCTTGAAGCTCATTGATCAGATTATTACACTAGCATTTGGCAGAAAAAAATTAATTGTTCATGATGAGCAGCAATACATGATTTTGATATTTATTTTTCAATAACCGTAATTTAAGATGTATTACTATTAGTCAGGTGCATGAGAACTGGTCATATCGTTTAGTTCTACATATAAAAGAGGTTTCTGGCCTACTGCATACAAAGCAAACAGCAAAGAAGTATTGTCTCCCTGGCAGGCAAATAAGCAGGTTGTACCCATGATTTTTTTTGTTGAGTTTAGAGAAGGACTTTGAAAAATTGACCTCAAGGTCACTTGAGCACTCCCTTGGGGTTATAAAAGGAGGAGTAACTTAGGCAGGAGAATTTAATTTTCTCACTATTAGATGACATAGAAGGCACATCCAAGGGAGATTGGGCTCCATTACTTCTTCTATTTTTTATTATTTTTATTATTATTATTTAATTTTGCATGCCCTACCTTATGCAAATAGCAATGAATCAGCTTCAGAAAATGGCAGGGCTTAGACATAGTTTTAGAAGAAGGAGCAGCTCTCCTTCTGAAGCCCTAAATCTTACCCCAGTTAATTCTGGAAAAGAGGTAAATGAAGACAATGTTCTGGGAGAAAGATGGGGCTGGTGATCCTACTCTTTACTAAAGCTATGGCAAGCTTAAAAATATTGGTCTTAAACGAGCTCATATCAGAATACTTGAAGGGCAACTTTTTCCATCATACAGCATTCAGAGAGAAGCTAATTTATATTTTCAGAGTGTTCTTGCTAAAGCATTTATCTAGGCTCTGCAGCTGAAGAGTGTGAGGCCGGTGTGTTGCTTTTCACACAAAACAAGAAAGTACATATTGAAACACAGAGTTAACAGGGCTGTTGCAATGCTTTTGCAGAGTTATTGGGTGAGCAAGTTAAACAGCATCTTCTGAAGTGCTTGACACTGTTGGCTACATTACTGAAGTTCCTGGGAGCTGCAAATAACAACACACTGGAACACAAATTCCACAAAAGGTCCCGATGGTCTTTCTATTGACATTGGCTTAAGGCTTTCTTTTTATTGACACTGTTTACAAAATTTTAGGTAAAGCAGGGTCAGTTCTTGTATGGCTGTGATGGCTGTGATAAGATTAGGAATCTGGCAGGCACTCTGCACTCGAATATTTGGTAAGGAGCAGGGGAAGGTGGCACTGTGAGTTAATAATTCTTTTCAACTTGCGATAAGGATTATTAGAAACGGAGAGAAATATGGAAATACAGAGTCAGTTTAAATTGCACTATTGAGGGGGAAGGAAAAAGTGTTTACCACCTGTGGTTTTGGGTAGAGAAGCACACTCAGAGATGGCTGAGAGCATTAGATTAGTGACTGCAGCAATAGCTAGAGAATTTTAATTTGTATAATTTATTCAGTCATTAATAAGAAGGACTAGGTTTTTATGTAGAGCTCATTTTTATATCAGTATGTGTTACAGGCAACTTGGTGAGGAAAAACTTCAGACTGAATTTTATTAAGTAAAATGGATATAGTAAGTACCACCATCATTAGGGATGAATTTTGGATACAAATACAAGTGTATTAACATGTAAATGGTCCAATTTAATACAATAAGAAATGTATTAAGTAAAATAGATTGGCAGTGTTTATGAGAGAAGAATTCCAAGGACAAAAAAAAATAGAATAATTTGCAAAAAGATTGGGAGGGTATACGGCAAACTAAAATCTGAAATATAAATTATTTAAAGCCTCTGTGGATGAGTGATAAGTTGTTAAGTTAATTGCAAGCAACAACAGAGCAGTCGAAAACTATATGGAGTCAAAAAAATTTGGCACAGATAAAATGTCATAGGAAGAAACAGAGGAAAAATGAAAAAGCTCATGTGAAGCCCTGGAGGCAGGATTGAGGGGACAGTATCGCTATGAAGGAGCTGCCCCCTGCAGGAGGAAGACGAGGCAAGAAAAATGAGTCAATTGAGTAGGAAAAGAGCAAATGTAAGCGGATTTTAACCTTTTCCTTTTCTGGATCCTGGAGCCCTGTTCCCAATAATATCTTTGTTTTACTTGACGAGCTGCCAAAGAAAATTGCTGAATCTTTAAAGTACTATGGGTGAGGTCTCCTGGCACAACATACTGCCCATGTTGCCCATTGCAACAAGGAGCCTCCTTGGGTGGAGATGCTTAGGGGACTGGAGAAGGAACTTTCCAATCCCATTCTTGTCGTAAAGAGAATTTACTCCCCAGGAAAGGAGAAGAGAAGTCTGTCTAATTATCAATGCTAATAAACAAGCAAGACAAAATATTAAGTCAGTGGGAAAGATCACATATATTTTTCAATACTTTTATTTAAAGCATCTGACTCAGCAGCTGTAATGTATCTAGGGAAATAATGACTTCAGATTATTGCAGGTTTATCAGAAGTTTTTTTATCACTTGAAAACTGCCTTCTTCTTTATGAAGGACATCTTCACGTTTCTGTGGGTGTCAGTTCTGCATGAGTGAATTTTTTGCCCTGTAATAGCACAAACAATATTTAAACATCTATAAAATGTACAGCTTCTGAGATGATAAATGTGTTGTCAAATTATTGCAGAGAACAGAGATATGTCTCATTTCTTTGCTGCAGCTAAGTTGCTTTATTAGTGCTAGACATAAAGTGGAACACTCTTGGAACACAATAGAAGATATTTTAAAAGTCACATCCCCTTTCGCTTTTTTTTTTTTTTTTTAACAGAAGTAACACAGAGAGTAATTGGATGCACCATCTAGAAACAAAATTTAGGATGAGGACAAATTGGTAATTCCAAAAAAGGATAGAAAAATAATATAAGCTTTTCTCTGTAAAGAGAAGGATATTCTTGAGAGTGCCACAATGCTGTCCCACACTTTTCTCCAGCACCCGTCCCCAGGGGTACATTTCGTAGAAAGAGAACAAATCTGGAGATCATCTGTATCTAGTCTTTGCCAGCCTTTTGGACAGTAGCTGAAGGTTGCTGATAAAGAGGTAGTAGCTACTGCAGCACTGCCCTTGTTAGAAAGACCACAATAATGTATTTCAGGGTGCTGACCAAAAACTACAAGATTCTTTGCTGGTAGGAACTGCACTGAAAATTTTATTGCATAGCTAAAGGAAAAAGAAAAAAACTCATAAACTTAATCATTTTTCAGGGCAATTAAAACCTTCAGCATTTATGAGACTGAATAAAACAGCATCATAAGCCTAATAATCAGCTTGTTAATAATAGTTTTAGAAAAAAAAACCTTTTAAGTGAACACAAAGGGGTTATGAAAGGTCTTCACACTGAAAAAGAACAATCTGAAAGGTCATTAAAGTATTATCGCTAAATATCATCTACCTCATCCATAATCAATAATACATTAGAAGATCATATTCTATTTTGGGTAACTGTGCAAGAAATGTCCTGGAAATGCTCAAATTAAAGCATAGCTACCACTGATTTTCCTTTAGCTTGAGGGGAAGGACATCAACTGAAACCTGGAGAGGGCCATTTCTGTTTTGGCAGGGAGCATGGTCATATTCTGACATCCATATTAGGAAGAAAGCTGATAGCTTAAGGAGGAGATAAGTAGGATATGTAGCCAATGAATGAAGTCTGCATAAAGTAAATAAGGGGAGAATGGGAGAAAGGTCTCATCTGAAGGGGAGCAAGGGAGATGCCTTATTACGCAGAGTTTAATTCTGATAATCCAGATTAAAATGATAGAAACTCAGTTTTCTTATTGCAATGTGAGCTTTGGCTGTGCAATAGATCCTGGGACTGCCATGATATGACTAAGAAACAAGGGGAAAAAAAGCCTATTTCTTGAACATTCATTTTTAAGATTTAATAGTTTGTGGTTGGAGAGACCACAGCTGCAGAGGTACAGCCTCCTCGTGAGAAACTTGGGAGCCCTCCACTGGGTATCTCAGTGCAACAGACGTGTTGAGTGGACTTCCAGACCACTTCTCAGACTGCTCACTCCATAGATTTGCACAGGCTCTAACTTTGATTAGCTGATTATGCCTCTTTTCCCTTTATGGCATCCAGTTTTCTCTCCCCTTTGACTTGTACAAGGGGGTTAAGACCTCTTCCTTCTGGATGGACAGCAGCTATGAAGCTATAATGAACTACTGGAATAACTCTGGTATCAACAGTAATCAGCTGGGAGGTATATTGTGGCAGCACCAAAACATTTTGCTGGATGCTAAAGAAGAGTTAGACTAGATGATGTCTAGAGGTGCCTACCAGCCTCAGTTGTGGTGTGATTCTGTAACTCCTCAGAGATGTGCAATGGTTCAAATAGGGTCTTTTTTTTTTCTATATTTAGACAGCTCATGAGCTCTTGATAGAAATGTCTGAAAAATAGATGATGGAATGTAATTTAATATCAAATCATGAAAATTATTTTCATATAAATGAAATAATCTGTCAGCAGCAAAGGGAGGCATCTCTGTTTTTTAAGAGCTGGAATAATACCTAAGAATTTCTGGGCCTAAAAGTTTCTGTGCTGTCATTGCGATAAATTAAGTTTCTAATTAAACACATGCTCACATACACAGTCTTGGACGAGAATGCTATGCTTGATCAATAGCCCTAGGCTACACGGTAGCAGGCAGAATTATAGCAAATGGAACTGGATGAATGGGTTTACTTAATGACCACAATATGATTTATTTCATTGGTGGGAAAGGGAGGAGGAAGACATCAAATCGCTAAAAATACCACCCGAGCAAATTAAGATATGATCTTACAGGAGATACATTCCCAAGAGATCCCGCATGAGTGTAGCAGATCAGAGCTCAGATCACTCTTAAAGAAGCATACTTGATGAAAGTGTCTGATCTAATCTGCATTCAGCTAGTTTTCCATTTATAATTAAAAAGGCTTTTTATTATTTTTTAATGTAGATGCCTTAACCATGGACAATTACTGACTTAATCAGCACATTTACACAGTGTCATGATTTCAGCTGTTGCAGGTCTTACTATAAGAAGCAAAACTAATGCTGATAATTCCACACACAGGCAAGCCCAAGTTAAATGCAACTTTGAGTAGGGTTTCACACAATTTAATTTTCCGATCCCTAAACCGTCATCACTTATCATGTGGCATTTGCACCCAGTGTTAGGCAAATTGACCCTGTGAGAACTGCTGATGTGGAACAGCGGTGCTGCCTGGCTGACGGAGTCCACAACGGCGAGCCAAGGGCTAAACTCACAGTTCTGTCACTTTGGGTAGGCCAGTGACCCATTCTGTCCAGCTATTCCGCTAGCCAGAAAAAAGAAAAATGCCAGCCACAGTTGAGAGAGAGAGAAGGCAACTTTCTGTAAAAGAGTTGTGACTGCACTTTAAGGAAAATCTTGCTATATATGGTTAAAAGAGGACCAAGAAAAATGGAGCATAGAAAAAGGGTTTCTTTCTACGCATTCAAATATATAGAGGGAGAAGAAAGAACCCTCCCTGATCCCTGTAAGCACATACATATATAGATACGTGCAAACACACACACAAGTACATGCACAATGGAATTTTGGTTTTCGTTATTGAAACTCTTCCTTCAGTTTCTCTTTCCTCCTAGTTACTTATCTCTGAAAATGCAGAAACTGAATATAAATCAGGTTTTGACTTTTTCTATAATTGTGCTTTTCAAAGTAGATAATTAAATTTCTGCCTCTTTGGGAAAAGGTCAGCATGTTGGGGTAACAAATATTCGTATCTCTAGGGCATTTGCCCTTATTAGCCATGAATCACTGTTTCATAAGCTTGGAGCCTTGGCTAGAATCCATCTACCCTAAAATGCTTTGAAAACCTATGAATTAACCGAGATCCACTTTAATAGTTCAACTTCATTACTAATTAACCTGCATATGCCCCTGTTTGTTATGCTGCAATTCAGAAACTAACACTATCGCTATTGTCTAGACACAGATTAAATGTATTGTACTACTTCTCCATTATTTTAGGAACTGGTTGCTATGCTGATCACTTGTTTTGCACACAGGTTAAGGCTGAATACAGGCTAAGGAGGTCAGTGAAGAAGCCTTTGAAAGGCTGGTGGCCAGCTTAATCTTCATCTCTATGTCAGCTAACTCCAGTTCAGTGAATCATACTGCATTAGGTTGATACTAGAGCTCAGACACAAGTTACACTGACAAACTACATGGTACATTGAGAAGCCAACAGAAAAATATGGAAGAAGTCACACAGAGCATTTTTATTGCATTTGATGCTTACCTCATGTGACCTAAATTCACAGCCAGGATTTCTAGCCAGATTTTCAACCACTTTTAAGCTTTTTGGTTGGCAATGGTGATCCAGGTTGCTTTTTATCCCATCTTCAGTTTCAGAAGGAAATATCATTACCAATATCAGTGCTGTTGTCACTTGGGCTAGACTCACGAAAGCCCCTCAGGTTTTCCAACGTCTGCTTTGGCGTGGTGGGAGCTGATGCCGAGCTGAAGGCCATGTAGTTGTGCCACTTCATCACAGGTTCCTTGGGCATCCTCAGCGTGGGGCAGGAGCCTGGGGGTAGCACTGCATCTGGAGGCTCTGGAGTGTCCCGCTGGCCCTGCTTGGGATGATGGCCGAGGCATAATGCTTTGTGTCTGCTTTGGCATGTTCATTCAATGTTTTTACCTTTCATTGACTGTACCAATTTGTGCAGTATAGACAGCTCAAAGACCCCTACTCAGCTGCATCTTTAAAGGGTGACTAAGTCTCTTGAGTACCTAGGCTTCTGCTAATAAGAGCACTGAGTGTATAAACACCTGCCTATGTTGAGACTATGCTTGGCTTATTTAAAGCAGACCAAGATGGAGAAACTAGGCTGTCACGACTTTTCTGGCCTCATCCTTAGAAAACACTCCTAGACTGTATGTGTGTAAAACTCAGTAGGAAAAAAAAATCTTATTCTTACTGTTATTTCCTCTGTGGATACACTTCTACTGTGAAGGGGTTTAAATCTTTCCCTTCTCTTTGGTGTTTTTGAGGACATTTTTAATCCATCCGTCCATTTAATGCTCTAATCACTGGGCCTTACTTTACATTTCAGTGTTCATCTTTCTTACTGAAACAGTTTATATTGCATAGACCAGTTGCATGCCTTTGAGACAGAGAAGAAAATCTGTACGTATATTCCTCATGCTTTGTGTTGAGAATATTTGCTGAAGAAGTCTAGGTTCATCCTGAAATTCCAATAAAAGTTTAAGCAATTTATATTTAACTATGCACTGTAGCAGGGAGAGGAGACAAAAGTCTTTTTTTCAGGTGAGTAACCTAACAGCTAACCTATATCATCATGTTTCTGTTTGTTCACCCTCTCTTTTTTGGCCTACTATGTATTGAACATTAATATGAAATTTAATATTAAAGCGGAACAGTCACAATAGGAGGGCTTGAGAGCATCTGCTCTCTCATAAGTCTGAAGCACAGTGATCCAAACCTTTACCTGGAAGGTGAGAGAAGTGGGTTCGCAGCCCTTCAGAGAGCATTTTCAATTCAAGTTGGACTCGTCAAAATTACATGTGTGAGCATTATATTATGCTGTGTTCCTTTATTAAATACAACACAGTAATACACAGTTCATATAAAAGACCAAAAAAAATTGTAACAAAGAACAAATGAAATATGGGTGTGCCTAATGATACACAGAAAACAGATGTATGCAATGCATTAAATTACAACTTCAACACAGGTGTATTTTATGTCTTTTTTATTTGCCATTGATCTTCAGGCTATATAAAGCATAAGCTCTTTCATAGTAATTTAATATTTTTTCACGTTCCGCCAAAGAGCTGACAAAATGTATTGAGACTCTGGTAATAGCTAAGTGTGACTTTATCTGAACACTTTAAATGATCTTAATGTGTTACATTAACTCTGCCATGAGCATTGCCTAGAAGAACGCAGATCCACTCTGGGGAGAAGTGAGAATAGTGAGGTGTTTTTAGAAGAAAAGTTTATACGTGTAATTTTGCTGACACAAACCTTGTATTAACTGGTACAGAGCAGACATAGGAAAAAGAAGCTGGTGGAAACCAGTGGTTACTGGAGCCTAATATCCTATATTGGAGTGACCAGCACCAATTGCTTCAAAGAATAGTTTGAGCAAACCTGCAATAAGAAGTTGTATAGGAAAAGGTCTACCTATCTCTTCTAACAGTGGCAGTAATTTTGCTATTTCAATTCAATTTCAATTTCACTAGCTGTACCTTACTTATGTCTAAGGAGAAAAGGTGAAAAGAAGTGCTTGATGTATACTCCATCTCCTTCACTATTTTGTATGTTTTTATTACTTCTCCTATAATTTGTCTCCACTCAAAGATTAATGCGCTGCAGCCATCTTTCCCAGGAGGAAAATAGAAATGGATTTTTCAATTTAAAGAAGCAAACAAAACCAAATCTTCCCCTGTGAGGACAGCATCGAGGTGCACATAACTGATACCTAGCAAATGGAGTTAAAGAAAATAGTTAGTTGGGCTTCACTTCTATGACTGGAAAGCCTTCACTACATATATGTGTTTGTATGTGTATGTATATGTATATATGTATTTATGCATGTATAGATATACAATGCATATACATGAATGTATATGTATATATGTGTGCACTTTGAAACCTTGTGTTTTTATTTGGAATATATTCTGAAAAGTCTTGATAATTCCATCAAAACTCTCATATTTGAATGCTGCATAGTAAAGCTTATAGGAGAGAATTCTTACTAGTGGAAAAACCTGTTAGATGACTGAAGAAGAATGGTAAAAGAGTTATTTTATTTCTAAAGACACCCCTAGAAATGCAGAATCAATGGTGCCAATTTACTATTTAACATGCTCTGATATCTGACTGTGTGATGCTTTCATTCAAAGAAGCTCACTGATATTAGTGCCACTAGCTGTTTCCCGCATGTTCACTTATTGTGATACAGTGTGGAGGAAACCAGGTGCCATCAGATATCCCTTGTGATCAGAATTTCTATTACATTGCTGGAAGAGGGGGAAGCATGGCATCTGCCACAATTTTCTTGGTGAATTTGAGCAAATGAGAAAGAAGAAAAAAATGGCAATTGCTTGCCACCATTTGAAAGAGCTGTTTTCATATTTTCCCATGGGCTTCATATCTGAGTAGAGCAAGGCAGACTTAGAAATGCATTGTATTATAAGTTAATGATCTGTAAAAAAATAATGAATAGACATCAAGAGGCATAAATCCAAAGATTATTTCTAATATCTAGTGCTACTTCCTTATTTAACAAATGCCACATTCTCTTGGCATTTAGGCACCAGAAGCACTTCTAGAACAGTAATATTTTTATAACCCCATTTTGACATTATCTGTTCTTTTAAAGATTCACATATATATTCTGGCTTTATTTTTATTGTTTCTGCTGTCCCCAACCTTATTCCCATGAACATTACAAGAGTTAAATAATTTTATAAAATAACATGCAAATTTTTCCATTTTGTTTGTTTTTCTCACTATCCCTCTGTTCAATGCCTTGATGCTTTCGTTTTTTTTCCAAAATCATATCTGTTTTTTGGATTATCCTTCAAGGCTGCAATGTACTGAAGTAACCAATGCTCTTTAATGACTTTCTGCAATATCTCCAGGGGACTGAAATGGCTTTTTCATGTCTGAGCATTCAAAGTATCAGAGAATGCTTCCTTGTGCTATTGCCCTTGCTGTGGGACAGGGCATCCACAATGCCTATCAAGGCAGCATTGTCTACAGTATCAAAAATGGCAGGGTCAAGGCTATTAAGACTTTTCATCCAGTTGGCTATGGGTCTTTGTATTATCTTGTGGGGGATTGTATTTATTCAGTGCAGTCTTGATTTTAAATGAGTGTAATAGCTTATGAATGCCTTCACTCCTCTACTGCACATATTTTTTTTCTCACTGTCTTGTAATAACATCTGTGACAGTAACAAAAACTGTCTTGGTAGGAAAGGAATTGGAAAGTACTTATGAATGTGTAGCTATCTCTCTGTGCAATTTATTTGTCGGATGCAACAATCTTAGGCCTGCAGGTATAAGCAGGCATATCTCCTCCATCTTATAACAGCCTAGTAATTCCAGTGCATTTACATAATTCTATCATTTGCTTAGAATGTGGTATAGGCATAAATCCACAAAAAAAGCTTAGGCACTGAAATGTTCTTTAGTATAGTCTCAGCATTGAGCAGTTTGTTAATACAGGAGAATCTGCAAGTTCTAACTTTTGTGCCTAGGTTTCCCGCACAGTCGCAACACATGCACGGAGAAGTCAGGCATATAAGAGTATAATTCACATCAAAGAAGTTAACTAATGCTGCGGTACTGTAGAAGAAGGTGATTTATGTAAATAATTCCTGTATGGGCTTTTGGAGTTTCACTGGACTCTACAGGACTCTATCTTATTTGGCTACAGAGTATTTCAAGTGTATGGTACTCTATTTTACTGTACATGGGAATATGGGTCTTGGCTACTTCCTCACCATTATGCTATGCCTTTTTAATGATCTCTTACCACACTGTAGGAAGATGCAATTATTTCATGCACACTGAAACAATTTCAGCAGAGGAACTCCCTCACATGTAATCTCCTCACCCATTTCAGGTTAGGAAATTATTTCCCACCACTTTCACGAGCACTGGATTGTGAAATTTGAGAGTTATATTGCTTGAGGTAACTCAGCATATTTAGGAGGAAGTCCTGTGACTAGCTGTTGATAACAAATGGTCCATGCTTCTCTGTTTTTCCTCTCGACTTTTAGAAAGATGAGCCTTTTGTTGTGGCTTCTATGCCAAAAAGATAGGCTCCTATGCTACGTTTGTAGCAAGCAAGGCAAGCTCTGCTGCCATGTGGTCATGCTGCTTCAGCTTGGACTGGTCAAGCAGGAAAAAGGATCTGTGGCTATGGTAAGAAGTAGTGCTCCCAATTGAGAGGGTCAACTATTTGAACAAGGTGGTAAAGTGTTTGTTACCATAGCTAAGGAACCATAGTGATTTCTTGGTTCTTCTCTTCCTCTTGCAGTCCTACCAGGACAAATGCTGGTTCTTGCAGGCCCATAGCAAGGATAGTCTGGTGTGTCTTGACTGATATATCCTCCTCTATGTTGTTTTTTTTTTGCATTCTCTCTCTTGCATGGAGAAAGAGAGTGGAAAAAAATCCTTTCCAGATTAGAAGGATGGAAAAGTTATTAAAATGGTAGAAGGATATTCAAACAGCTTAATGGAGAAAAAATAAGACCATGGAAAAATACTCTTACTGCCATGCTGTTGGGTGTGGGTCTAATTGGTCTTGAAATGTGAATATATTTGCTGAATTTAGCCTGCAGACAATGCAGGCAAAGAAAATCCATATTTATAGATTCTGAAGGCCTTAGGTACCTACCTGATCAATGTTTCAAAATTCAGATGATTCAATGCAGGCAAAAGTTGTGGATATTCTGAACACCTTAAGAGGAGAGGGCAGTATGTTTAACCTGATTTGAAAGAGAGAGATGGTTTGAAGGGTGCGCTATTCCAGCATCCGCTGCCACACACCACCAAACCTTATTATGCTGGGATGTATGCAAGCTAGGCAACTTTGCTCTAAGAAATCAAGGCACCTTCAGACTTGCAGAAATTGTCCGATTATGGATTTTCAGAATCCCAGCTTTGTACAATTTGCCAGGGGTCTTGCACCTAAGATATTATTATAGATTTAGACACTAATGACCAATAGCCATGAAAAATACTCCCATTGAATGAGACATGTCTGTATTTAGAGAAACAATCACTTACTGCATATTAAGGAAGATGAATCTGTATCTTAACACTGATTTGTCACACACTGAGACCAAGAGTCAAAATCTGCTGCCGCAGAGCCATTCCCCTTTTGTACCTGCCTTGTACATTTCAATTAATATTCCCACATGCTTAAAGATAAATGAAAGAAATCATGTATATTTCAATAAATAAACGTATACAGTATGAGATTTTCCAATTGTCTGCAGTAGGAGCAGATGGCTCATCGTAGTGTGTTTTTTTTTATTCTTTACAGAATAGCTAGCTACAGTATCTCTTCATCTCCAGAATTTCTCTTCCAAGATTATGTATAGGCTCTGTCTTAGTGGCAATATTTTAATTCATCACTACATATTTAGTAAACTCCTTCTTTTATCACTTGATGACAGAAGGGATTTTTTTCTCTGACATTTATTGCTTTTTAAACTGTATTTCTGGTTGGATGCCAGATTTCTCCAAAAATATTGTAAATAAATGGGAATAATAGAGATTTGGATTTATGAAGCATAATGGCTGGATGCTATAGCTGTGAAGAGACACTATATCATATTGTCCACCATTATGTGGTGAAAAACTTTAAGACATACTCTCTTGCTTTATTTTATCATAGTCCTCAAAGATTTCAAACCAAGTTCCTTTAAGTCTTGTATACAATTATATTAACCAATCTGATACACAGTGTGAACAAAATGCTTCATTATATCAGGGCATTTTAACACTGATACAGTCTCCACACATAAAATAAAAGCACTCTGAAAATAAAACTTGCATCTCACTCACCTCCCTTATCTACTAATTACATATGAAATCACACAATACAATAAAAGGTTCCTAAATATATATTTATGTTAAGGAACATAAAACAAAGGCCTGCTGTCTTTTGCAAGGTCATGTGTAAGAATGTCTCTGGCATCCCAAACATATATATATTTGTATATGCAAATATATCTCACTTCAGGCTCTAAAAGATTAAAACACAGGTTGAGGAACCTTTTTTTCTGTATTCATGCTTTCTGAAATCAGAGGCTCTTTAAGTGGAAGATCTGCATTCCTGACACTGCTTTTGACACCATGAATTCAATCCTATCACCCTTTTGGCTAAATTTGGATTTGAAATGAAAAACTGCCTCTCCTCTAATATCCTTATTCCATTTCAATCACTATTCCACAACCCTGGATCACTTTCTGTATGGTAGATTAAGTGAGCTGCTAATAAAGTTTGAGAGCATGGTGGGTAAGCAAAACCATCACTCCTTTGCATCACGCTCCTTACCTTTTTGCAATAGTGCTACATTGTATGATTTACCTTGAAGAGTGGGAACAAATTTTAGGCCTGAAGAGAAAGCGTGCACCTCGGAAAGACAGGAATAATCAGTAGGAAATAAATTTCCCACCAGTAACATGTACAGCTTTCAGTGATCACCCCGCCGCCCAGCACACACACACTCATTATGTGGGGTCACTTAACCTCTGAGCTTGATGTGCTGCACTCTGAGATAAATAGAGCCAGCTTGGACTACGCTGGGTCCTGCTGTAATCAGAACAGACATCTGTATTTCTCCCACTCCTCTGCATAGGGCTTGGGGGAGAAGAGGACCACTTGAGCTCTCCCTTGTGGCAATTGGTAGTGTTTTCTCCTTGCATGGCTGAAGGGACAGCGTCCCTTTCCATATGGTTAAAGGTCATATGCCATGCAAAAATGAAAGTTTCCCAAGATTTTTATCAGCTTTCCATTCAGTGGCCCATTTTCTTAATGTTTTCCCAGAGAATCCAAGTATTGCATAAGAATTCCAAAGATAGGAATGACCCAGTTCAGAAAGATATCATCGGGGACATTTTCCAAATGCCTGTTTCATGGGGATGGAAAAGGAAGCAGATGTTTTCCATCAGCAACTATTGCTGAAGAGCTACTATTACTCCCTCCCTAACCACAAGCTCTAGGCCGTAATCATGTACTCCCTTCTCCTGCTTCCACAGACGCGACGGCAGCATGTAATAATTCAAATTCTGTCTTGTTGACACAGCTTGCTTCAGCTGTTCAGAGAGCAAGTTGTTTGTTTGCTGGATCTATGGACACATCAGCACTTTGCAGAGTGCCTAAAAGGAGTTGCTGCTTTCTTGATGGTGGTTACAATAGCTGGCTCTCGTCTGAGACTCACGGAAGTCTCTGGCAATGTGTTGAAACAGGCACGTGCAATACATTTCTATCACTGTGGCACAATTAGTTTTGTTAGAAGCAATCAGAGAATTTTCCTCAAAACCTCCCACTGGTAACCAATATAAAATAACTCGTTCTCCTATGTTAATTCATTAGCATAATCAATTATGTCATTTTGGACACCTGACACAAGAGCAAGCCTAGGTACAGACACTCCAGTTAGGTCTGCATCACTTGGTTGGAAATTCTATGTGGGTGCACACCTGGCTTTGGGAACAATAAGAAAACCAGATATTCTTCATTGCAGCCTACTCAAAGCAAATGTGAGGCACAATGGAAATTACTAGCCTTAAAATGTCCATGTGTAAGAATTTGCCATAGGGATTATTAAAGATTTAAAAGGAAAGGATAAAAAAAAAGAAAAAGGAAAAAAATACATTTAAATGGCATTGACCCATCCTTCATCCACAAGGGTTTAGCTGAGCATCTAACCAATTATTCTGGCATAAAAACATGGTCAAGGTGCCTATTCTGTGAGAATGAGCTCTTTTTTATATTCTATTTGGCCAATGAGTGTGATATAGTATCCATTATGTACAGATTTCATCTTCTAGAGCACAGCTACAGACATACCAAACAAACACAAGGCTACTAACTCCTCTCGCTTTTCAACCCTGGAGAGACACACTCTTCCTCTCCACCTTTTTAAGCACCATGAAATGTTTTGCAATAGGCAGCTTTTCCTTTTTGTAGCAAAGGGCTACATGGTTATGCCTATGGGCTCTGCTAAAGGCCAAAGCTGCTCCTAATTCATAGGAATTCTTGTTTGCAGCTAAAGGAGGCAACTCACGCCCACAAATCACACAGGGGACTGTCCTAGGCATCAGAGCTATTCTTTCCACAATAAGGGTCCTGAAAACTTCAAAATTGGTAGATAATTTAAATTATGAAGAATGCAAAATCGAGGACTACATAGGAACCCTAAGGAAAATGAAGGATCCAGTTTGCTGCAACTGCATTATATTTCTTTGGATGCCAGTCTCCAAAAACACAGAAGGATCATTAGTAAGCAGTCTATATGGTATAAATCTAAAACTTGTCTCTCTACTGCATGAAAATGTGAAGAAAAAGGAAGAGGTGACAGGAAAGATAGGAAGGAAATTTTATCATGGATGAAAGGAGAAAGAATATATAGTTTGCCCCTGAGGCAAAACAGGTGGGGTGAAAAAGGCTATGTTGCCAGCTTTCTGTGCAAGTTTTAGAGGTCACTCTAAAAGGTAGGAGTCAGGCAGAGAAAACTTTTTCCTTTCCAAGACACACTATCAAGAAGTCTTATGAGACAACAAGGAAAGGTGACTGATGTCAGTTTTATTTTATTTTATTTTATTTTATTTTATTTTATTTTATTTTATTTTATTTTATTTTATTTTATTTTATTTTTACACACTATGTTTCTTTTCTGTAACACTATTCCCCCCAAATTTAATGATCTACTTTGCCAGAATAAAGCTATTCTTTTTCATTTCTAAGTTTCAACTTTAGACATGAGTACACATGAAAAATATGTTTGTTTGTTTGTTTGTTTGTTTGTTTTCTGGGGGTAGCGTTCAACTGAAGTGAATCTCTGGAAAGAGGATTTGCAGGAATCTCTGGAAAGAGGATTGCGCATGGAACAACCTTTCCCAACCTGTTTATGGAACCTTGGGGACTGAACGAAATGCCATGAATTAGAATAAAATCTCACCAAGCTTGCGCTGTCTAATATTTTTCCTGCAAACAGGTAGGTAATGAGGAGGCAGCCTATGTGCTGAGCACCCCAGATTGCTACAGCTGGTCAGTGTGAATTTCCTTTGGTGGAAAAGAGATGACAAGTGACAAACACCAGTGAAATGCTGCTTTATTCTGATTTTTTGCTGATAAGTATGTGTGAAAGAAACCTCAGACTCTGAAACAGAAGAGAGCTGAGGATATGATATATAGACTTTTTTTTCTTGTTTCATGGGGCTGCTGGGATATGAACATGCCATTTTGGGGCAAGCTAATTGCCTGTTCAGCAACTAAAAGCAAGATACCTTTGTTCTGTGAGTTACAATTCCCTAAAGTACACTGCAGTAGCAAAGCAGTAATTACAATGCAGCCTGTCTTGAAAGAGCACCATTATACATCTCATGAAGAAAAAGATAACTTAGGCATTGCTGTTCACTGGTTAAAGAAAAGATTTAAAATGTCGCGAGCATGATCATGTATGTTTTATGAATATAAATCAGTGTTCACACAGATTTTTTATGCTAAAACCTCATTTGAAGCCTATGGTTTTCAAACTGCTACCAGACCAGGTTATAAGCTTTTTGGCGTGCTGGCTACAGTCACATCATTTATTTTATTTTATTTTTTTTTTAAGTCTCTGGTAAAGATATTGTCTCACTGGAAAAGAATGACTTCTGAATGAAATGGCCAGTATAAACTAAAACAGGGTCCCTAGCTGAAGTGGAGCACACTGAATGTTCAGGCAAGGATGGTGAAAAGCAGAAGTGTGAGGAGACAGAGTAAGCCAGGCAGCAAAAGTGAAAGAAAATGAGTTTAATACAAGTGGTGTCTAAAACAGATTAAGCATGGTCTAGCATTCTGTAAATGGTAAACACTTTAGAGAGTTAAGACTACTTCATAAATTAGCTTAGGTCATTGCTTGAGAATTATTTATAAATCAGACTTTAATTAAAAGATCAAGGAAAGATGAATATATGTTTTAGCAAATAGTTCATTATTAGAGAACCCAAACAATAATAAGCTGTCTAGAATCACCTACTTATAGCTATAAACATGCTATAGTTATGTATTAACCTCTTGCATACCTTTGGTAAACGAAACATTTTTATGCAGTGTGAAATTATAGCATTAAGCTGGAAGGAAACAAGATATGAATTAGGATTTTGACAGAAATCTGTAGGGGAAGGTAACTTGCACGGCAGTTGTGCAAGGTTCCTCATTCTTGATAACTACGCAATTTTCTCATGTCTCTATGGCACATACTTTGCGGCTTTTTCATTAAAAAAGCCACCACAAGCCCAATAATCTTTGGCCATATAGCACATTATTAGAAGAATCACAAGGAGAGAGGATAAAGGAGGAAGTTTAATAAATGCTGCAAAGCATGCTGCTGCTCCTGAATGTTTGTGTTAGATTTTGTATGATGTATGAGAAGCTGACATGTCCTGTGGGGGCTAGTTTACATTTTTTTATGAAAGGTTACAGTACTCTGGACCTATGGTTTATTTAGTTTTGCAGAAGTGGTGTAAATATTTATTAAGCATTTGACTCATTAAATTTTTGCAACCCTTCCACTCCAAATCTGTGTGATTCACAGCATACTGAAAACAGAAATAATACCCCTAAATCACACCTGTCTGTGAAGAGAAAATCTGTCAGCACTTTCACTCCCAACGCTTTACCTTGCATCAGATGAGAGGGAAAAAAAACAGCCAGAAAGAAATCAGTCTGCTACTAGGAAATTAATTCACTGGGAAAATGTTGCTGGGTTAAGAAGTACTTGTCGGGTGGCTAGACAAATACAGAATTTGAAAGGATCAACATGTTCTTGTTTTTTAAATCACACAGCCCCTTATTTGGAAAAAAAAAATCTGTATCATTTCTCTCTGCGGGATGTTGTATTGAGATTATATATCCAGTACCTAGATATCTTGTATTTAGTTTGTATAGATGATTCATGTTCATAAATTTATTGAGATAATTTATTGAAAGAGATATCAATGACAACAGAATTTGGCTCAAATCAGGATATTTCTGGGCTTGATCCACTCTCCCTTGAAATCCAGAGATTCCATATTCAGTAAAGAGTGCAGTTGTCTTAGCATTTCATCCAGACAGCGAAATCCAGGAACTTTTATTCCTTGCCTTAGCCCTAGCCTTGCCTTAGCACTGGAGGATTTACAAGAAAAATCAAACCTCTCCGAGGCAAACCAAAAGCTCCTTGCTACCATCAAAATCATAGGATTTTTTTGTTCCCATTGTCTTTTAATGCAGACCTAAGCTTATGAAAGGCACTTGAAGACATCATGGCTCATGATAAGTCCTGTGAGCAGATCCCTTCCAGTATAACTGCACTAGCACTAAAGCAGCTAGCAGACTAGCTGCTACAGTCTACTAACCCTAGCTAGCTAGGGTTGTCTCTTCCTTCTTTGCTTTCTGGACCACATCATCTTGAATTTTTTTCTGCACAGTGACACAAAAAGATGCTGATGAACATAGAGATAGTTGGTAACCTGGTGGTAAGTGTATTTTGAGAGAGGAATCTGAATGTCTGCATGCTATGTCTCAATCATCATCTTCCATCTCCTGTTTCAGCAAGGTTTTAAAAAAGCATGCTTGCCATATCATTTTGTGATGAGCTTGACCTTGTTAAGCTTTAAAAATACCTCCTTGAATATAACCAAACAGGTACAAAGATTGCAGAGTTTAGACAGTTTCAAGGTTATGCAGCATTAATCAGTTTTGTGCTTCTTAATTTTTCTTTCAAAGTTAGCAATAGCACTCTTTCCATTCACTTTTGTAGCACTTGATCATTTTTTTCATGATTAATATTACAAGTCATGGGTACAAGTGTGATTAACAGACATGCATCAGCATGGGTCGGGTCCACTAAAACGTATGTTGATTTGCATCAGCATTTTTTTTTTGTCAGAAAAGGTGTTTAAATTTGGGGTTATTTTGTGTACATATGTGTGTATATACACACATATATAAATATCTTCATAGTAAATGAAAATATTTTCTTATACATCTGCTCTGCTACCTCATGCCATTAGACAAAAACTGGAAAGCCGTCTTTTCCTGACTATAAGCAAATCCATCTTGAAACTTTAATTAAAGAATAATTTGTCACTGACAAATTACCAGAGGGTGGATATGTCACTCACAGCGTTGGCACATTATTTCAAAGGACACAGCTAAAATCACAGGAGACTAACAGATCTGTGTATGTGTTTGTACAGACGATGGAAACATAACTGATATGAGGCAATTTCTAGATACCATTTATATATTAGTTGGAAATCCAAACTTGAAGAAAAGTCATGAACTAAAGTAAATCTACGTGTTTTGAAAAGTTACTACTTTTGTGTAAAACAAGTAATCACTTGTCGTTCTCAAAACGGCCATTGTTTCCTTAGCTGTGTTCTGATTCATCAAGTCTATCTATTGGATGAATTCCCCAGCAGCTTTTGATTTGGTTTTATGGAGACACCTGCATCAACTACTCTTTCAAAAGTGTGTCTGAGAGAAGAAGCATCTGTAATAACCTGAGAAGGGCTGTTTTTTTTTTTTTGTTTTTGGATTTGTAATTCAAATTATTTAAATTGGTGGTGACACGCGTGGTAAATGATCATCCGAATGTACATTTATAAATTAATGTCTCTATATAAAGCTCCTAGTAAATAGTAGTAAATAGTAGCATTAAGCTAAAAATTATTTCCATATTCTGTAACAGAAAATGCCTGGACAAATATTGCACAATGGTTCATGGCAATGTTTTTCATTCAGGTGATTTGTAAAAGTCCTTTATTAAAAACTAATTGATTATATTTATTCTTTTCCCCCTTGAAACTGGGATTCATTTTCTGTAAACTTTTGATCTGAGGTCAGATTTCAAATGGGAGATGCTGCCTATCACCAGAAGCAAAAACTGCTTTCTATTGCCTTTAGTTATCCTCAATAAGAATATCCTTGGCATTAACTACTCCTGCCTAAGAAAAAACACCAGCATAGTAAACGTTGTAAGGAGCAAAGATTGCAGGTTCTTTATTTCATCTCTTCAGAGCTTCGTTTCACTGCTATCTCATCCAAGAGAACCTCATAAATCAGGTGAAACAAAAATTACATGAGAATCATATGGAAATTTCATCTGTTGTGAAAGTAGCTTCCTGGCAGGATAGAAACCTATTATCCTTGGCTGTATACAGTTTCCTGACTCAGGGTATGCAGGAAGGCTATATACCCTAGCTGTAAACCTGCATGTTTGCTGGTCACTGTTATTTCATTTTACTTTTTTGTAGAGCTTATTAGCTTCTCTTTCTGATAGTTGCCTATCTTTATTTTTTTCCTTATTTTTGACCCCCTAAAACAAATTCATCATGTGCTCTCCTTACAAGAATGTTAAATCTACATTAAAAGCTTGGAAACTCACATCTAAATGTCACAGGTACAATTCTACATATAGACTCAATTGCATCATGCTTCTTTCTAGAACTACTGAACTACTGAAGTTTTAACCCAAAGGAATCCATCTTGTCTATCTTTTCCGTTGGCATGAGTGCAGGCATATTATGCTTCTCTCCATCTCTGTGTTGGGAAAGGAGCCAAACCCGAGTAACTCTCAACAGATATATACTTTTTTTTTCAGAAAAACCTATACATCTTAAGTTATAACGTGTTAGTTTCAGGGTAAGAGTCACTTTTTAATTAAATTATATTAATAATATCCCATTTATGTCATCCATGACACAATAAAAGGTGTTCGATAATGGTCTGATATTACTTCATTAATTAATTCTCTAGGAAAGAACTTCCAAATAATGGCATTTTCCCATGGCATACTGAACTTACATAATAGACCATCATTCCAGCAGGCTGTGCAACTATTAACAACAAGCTTTGCTATGCTCACTGACTTTCTGCTATTAAGAATTTTAATTTAACTATAAATAATATTGACAACACATATTGGGAAGGATCAGATTAGAATTCTACCCCAAAATAATTGCTTCAGATCGGTTATGAAATAGTGTCTAGTACAATCGTTAGCCAGGAACTGAACTGGAAAGTTTATGGTTCCATGATTAGAAATATCTGAATTAGCCTTAATTACATTTATTAAAGAATGTAGAAGCACCTTATATGTGAAAATCAAAACAAAACAAGGAGGCAATCCCAGCAGTTCTTCGATATGCACAAATGGCAGACTATTATTTTCAGTTTATAGCTTTCTTATAGGTTATTACCAGGCACAGTATCAGATTTCCTAAATAAAGTGGAGTGCATAATTATGTCTTTTTTTTTTTTAATCAAGATCAGAGCTGCAAGCTTGACAGTTTTAATAGATTTTTTTGTTTTTTTGCAGAAGATTCACATTTTTAAGTTCGCCTATACATTCACTGATGTTAGCGTTTATTTTTAAATGTGGGAGCAAAGAGGAAAAAATATGGAAGTACTGTATTGATTTTAGTGGTGCACATTTTCAGGTAAAATGCAGATGGACATCTTATTTCGCTTAGTTACCAGCATATATAGGGCAATCTTTGATACAGATCCTGGACTGGCCAGCTTTCAATTACACGAAGTTATCAGAGCAAGTGATAGTAAAATGAGCATATATAGTTGCTCTTGTACAGCATGAAAACAATTTTCCCTTGAAAATAGATTTTTTGAACTTTTTTGAGTGACAAAGCTCTATATTTCATTGTATGTATAAACTGTTTCATTTTCATGGAGGCTATTTCCAAACTGAACCACTTTAAACTTTAAAGTTAGAGAAAAACATTAACTCTTGACTTAGCATCTTTCAGATGAGCAATCTCATGTCCTCCTGATAAAGCCAAAATTTTTATGTAGCTTCTCATGTCTACTCAATAACACGATTCTTGTAGAGCACTCTCTTGGGGAAACCTGAGCTTCTCTGTACTCTTATGTCTAGTTCTGTTTATTTTCCAAAAGAAAGTGACAGAATCTCTATAAAGCCTGTGGTTGGATGGCATCTGAGCAAAAAGTGATGTGTGCTCCTCCTGACTATGTTTCCTTTTGCTCTTTGGCAACTCGTTTTTACACTTAAAATGGCCTACAACCAATTTTAAGGTCTTAATTTCAAATATTTATAGTCTAACTTACAAATATACTGAAGACTTCCGAGCTGTGAGGGCTCAGAAACTTTTGAGAAATTAAATTCTAGGTAGTCTGAGCTGGACAGATAAACTTATTACACATTGTTTTTTTGCCACAACTAACTTGCCCAAAGTTACAGAGAGAAATGATGTTACAGGCAGTAAGTATTGAAATATCATCTTAAGAAAGATGTCATAGCTTGAAATCCAAACATCTGGTCATCATTAACCATCCCTGTTCACAGATGCTATTTTACTTAGACTGAACCAGAAGGCAGACAGTAATTTATAGGCTGTACTAAGACGGGAAAAGTCTGGTAAAATGCAAAAGTGACCATGAATGGAAGTCTCTGGCAGGTTCAGCCCTGGGGTAAGGTCAGTGAGGAGACAGATTTAAGAAAGGAAATCACACCCTGGTGATTTTCCTGGCTTACGATGGGGAGGTTCCACCTAAGCTTGTCAAATATGAGGTGGTGTTAAGGCAACCTTTTCCACAGAATGTAGAGCTGCATCTAATGAGATTTTGCACTACGAATATTAGGCTATTTTGTGGTTTTGTCTGCTGTTATCCTTTTAGGGCTGTATTTACACCATTTTTTGGAAAAAATAAAATAAATAAAATAAAAAACTCATCAT
This sequence comes from Tinamus guttatus, assembly GCF_059628265.1. Lineage (NCBI taxonomy): Eukaryota > Metazoa > Chordata > Aves > Tinamiformes > Tinamidae > Tinamus > Tinamus guttatus. Next base: position 1,110,794 of record NW_028290136.1, on the reverse strand, counting down.
ACTATAGCATTATTTCATTGAATTTCAAGTTGGCGTTACAAAATGTGAAATTAAAATCTGTTACACAGTCAAATATCACAACATGAGTCTTACTGTGTATTTCCTGGATTTTACCAAAGACTAAAATGTCATCACTACATATTGGGAATGTACTAAGTTACTACACAGACTATACTTTGAGCTTTGAAAAGTTTCAGCATCTGAGCATATTTCAAGTATTCATCACTTTTGCTGTCTCAGAGTTTAATGAATTTGCTTCACAGAGGCATCTTAATAGCTCAGGAAAACCAACCAATTTAGAAGAACTGTAAGTACTGTATTTTAAGTTTCAGTTCCATTTATTCATATTATAGAGTTTCCTAGTGTTCAAGGAGCTCTCTAATTTTGAAAAAAAAAAAGGTTTGGGAAAGTCCATAATACCTTCGAAACCTTGGGTGAGTGAAAAAGTGAGATTCATCACACAATATTGTGGGATCAAAGAATGATTTTTTTAAATAAATGAGATTAGAAGAATTTCAAAAGTCTGTGAGGATTTAGGCAGGTGAGAGAAGGAAAGAAAGAGAAAGAGGAGGAAGGGGAAGAAGGAGAAGACAAGAAGATGCCTACATTTCACTGCAAGGAAGCTCTGGACATCTAACCAGAAGGAACGAAAACTGAAAGGAACTTGAAGCTCTACATTTTTTCAGTTCTAAGAAACATCAGTGCAAGAGATAAACCTTTCCACAAGATTTCTTCTCTGCCTAGACCATCTCTTTGCTCCTGTCAGGGTCTGAACACCTGTAGGCTACCAGGTGGGTAGGCTAGAGGAAGGCAAGATGCTCATATAGAATAGTTTTTAGGTTTTCCTCCTTCCCAGATGAGCAATTTGTGGCTCTCATTGTTTTAGCTGAACACTGAACAGTGCCTTCAAAATTTTGGCTCATATCAATTACAGATATAAATTTCTGATTAATGTTAACTATGTCAATGGCTTTGTCTATAAACTTTGTCTTAATTTCATTACATTTGGCTTCTTGAAAAAATGATGCTTGTGCCTATTCATATTCTTTACACAAAATAGCCATTGAAATCAATGAGCTAAGAAATGACTTTCCAACTCTTTCCCTGGTTATCACTACAATGAAAAAAGTGTTGCACAACTCCAGGTTTCTCCTTTCCCTCTGCAAAGTACTTGTATGCCTGAGTTCACTATTCATCCACACAGAAGTATTTTTAAACTGAACTGAATTTTGCTTGATCTATCCTTGTTTGCTTTGTTAGTCTGATACTTGAACAAAATCTCACTGAGCTAGAGAACATATAGGTTGTCCTTCATTCATGATAAAAGAAGGAAGTCTCTTTTCCTTGGTAGCCAACAACAACAACACAAACAAGCAAACAAACAAAACCTCAATAGGCATCCGAGTGCACAGAAACAGCAGGAACACAGCAAGTGCAGACAGCTACAAACAAAGAATCACTTGCAGAATAAACCTTTAAAAGACGGATCTTTTGGGATGATATCCTAGCTAGGAAAACACACACATGCACATACACATACAAATTAGTAGAAATTCACCAGTTCTTAGATTCATGCTTTGTTCAGGAAAGGCTAAGTCTTTGAGTGTACCCTTTCATAAAATGGGGTTTGTTTGCTAGAAACATTACAGTCATTAATGTTACCTTCTAAGGGAAATGGGTATTAATGTATAGCTTGTATGAAGAGAGATAAAGGAATTTGTATTACATGTTTTTTTTATTTTTGTGCTAGTGCGCATTTTGGTATCAGTTATAACTGAGTCTGTCTAAAGATAACATGGGTCAAAAAGGTTGCATAACTTCTTCTTATTTTTTTTTTTATCAAAGAAATTAATACACCTGAAGGCACAAACTACAATATGGAGTTCAGTTTAAGACCTAATACCAGATATATTCCTTTGACATTTTCCCCCAAACAAAAATGAGTTTTCTTACTATTCAAAACAGTAAAACCCAAACAAAAAAAAAATGATGAAAATGTAGTTTATGTAGAAATGCACAAATGAATCTCCAAACAGCTTTGGTGATATACTAAGAAAAAAATCTAAATGCTTTTCAAAATCCCTTTCTTCTAACATAGTTTCAGACTTGCTACATGACTATCAAAGCTCTTCATGTGTCTTCAATCTGCATTGCCATTCCTTAGCCTAACATGAATTTTTACAAAATTAATCTTCAATATGAAGAACTTCTAAAAGCATCTTCTCAAGTAGCAGGGAAATATAGGTAAGCCTTAGTATTCCATCAGAATCTATTAAGTTTCAGCATCCTTAACACTGATTAGCTTTAAGGTAATTGAGATCGGTTAATGTCTCACTGGGACAAGACCCTTATTTTTTTTCGAAGTCTATCATCAAAACTTCGATTTGCAGCGAGAACTCTTGGAATTGAATGGAATTCAAACTCATTTCCTGTAGGCTGCTGAACATATTCTTTATAATTTTAAATTTAAACCTCTGTGGGATAGTCTTATGAAAATAGGACATTTCATTGGCTGCATAGGGATGTAACAAAGCAGCCCCTATGCTCCCTTCCTGGTCAATTATATTGATTATGATTGTGACATTTTCAAATGTATTTCTACATTTACTCCAATTATGATAAGCATGATTGTTAAGCTGATTGTCTCAGAGTTAGAAAGACATGCAATGAGCCAGCTGGCTTGTAGTTGTGTCATAGTTAATTAACTTTTATAAATCTAAACCAGCCAGGAGTGCATTCTACTTTCTGTTTTGAATTAAAATCACTTTTTCACTGCTATGTTATTCCTTGTTTGTATTGATTTTAGGCTCAAAAAGTATTAACTAACTTTGATTCTAATATTTCTTTTAACCTGTAGAGGACATGGAGGGATCACTAGGTCTGGTGAGAACTTTCCCAAGGGGTTGATCCAAAGCTTAGCAAAGCACTCTCAGTGGCTTAATTTGTCTTTAGGTCACTGAAGACCTTGTTTTTCTTTTTTCTTAAGAGTCTTATTCGAACACAAATTTTCCCAAAGTAGAGTAACGTTGGAATTCTTTGTTTTATTCTTTTTTAAATGCAAAAAAGGGGCAAAAACAACAAAAATGGAAAATAGATATATAAAAATAATTTTCAGAAAGAAAAAAAATCTACCAAAATATTTAAATCAAATCTTACCCCAGGGGCAGTTTTCAAAAATTGTCGTCCTTTTGTTTTGTACCTGTGATTAATTTCAAGCAATAAACTTGGTAGCTGAAGCAGCATGAAGGAGCCATTCTGGTCAGGAAAGTGCTTTTGAAGCACATTAATTGATCACCCCAGTTTACTGTGGCTGGATTCACATCATGGAATAATTTCCAAATGTGCACAGTAGATCCCTTGTGGGCTAACCAAAACTGTAAGGTAAGTCCCCTGTGTACACCTGATGCGCACCAACCATCCGTAACACTGAATGTTAAAAAAAAAAGCAGGAAAAGCAGGGCTAGTCTGAAGTAAAAGAGCTGAAATGCTTTGAGCAGGGGCACAGTTGTCAGCACCAACTCTTACCTTCTTCTCCTACTGCACTGCACTTCTTGCTCATGCAGCTCCTCCATGCCTGTTGGTGAGGCAGAAGTAAGTACTTTTGAAATGCTTAAGCATACCAAAAACAAATGCACTCATAGAATGACAAACACATCAGTGTGGCAGTGGGCTGAATATTTCGTCCAGAGTCTGTCATGTACCTCAAAGTATTGTGATCACCATGGTACTTGTGACGTCTATTTACTGGACTAAATAAGAGCAGTTCAACAGTACCAATTGAAATCCTAGTGAGACAGAAGCCACGTGACAAAATCCGAAAGAACACACAAGTGCGTTTGACACAGTAATTACCCTTATGATAGCTCTTTCCAGGTAAGGCAAATTGGTGATGACATTGTAGAGAAATTTACCTCTCTAGCACAGTTTCCTGAATAAAATTCCCCACAGCTGTCAATCAGGACACTTTACACTCACTCTAAATTAGCACCATTTATTTTAACAGTCTTTTGTACAATGCTGAAAAGTGAACTGTATTTTAATTCTACTTTGAGAATATTCTGTTGTGTTAAATGTTCCTATTTTTGTGCTGACTTTGAATTTCTGAACTAAAAGTGTTAGACAAGCAAGCTTTACTTTGTCAGCATGGTCCTATTCTATAGACCATAGCCTAAGAAGTACTTACTTTTAAACCACTTTGAAATTTGTAAGTGAATGACAGTTTTAAGTTGATCACGCTGGTATATATTTCATTCTCATGTGGCTATGTAGGCTCAAAGTCCTGTCTGCAATGTATAGCATTTACTTTTCTTGGATATTTTATTTCATTTGTTTTATTATAGCAGCAAATGCCTTTTATAATGACTTGCTTCTCTTTCCTGCTTTGTCAATGAGTAGCTATAAGGCTGAGTGACATATGGAAGCTTGCATAGGCTTGTTAATTCTACAGGTAGTTTGAAATCATAGAAAATACAAAATTATATAATAGAAAATACAAACGGTTGTGACATAAAGATATTATGCTGAGTATTTAAAGGAAAGTTTCAGGCAAATGCCTCTCTCTCTCAAACTGGAAATGGCTGTGTGCAGAGCAGAAGGTATGAAGAGCTAGCTACTGAGCCCTGGATGATTTCATTTTCTATCCATCATGAAGGCTCAAGTCTTCTCTTGGAAAGAGGGAAGGGTTAGATGTTCCAAGGACATCTTAATCTATTAAAAATCGTATTTATTGCTTGAGAAAAAGACTGTACCTCAGGTTTCCTCATTCAGCCCCCCAGTTCCTCAGCTGAAGTCTCAAGTCCTTTGAAAAGCTGTAAAAAGGTCTCTTGAAGAAGCCCGTTCAATAAGCAACACGTCACTTACTATTCTCTTGTTCTCCTAAATCACATATGCTGTATTTGACACAAAACCATGAAAGGAAGTTTGGCTTCTGATAACAAGCCATGACGAGTTAGCACCTTTCAGGATGCCCATAGCCTACCAGGAAGGGTGCTCTGAAGCTCTGATGAGCATGAGGTATGTGGGGGAAAATCCACCCTCCAAAGCTAGACATAGAAGTAAGGCACCCTGATTTTCTGAATTTAGAAAGGGATAGCTTGGGAAAGGTGAAAACAGAAACCAAGAACTTACATTGTTAGGCATTTTCCAGTTTAATAACCCCGTGTGTGCTATTTATTTATTTATTTATTTATTTATTTATTTATTTATTATATTAGATATTGCAGGTTCACTCAGCTTAATTTTTCTTTTCTGAATTGACATCAGGTAGTCTGATCTCATTAAATAAACTGAACAATCACTATGAGACTCGCATACAATATCATGTTTATTTCTGTGTTTAAATTTGAGTCTGCCATTTTGTCTAGGAAATACATAGATGGTGTTTCTAAACTCAAAACTTCCTTGGTTTCTAAAACTTCAAGGTCTCGATGCCCATGTACCTGCAGACTACTTTGTGGGTTGAGCTGCCTGGTGAACGCGGACCTCATGGCATAGGCAGACTCTAGCATTTCCACTTGCATTTCCTGAAGAGACGAGGCTGGATGTATATGGAGCATGCTCGGTATCCTAACGACTTAGGAACTGGCAGGGCATAATGGTGGCTTCATTTACTTTGCAAACACCCTGCATGTTTGAGATGGCAGTGCTGTCACGCATCTACTTCCTGGTGAAGTCTAAGGCAAGGGGCCCATAGGTCAAAACTGGCCACATCACCTAGCCAGCTGCCTTCTCCGAGATGAGGGTAGGGAGCCGCAGGGCTGGTCCCACACCAGCCCTGGCCTCCCCTGTGGCCTGCTGCCTTCTGTGGCCAGCAGCAAGTCAAGCCAGGCATTCCTCCAGCCTCAGCCCTAAGTGGCAGCCACTGCCAAAGGATGGTCATCACATGCCACATCATGAACACAGCCCCTTGGGCTCTGCCAAGTGATATGGTCATCACATGCCATATCATGGACAGAGCCCCTTGGGCCCGTGGAGATGAGCCCTCTGTCAGACACCACAGAGGACCGGAGAGGACAGCAGCAGCTCATTTGAGGACTAGCAATAGGAAAAATCACGGAGGAGGGGGAAGAGTAGGGGGGCTTGCTGCTTAAGAGTGACTGGGGATAGAAGGAGCATGTGGATTTCTCTGCCCTGGGGAGGGATGTGGCATTCTTATCCTTGCAAGAAAGAAGGGCAGGAGAGACACACAAGGGCTGCCTGGGAACTCGCTGGAGGAAAAACTTCCACAGGGATGTTTGACACTAGCATTGGCTGCGTCACCCTGGACTTATGCAATGACCCATGGGTTACTGTAGTGTATAACCTCCACTCCAGAAAGCATAAGAGCCTTTTATCAATTCTGGCCTTAAGCACTCTGGCCTCAGCTCTGCTTTGCATAGCTGTATGGGAGATGTGCTTGTAAGATTAACAAAATTTGGTAGAGGCTCAAAGGTACCATATAAACCTAAACTACTTTAACCTTGTTACTTGAGAAGGTTCTTCTCAGCACTTTTCTGGTTAGAAAGAAAAAAGTAAGGGCATATGGAAAATTTTCATTTTGGGGGTTTTGTGAATACTCAGATTTCACTCAGCCCTGCTTTATCCATCCTTTATTGAAACTTTTCATCAGGTAGACAAATTGGATAATGTGAGGCCTCTCTTTAAAAAGGAAAAAGAAATCAGTGAGCTCATGAGCAAAACTACTCATTCAGCTTCTGTATAGAAATAGGTTTTCAACATTAGCAACTGGAAACCAACCATTAACATGACTTAGTGCAGCTGCGAAATGCTGCCAAACTTTTGTAATACAATTATGACGTGATGGGCATTACATAAAATAAACCAGGGCTGCCACTGTAAATTCTCATTTACAACAATTTCTTTTTTAAAATGCTGATGAAGAACATCAGGCAATTCTGCTGTACGGGGTAGATCTGGGAAAGCTCAAGGGGTCCCCTGAGAATAAATAAAAGAATTTCAGTAAGAGACCTCTTATCAAATTACAAGCCTGTTGCATTTCTGTGTTGGTGCTTTCTTTCCTATGGAAATGCCAAACATTCTTTTCTTTGCAATTAAATAATCATGATTTCCTCATATTTACATGACACAAATCAGGCTGCAGAAGCATATTGTACTACCTTGCAGACTATTCAGAAAAAGAAACACAAAAATCTCCATGGTCAGAGTCACTGTTAGTTTATTTTAAAAAGACACACTTTCTATTAGTCTAATTCAGTAAGCAAGGAGGAAAAAAAAGCAGAGATGGTATCTTTTAAATAATGATTTTCCTTTCTACAGAGGCCAGGAGACTGCAGATACTATATGTGAACAGATGGCTCAAAAAGAACTCATCTAACTATGACTTTAAATAAAGAGCTGTGAATCCCGCCAGGACCCCACAGAGGTTCCTTAAAACTTCTCAGCTCTGTGAGTTCACAAGATCTCTACAAGACACTTAACACCAAAATCTCAGGCAAAGGCCTGGCTATGCCCTGCTAACAGTTAGGTATTTGTACTTATTTCCCACAAGCTAGTATAAAATGATGAAAAGTATATTGCTTCCTCACCTGTTAGCCCAGTGAAACTTTTATTACATTCTGTGGCTGTACCTTGGAAGGCTTTGCTTAGGGAAGACCCCTGCTGAGGCAAACAAATCTTTATCTGTTCCAGCTACATGGAATTTTAACATCTTTCTTCTCCTTCTAATTATTTTCTAAATCTTTCCTTGCAGACCTTTTCTTGGCTCTTTCACCATTCACTTAACCACCAAAAACCACTTGTAAAGATGGATGAATTAATAAAAAAGTTCATTCAGTGCATTCTTTTCAGACAAGTCATAATTTTTTTTTTCCTTTTTTTCTTCGTCTTTTTTTTTTTCATTCCTAATAAATAGCACTGCTCACGTAAAGTCTGAATTATACAATACTGTGATTTCATCACTCATTAGTCTGCTACTTAAAGCATTCCTCTTTCCAGGCAGCATTATGGTTCATACTATTGCTACACACTGAAACCTTTTACTTCTTTCCAAAGAAACTATTTGCTGGCTTGATGTTTACCCTACCCTCATGTCTTAAGAGGTAGAGATGTGAGAAAGCAATTGTCACATGCTGAAGTTTCACATCTTGGAGCTTTCGTTTTGCTATTAACTATATACACTTGGATTCTGTCCTCATAAAGGATGAGTGGGATCACTTTTGGCTCATGTTAGGGGTTATAAATCCTTAGTTGATCAGGTAAATTTTAAGGGAAAGAAAAGAAAGTACCTCCAGAGGTCAAAACCTGATTTTTTTTCCAGCTCTACACACACATCTTCTAACTGAAAAGCACAATGGAGCGCTCTCTGGTCAGTTTGTCAGTAAGGCTCTGTAGTTTTTGAGTGGACACACACAAGCTGAGCTCATCTGGTATTGCTGCCACCGAGATGGGATTTTCTTTTCCTTCTTGCCATTTAACTTTTCCCACTACTGAATGAAACACTTTAAAGCAGTAAACTGTTGGGAAAAAAAAAAAAATAAAGTGTGATAGGTCTCTGCTGTCTGAACAAAGCTTCCATAAGCTCTTGAGCTGGCATGAGAAAGGAAGAACAACCCGAAGACAGGTATTTCTAATAGGATCATCTGGTAGGGAGAGGGGAAAGTGGAGTTGAACTCTTGGATTGCAAGCACTTGTAGCAAGCTCGGGAACTTTCACGAACAGTTGTGAAAGACTTGAGGTGCTGCTTTCCTGCTCAATCTCCTTAAAAAAAAAAAAAAAAAAAAGATAGAAAACAAAAAAGCACACCTTGGATATTTTTCCAGAAGAAAGCATACACTTCCCAAGTATGTGTATTTACAGATGAAATAAGCTGTATATTTTTAAGCTACACATTATTTAGGGTGTACTTATGTACAGAACTTTTACTTTTCAACAAATTGCAGTGGTCTGTCTTTTGGAAGCTGCTGAGGAATAGCAGTAGCTCATATTTAGGATTTTATAAATAGATTCTGTGGGTTTTAGCTCTTGTGTGAGGACTCTTGAAACACAAATTCTGGCCTCTGAGCATAATTAAAATAAAATGAAGAACAAGGGAAAATGCCATCAAGTTTTGCAGATTGGCTTATAATCTTCACCTGGTTATACTCATTCTTACACATGAAGTATATAGGTGTATGAATTTTATAAGGGTAAATTGCTATGGCTATCTGGCTAGCTACTGACGGAAAATCAGATGCTTTGCTTTTCATATTTGTAATTTTGTGAAATTTTACTTATTTTCTTCATTCCGGCAAGTTCTTGACACTACAGCTGCACAGATTTGAGAATTCAACTTAATTGGAAACCAGGGAGCTAATTTTATTCATAGGGCATCTTAAGTGGTCATAGAGATGATGAGATTTATTTTTTTCTGGAAAAGGGGTGTGTGTCTAAGGCACTGTCTTGTTCCAGTAATTGAAAGGTCCCATAGCCCAAGGGCAGACAGATGCACTAGAACATGGCAGAAAATATTGACGAAAGCAGTTGAATCAAAAACTTTGATAGTCTGAGCTTCTGGGATTTGCAATAATCAACTGTCACATACTCAGAAACTGGCTTCTACATCTGTAGCTGTAGATGCTGCTAAGTCTCAGAAGCAGCAATCTATAGGAACTCTTGCTATGAGCTCCTTGTTTACTGACATAATCCTCTGAAATTACAACACATGGAAGTTTGATAAAAGATAAAGCCATTGTTATTCCTTTGTGAGAGCACTCTTTTATTTCTTTTCAACATTTGATTCATGAGGTGTGTTTGTGCTCATAAAAACTGCCACTGTGTTTGTGCCCACCTAAATAACATAAGGGGGATTTATGTTGAATGCATACTGCAGTCCAAGGAAAGACAAAGTTGTAACTGAATACTGAGATTGATGATAATGAATGCGATGACTAATTTTAGCTAATAATATTTCTGAAGCTAAATATTTTATAACCTTTTTTTAGCATTTGGGGGGGGGTAACTTTATTTCTTTGATTTTCATTGTACTAAGGAAGGGTAAATCTAAAACCTGATATATTGACACTCATAATATTGAAGCTGCTTCAATGACTAATTGAAAGGGTTTTTATTGTTTTTTTTTTCTATTTTGTTTTTCTGTTCAAGATATAATGAATGAAGTACATAGTGAAGGGCATGCTAAGAATTTTAACTACAGGAAAATTGGACTTGCAGAAATATTGAGGATGTAACCAGGGCCAACGAGGAAATGGTTCCTTGTGTCTGTAAGTTCTAGTCCTCATGAAGCATATACTCCTTCTTGCTATTAGCTGATAGGGAGTCATGTTGTCCATGCATGGTTCAGTGGGCAGTTTCTCCTCCCTTCTCAGCCTGTTTCAATAGAAATCAGTCAAATTTTCTCCTCTGTGAGAAAGCACAATCTCTGCAAGTTCCCATGATTCCTGATCCTTGTCCTTTGATGAATAAGAACTTCCTTTGTTGTGGTAAGGTTGGACACGACATGAAAAAAGTTATGAAGGTAGGAGAGAGAAGGACAAAGCATATTTACTTTAGAACAACATATTATATGTCCAAGAAGAATTTGAGCCTCTGAACAGAAGATTTTTGACTTTCAGAAGAGCTTTTTCATAGAATGTTTGAAAAAGAAAACAGAACAAGACCCCTATCTAGCCTCTGTATATTCTGTTGTCTGTAGAATTAATATTTGCTAAGGCAAAATATATTAGTTTCATTATTTGTTAGTTAGATTTAATCTGGAAAATTTATGCATTATGTCATGGTAAAAACTGTATTTGACTTAGATTTTCTTTGATAAGACGATACTGTAAGTAAGTCAACCTACAAACCATTGTCTCCAAGGTGATGTTTTGCGGAAAATTCTTTACCCCAGCAATCTCTCTATATCCATGGCCACAGCCACTTCTTCAAAGCAATGGTCTACCAGATTTTTCTCATGCAATAAGATATGGAGAAAAACATTAGCAATTTTAATGTACACTTAGTAATTGAGAGACTTTTTAACCTGAAATGACTCTTAACAAGCCATAAGCAGAAACTTGAGAAACTTTATTTCATACTACAAACTTGAGCTGATGATGACAGAGGCAAACACACACAGCTGATTGATAGAAATCAATAGGTCAAATTCTGCTTTCTTATTTAAGCATGCCAGCTTAGAATGCATCCTTTGTAATCAATACATTTATTCTGGATTTACGTTGTGGAGGGAATAGTACTTTTTCCATGGTCAGACTGATGCAAAGATTTCTTACATTTTATGCCTTATATCATTTGCCATACAATGAAGTTTCAGCATCACTTCTTAATCAATTCAGAGCAAAAAAAGAACCCTATAGGTATATCAACCTTCTAGATATTTAAAAATAGAGATATAAGCAAATAAATATCTATATAAGCAAAGAGAAAAAACTGCATGACTGCAGAAAGAATGATATATACTAATTCTTTAATATTCATTTGCAAAACAAAATTTGGTGATGGGATAATTTAAGAAAAGCAGAAGCAAAGTTCAGCAAAAGAAATATTACGCTTAACCACCCTTTCTTAGAGTAATATATACTAAAATGTATGCATAAATATTTGCAAATGAAACTGTTTTAAAATCCAAAGTAAATTAAGGCAAATAGAATTCTAGATCAATATAGATTGCATTTGCAGAAGATATGATTAAACAAATTAGAAATGCAGTTAAAATATAGCTGTATAATATTCCAAAAAGAATACAAACTCATCTTTATTCAATAGAGAAGTGCCACATGGTATAGACATAGACCTGGAAATTAACATAATGTATTATAAACTAAACAGGCCTTGGACTTGTCAATATATCAGTAGAAGAGGTCTAAGGAAAGTCTTGTTACTGCAGGAAGTAACACTGGAATCACTGATCCTCGGAGCTTGTACTGAAACCATATTGCATCAGTAGGTTAGAGAGGATGCCATGGTGCATCCTGTTTTCCTTCAAATGCACCTGTTTTCCTTCAAATAGGCCATTGAAAATTGATTGAAAAACAAAACATTAATTAGTTTTTTTTTTTTTTTTGGTTTGTTGTTTTTATCTCAGCAGTCAAGTGTGTTAATTCTGGTCTCCTGAATAATTTCAAATAGTTAGTGATATTGAAGGCTATATAAAGCAGATGATGGGGCTCATTTTGTCCTGAAATGATCTTTTTTTCCTTCCTTTTTTCAAAATTGCCACTGCAAAGTCACAATTCAGCTGAAGTCAGGCAAACTGGTTTTCTCAGTCTGTTATGAAGCTTTTCTGCATAAGAACAAAAACAGTCATTTTTAAAAGCTGTTTTTAAAAGAACGAAAGGAAAAACTGACAGTATTTCCACTGGAAAACAGCAATCCTAACTGCGACTTTAATGTGAAATAAGGTACATAGGGTATCCTTTGTCAGACCTTTGTTTTTTGTTATCCTTGTAAAAATCTACTCAAAACTTGCTACACCTTTGGGAAATCACACTTGCACATGCTCAGTAGTGCCCTGTTATATTTTTCAACAGCTATATATTCCCAGAGAGTGCCATCTGCACTGGCAATGCTCCAGTCAGGGCTGCGAATGACTTTTTCTGCAATTGCATCTCTAAAATGCTTCAGGACATGCCTGGTCCAACAACTGCAGTGAACACCACACATCTGTCTGTCTAGCGCTCTTAGCAACACCCTACTGAGAAGTCCAGGGGGCTATAGTACTAAGCCTGCCAGAATCAGGTACAGAGGAGTTGAAATCCAGTAGTTACACAAGGGGAAGGAGACCAGGGTAATGTGGAGATAAAGACAGAGAGGAAATGGTAGGCTCTACTAGAAGAGAAAGTGGTACTTGAGGGTGCTGAGGAAGAAGAGCATGGGCCTGTGAAGCTAATGACAGCAGGACATGAAGTCTGAGATATGAGGATAGTGAGACTTTATAAGGGTCTCAAAGAAAAACTCTAGGACTGGAAGCTACAGTGTTTGTGTGGGAAGGGAAAGAGAGAGAGAGAAAAAAAATTGAATGAAGAAACAGAGATGGAAACTGTATATGACTTATGAAACGAGCTTATTGTGTGACCTCAAGGTCATGTTACTTCCATGCATTGAATCAATTCCTGCCTCTTTAATGAAATCTAGACTGGAGGGGGAAGCCATGAGCACCAACTCTAATCTTAGCCTCTTTGTTTCTGGGCCTGGCACTCTAATCCCAATGGGATATCTGCCCCATCATTGAGACAATTCTGCTTTTCTTCCCTCAGGAGTTCTCCTCAGATGTCAGCCTACATTTTCCTAACCTTGAATGAGTCATCCTCCCTTGGAATTTTTCTCCTTTCTGTCCATAAATCTCCTAGAAGACCTGGCTCCAAATCACATGTTTATTTGATGACATCTTTACATTAATTCATTTCATATTTGAAGACCCAACCAGCACCGGCACAGGCAACATTGATAGTTAAAGCAATAGTTTGCTGTTGATGAATCAACTGCATCAGAAAGAGCATATCAGAAAGTGACCACTAGCATATGTACCCAAACTCAGCAAATCATTCTTTTAAAAAAGAAAATTAAAAAAAAAAAATTGTTGGTCTGAGGATAAGGAAAAATATATGAAGAAAAAGGGAAAAAAGTAATCCTGGTAGGCTATGGTGGGTATTACAGAAGTTAAGCAAGGTGTCCAAGTAATAAGGTATATGAATGGGAATTCTACTACTTATTTTTGAGCAAGCCTGTAATTGAGCCCACTGATATTTTTCTTTTTTTCCCAGCAAGATTGTTCTGTCTTTCTTCATTCAATATTACGAAAAGCAGAGACATACATGCTGTGTGCATTTGGATGTCTTCATGAAAAGATACCCTGAAAGAAAGGCTGCTCCTATTCTATGGTGACAGCCTCTCCATGTTTATATTTCCTGGAATCTGAAAAAGCTCCTAAGAGTAAACTTTACAAACATTTCCATCAATTGGGTCATACAAAATCACTTCTGCAGAAGAGATCAGGACTGATGGCATGGCAAATAAAAAGATGATTCTCAGAGCTGTTTTATTTGGTAAATGGGCACCCTTCAGACAAAAGGTGTTTCATTCGCTATCGCTAGGTAGCCTAAGAAATAAAGAATGCAAGTTAAAACTAAAGAATGGAGGAAGGTGTCTTGGAAAGCAGTAACTCTGAAAGGAATTTAGGGGTCATAGTAAATATATAACTTTACAAGAGGCTTTATGTTAGTGTTGTAGGAAAAGGGTTAATGCTGTCCATGGATATATAAACACAGGAGTAGGGGGAGGTGAGCTTACCTCTGTGTGATTGTTATTGCAATACACTCTGCTGTTCTGGTCTCCATATTTTTAAAGGATGTTGGTGAGAGTGCTAAAAAGAGCCATAAAAATGATTTAATGGCTGGAGACTTAATGACTTACAGTGAGAAATTTAAAGCACTCATTTTGTTAAGCTTATAAAAAGGAAGATTGAAAGGTGATTTGATAATGGTTTATAACCACATGAATAGGGAAAAAAAAACACTAGGGAACAAAGGATTCTTTAATCTACTGGGGAAAAGAAAAGAACCATAACAAGAATCAATGACTAAATGCTGGAACTGGAAAATAGAAATGCAACACACATTTTTACTTGGAAATGCAAAAATTGATAAAAATCAGCAGGGAAAATGACAGAGCCTCCACCTCTTGCTGACTTTGGATCAAGACTGGCGTATCCTTCAGAAGTGGGCTTTAATGGAACAAAGTGTGCTCAATAAAAGGGAAAATTAGAAAAAAAAATATGTATCCAGGATTATTTATGTCTAAATAGGCTGCCTCTAAAAACTTCTAATAAAATAATGGCAGCTCAGCATGGCCAACAGAGTGCTGTATTACTTAGTAGATTGCTTCAGTCTTAGAATAACAGATCTCCAGTGGCTCGAGCAATGTAGAGGGAGTAAACAGGTATTATCTAAAGCCTAGGGACATTAATTTAGCTCTGGAAGAAAATGTGAACGAGAAAGTGCCCTGGGAAGATGGGCTGAGACCTATCAGCAAAGATAATGGGAGGAGACAGAATGTTAGAAAGATGCCGTAGGATTTGTAGGACGTGGCTAAAAGACCTACAGCAATCCAGCATTTGGGCTAAAGGAATCTGACCCTAGGTGTTTGAGAGACTCTTTGGTGATTTGGAACCTCTTCAGAGTGAGCATTTCCTTCTGAACTTCTAGGTGTCTCTGTTTGAGCCGGAGCGTTGGACTAGATGATCTCTAGAAGTCCCCTCCAACCTCAACCATTCTGTGATTCTGTGTAACTTCATGTAATGAAAGAACACTGAAATAAAATTTCAGGGAAACATTTTTCAGCAGAAACCTCCTCCTTAATCTCTAAATGTAATTCCGGAGGCATTGGTCTGAGTTTGTGCTTCATTGTTTGCTTTTTTGATCTTCATTTTTTCCTTCCTTTTTCCCTGCTTTTCTGGTATTTGCCACATAAGAGGCCAGGCTTGAATAGGGAATTCCAATTGTTCTTGTTACAACTCCTGTCCCTCAAACTCTTTGCACTGATTGACTATATTTTGCCTAACTAACTGTTGAGATAGAAAAGGCCTTGATCTCTCTTATTCTGCTTTAAGAGCAAACAAATAATTCATAATGAATTGCTGATTTGGTTAATTTCACTCCCTCCTCCCTGCTTGTGCGTTATTTATGATTCTCATAAATACACTTGCTGAATAATTTCTATTAGCAATTCTGGTCTGCATCTCATTTCAGAGCACTTACTGCTTGTCTTCAATGTGTGACATCTGAGCTGTGTTATCTAGCTTAAAGTAAGGGCTTCCAGACTGCTCTTCCATCTGCAAACTGAATTCCTGGGATTTGCTTCTCTTAATAGCTTGGGATAGTCTATTAAAACAAAGCAAGACTCCTTCCTCTGTTACATGCACTGTGGGATCTCTGAGAATTATCTTTCCCTTTCTCTGCTCTACATATAAATTGGGGACATTTTCCTACATTTTCAAGCATCTCTTTCTTTCTCTAATAAAGTAATGTCCTGCTTGCAAGTGGTGTGTTAATTTAATCCTCACCAGGTTGCAGGATGATCCCTTCCCTTCCCTCCCCTTCCCTTCCCTATCCTTTCCCTTCC
Source organism: Tinamus guttatus (assembly GCF_059628265.1). NCBI lineage: Eukaryota > Metazoa > Chordata > Aves > Tinamiformes > Tinamidae > Tinamus > Tinamus guttatus. The sequence goes on along the minus strand of NW_028290136.1, from coordinate 1,094,723 downwards.
CTATTCTTTCCCTTGCCTTCCCTTCCCTTGCCTTGCCTTCCCTTCCCTTGCCTTCCCTTCCCTTGCCTTGCCTTCCCTTCCCTTGCCTTCCCTTCCCTTGCCTTCCCTTCCCTTCCCTTCCCTTCCCTTCCCTTCCCTTCCCTTCCCTTCCCTTCCCTTCCCTTCCCTTCCCTTCCCTTCCCTTCCCTTCCCTTCCCTTCCCTTCCCTTCCTTTCCCTATCCTTTCCCTTCCTTTCCCTATCCTTTCCCCTTCTTTCCCTTCCTTTCCCTATCCTTTTCCCTTCTCAGTTCATTCACATTCCTGACACTGCCCTACATCTTCAGGACCTTTCTCACTTGGCACTCAGATGCAGCCTTCTTGCCCCTTCCTGCATTGTAGTCCCCAATGTTCCATTTTTTTGAACAACATCAAGCACAGACAAGGTCTAAACAACTAATGAGAAAACCTGACTATAACATATTCCTCAAGCAAGAAAAATTGTCTTAATGCTTTCTGAAACTTGTGTCAGAATTTATTATATCGGGTGCTCTGTTTAATGCATTTACAATGACCACACTTTCACTAGTCCTGTAGTGTCACTATGCAGGGCACCTGTATAGCTAACAACATGCATTGTATTAGATCCTCCCATGAACCTGCTAAATAGACAGTCACTATATCTTTTTACTGCTCTGCGGTCTGAAAAACAGAGATGAGCTTGGGGAAAAACACAGTAGGGGGATTTCTTCTCCTAGGTTTGTCTCTCAGCTTCATTACAGTAATCACATGGTCCATTCTTGCCATAATTCACCCTTTGAAAGTGCTACTTCCTCTTGACAGTTCTTCTCTTTTATAGATATTACCTTTCTTTTTATGCATCACCAACCAAAGAAAAGACTGTGTTCTGAATTAGATTTTTCCTGAATTTCACAGAGCTCGATCTGTCATAAACTCTGTATTATTAGTTCTGCTCTCACTAAGATGCCGTGGTTTACGGTACAAGGTAGTCTATTTCAGAAGATTTAGTGTGGTTTTAGTAGTGGTGTGTTTATGAGCAAATATGCATTAGCACTGTTATTTTATATCCCTTTTCAGAGTATGATGCAGCCTGACCACTGAGGGTTAGGACGCTGCACAAGCTACTTGGTGAATGTTATTGCAGCTTTTAGATATAATTAAACATTCTAGCGTGGAAGATGGAGGCACACTCATGGGATGAAAGAGTCCCTGCTTTGGAGACTGTCTGGAGCAGGTAGGCATAAAACTAACAATGCAGACAGGACAAATGTGGATCAGACTCAAGGTGATACACATAAATTGTACAGAGGTGGAGAAGAAGAAAAAAATCAATTGCTGATTCACTGGTGCCAGAGGACCGTATAATAAACAGGAAGAATTTGAAAACCTCCTGAGAGAAGGAAAATCTGGTGTAACCAGCTCTGATGAAGGCCAGTGAGAAAAAGCTGCCAGCTTGGAATGTGGAAAAAATAAAGACTATCCAAAATATTTTAGGCATGACAAGGTACAGAGAGGTAGATTGTATCTCTCCTTCAGAACTGGAGAATCGAGAACATATGTAGCATGGTGAAAGGGTGGGGGTTTCATGGAAGTTTGCTACAGATCAAAAATAAACCAGCAAAGAGGATGAGCTGCTCATTCAGCAGCTCTCCATCCTAAATAAAAGTAAATGATATGATAAACGAAACTGCAATGGAGTGAATATGAATTAAATTTCAGATAAAGTAAGATAACTTCCTTATATAACACTACTGCATTCAGTAATTTCTTGGCCATCATGATGATGGACAAAGATGAATAGACCTTTAAACTGAAATGGAGTAGTTGCTCAAGCACTGCCACACAGAGCCTGATGACATTCATGGTACATGAATAGATGACTTATTTCTAGGCTGTCATACTTAGATTGGTCAACTGATTTTTCCAAATGTTAGGAAATTTATATATAAAGATTTGGAAGAAAAAGAAAATAAAAAAGGAATGAGAGTTGGGCCTTCATTTCAGATGCTTGTCAATAGTGAAAAAGTCAGCTCAGCCTCAAAGCACATACCGTTTAGATAAGGTGCCCTGATAAACTTGCTGTCTGAAACAACTGAGTGTACAGTTGCTCAGATTAGCATCGGGTCTTCTTGGCAGTAGTAGAAATATGAGTAGAAAGAGAAGTATGTGACAGGATATATATGTTTGGAAATGCGATTGAAACATGATAGTTTAGGATATATATTCAATTCATTCAATTAGATGAACACTTTTATTTAAAGGTATTATACCATCACTCTACCAGTGGGTAGAATGCTACTCATGCTGCTAGTGCCTGCTGTCTATGCTCATCGGTGACACTCAAGACACTTCATTACACAGGTCACAAAGCAGAATTTTGATTTTAGCAGTTTCTGTGCCAAGAGAGGGATCTATCCTAAGAGACACCAATATTAGAAAGACAATGTAATCATTTGACCATCTTCTCATATTTATTAAAGACAATATATGCAGCATGACCTATTATTAGGATAGAAGGAGTTTTTTGTTATGAAAATGATAAAGTCCCATTCAGAGCTTATTTTAACCATATCTGTCATAATTATTCAGATAATATCTATATATTAGTATTATAATACTCGTATGTTATAATATACTATTATTACTTTCTTTTGTGGAGGAAGCATGTACTATTAAATATTTCTGGAAAACAGCAGATATGGTTGAGCTATTTCCATTTAGGAGAATATCTGCTGAAATGATTAACCATTCTAAAACTGCAGTTTGCACAAGCTCACATGAGACATATGAGATTTTATCTGATGAAATATCCATAGCTTAACACAAGTGCTCTGAACGGTATTCTGGAGGTCTCTCTGTGCTGTATCTCACTATTGACTGCAGGAGGCAGCCTAATGTAACTCCCCTTGAAAGAAATGTGTAAAAGTTGTCCGGTGGTTGTTATTTCCTTTTTCCTAAACCAAGCATAAATGACATTGATACAGTTCCATGAATACTTTCTTCTTTCCCTATGGACTTCTTCTTCTTCTTACATAATGGGCAACTATTCGCTATCTCCTGGGTACTTCATGAACCATATTATACCTCCCACTTACAGATGGAAATGTTCAGCATTCAGAGATTAACATTAAAAGTATTGTCTACTTTTTTATTCTCAAGATGATGAGTACATTATTCTCTGGAGAACAAACATTAGTCTTACCTACAAAATAATTTGCACCATGTCCAGGTATGCTTTGCTCTTGTAGGTACTCTCAGTGGTGCTTACATACCTCTGCTCTGTCATCTTCCAAGATTAATCTCCCCATGTCTGATTTAGGTCAGTATAATGCTACCACGAGATAGTTACACTTATACGGCTCAGAAAATGAAATCATATGCAAATGGATGAGACTCAAATTGCAGTGAAACTCTTCAGACAAATTTTATTAGTATCTGGCACATCAATCAATGCTGTGCATAAAAGATATGTATCAGACTAATCCTGCATCTCTTATAAGCATAAAATTTACAGTACCTATAATATCCTTGTGCATAAACTTAAATGTGAATTGTCAATGTTTGCAATTATCTAGAAAATGGCCTGCTCTTATAATTATTAAAGCAAATGTATAAACCCTGGGTGACAGAAAACACAATTTTACTGCTATTAAGAGACAATTTAATGTATGAAATCACATTAGCATGCTCAGAAGATGGCTTTCAATCATTCATATGAATACTACAAATCAGTTCCTATGGAACTTCAGAAAGAGAAGGGATGATTTTTGAGAGGCAAAGCTTTATGAGGACATTATTTGCACACTGCAAGTAGAGCAGAACATCTATCTGCTGTCCTGATAAGTCACCAACTACACAAACTTCCTCTATGTAGAGAGAGAAACTATTTACATCAAGCCAGTGCCAAATTTTCGCTTGGAACTAAGGCCAATATCCGGATATTATGACTTGGTATTAATTAGATGTGTTTCACTTGAACGGGGCAGGGAGGAGAAGGATGTGAAGGAGAGCCCTTTGGGAGCATTGGGGCAGAAAGGCAGAACACTCAGATCCTTCTCCTGGGCGAGCTCAAACCAATGATTACCAGGATAGTGTCATAACTTCCCAAACACCTGGAGCAGGAGTGCAGACCCCATGTGCCCAGGTGTGTGAAAAGGTATGGGTAAGGTAAAGGTAGGCGGATCTGGTCTTTGTTCTGACACCTCTGCCACAGCAGCAGCTGGCTCCCTCGATCACGCTCAGGAAATAGAAATGCCCCGACACTTCCTCCTCAAAGAGCTGTTTAGAAAACTTCTCTGACCTCTTTTTTATTTCTGTTTGCTCTCCTGCTGTACAGCTCCACAAATGATCTAGACTGCTCCAACGGCTACAATAGCTATAGCTTTTAACACAACTCTAGTGCTGATGTCTGCTGTTTGGAGATGTACTTCCAAGTCCAAAAGTAATGCCGGCAGGAAAACTAACTTCCAATTGCACAGACCTCCTCCTGATTTTTGAGGATTGCCTGGATGCTGTTTGTGCAGAAGTACCATTTTTCTCAGTATAAGAGAAACAGCACCAATTTCATACAAAGGTATCAAAAAGTCATAAGCAAAAAGTCAGGAAGCTTCTATCATGTAGAAATATTTTATAGTATCTTTCATGCATCTAGTGGTTATATAACTACTTTACCTTTTTCATTATAGATTATTTAATGTCTCCCACAGGTCAAGAGCTAGTTGTACTGTAGTTATATTTCTGACTACCTGATAAATATGAACCACAGTTTAATTTATGAGAACATAAGTAAGTGCAAGACCTTGATATAGAAGATACATGGATGACTGAGGTCAAAAAACATAATAGACTTTTGTATTTAGGGCTTGAATAATAACTCATAATAGGTAGAGATAGGAGAGAAAATGGAGGTCAAATGGTGGTAGAAAGATTGAAGCAGTAAGTGCAGATGTTATTTAAAATGACAAAGCAAATATTATTTCAATGAATGGCACGTTTATAATTATTTTCCAATTCCTGTTCACAATTTGCAGTAAAACATTACCTGTCTGAACCAGAACTGCTTATCTGCTAAGAAAAGTGAGGGAAAATTTGCGTATAGGTATTCATACACACATTTGGAAGAAAATCTCATATGTGCAGACAGGCTAAAAACTATATGTATTCTTGCAGTGGAGAATAGCATCAAGCACAGTTTTCTTTGTTGTGAAAATATGGCTAGCTTTCAATTTTCATTTTCTACTAGAATTATCATCTGCATTTCCATCCATGAAAAAAATTTAAAGTTGTTTTCAAATAATTAAAACCAGCCTCTATCCTTCAGTGCTAGGGGCTTCCACAGTTTCATACTCTCTTAGCTTTGATTAATAAGTCTTTAGTCAAAAAAAATATTAGGAGGAGACTCAAGGGAATATCTTCCTCTGAAATTTTTTTGTGATGTAAGATGGTAGAGTTTAGAATTCAATTATGTGCATGAAAGAAGATATGCATTTCTTGCCAAAGAAAATGGCATTCGGAATACTTGCTAGAATTCTTTATCATATATTTCCTTGAACTGTACTTAAGTATATAGACTGTAAAGAGGAGGAAGCTTTTCTCATTGAGGAGTTAATATCCATATCAGGATGGATGTTCAAGATCCATCAAGGGTTTTGTCTTTTATCAGCAGATATCAAGCTGGCCAGATATCAAGCTAGGCAGATATCCATGAGTTGCAAGTGAAGAGATACTACTGGGAATTTAATTATATGAGACCTAAAAAAGTTTCAATGTACATCAAAGGGCAATAAAAATGCATGAGTAAGTCTGAGACATCCAGAATATGACAAACTGTGGGTTTATTTACTGAAAAATGAAGAGATAGGGTGCTGCTTTTGTTTTTGTAAGTGATGAGGGCATTATAAATGATCCTCTGCCTATAGATAGCATAAACCACAGATATAATCCCTGGCATGTCAGCTCTGTGATTCCTTGAGAACTTGAGTGCTCTACAGCAGTATTTCCCTGCTCAGCTCCATGAAGGACATATCAATTTAAAAGTTGTGAGCTGTGAGTAATTCCCACTAGAGATTACTGTGGAGCCCATCTGGAAGGGGTTTGATGTCTCTCTGGCTGAGTAGACAGCATCTTGGTAGTCTAGAATTTGTGCAGAGTTTGGCTACCTTTTGGTTATGAGTTTTAAATGACCTGAAACTTGAATGACTTCCTATTAATAAATTTAGTGAAAAACGGTAATTTTCAGGAAGCCCATGCACACATAGTAAACCTCTGCTGCTGTATTCATGAGCCTGCGGAATCCTCTAACTGGAGATAGTGTTGCAGAAGGAACAGAGGACACTGAGCAGCTGAAGAATTAAACTGTGTCAAATTCAGGGTAGAATAATGTAGAGTAATGCACATAAGAAAACAGAGAGTGATGATTTTTGAACTTCCTAATACTACTGAGAGAGTAGGCATGTGGTCTAGGACTGGTAAGAGGCCAGTGACAAGATCAATTAGATTACATATACAGAATAAATTTGGGAAAAAAATAAATCCTTTGAGACTGTTACAGGAAAAGACAATTTCTGAGCCACCAATTACTAGCGGCTGGGAAAGGAAGGGAAGCGCTCTAGGGCAGTAACACTGTATGCTTGCTCTTGGTCACTGCTGAAGATAAGATATCGGGTTGGAAGTGCCCTTGAGCTACCAAGGTACAATTGTTCTTAAGGCATTTTTGTATCAGTATATTAGACAACTCTCCAGGGGAAATAAACCCTCTTTGTCAGCTGCATCTGACAGGAGGAGCTTTGCTGGTGCAGCAGTTACAGGCAAGAGGAATGGAACGAGGGGGTTTCATATCTCAGGGAAAATAGCCCTTCTTCTGGTTAGCATTCATGAGGGTTATCATAGCAAAGCTCTGAAGCGGAGCTCAAAACATATTAGATCACAGTTGTTTTTAAAGTTCAGTGAAGTCATCTGCTGATTTCAGCTTCAAGCCTGTGATTTACAGTAATTTAGTCCTAGTTTCTCACCAAAAGGCTAACTTTCCCATAAAGTTACATTGCAAGGCTGGAGTTTTCATTTCAGTCCATGCCAAGTTCAGAGGCAAGTCCATGGTTTATCAGAATTTTGAAGTTGCCAGTTTTATTGATGATAGTGAAAAAAATTGGTCAGTCATCCAAGACTTGTAGGATTTGGCTTCTGCAAATAAAGCAGAGGTCTACCTAGGTTTAAACTTTGCCTCTGACGTTAGAAGAAATCATTTCACGGGTTGAATCAAGTTTAGTCACAGTTACCCAAACATTCCCCAGAATGGTTTGACTTTTTTCTTTCAGAGCATGATCCCAAGATAGAGTGATATATATACAAATATAGTCTCTCTTGATAGAGTGATATATAGAGAGATATATTCTCTCTTGCTCATAGGCCAGCTGCAGAGGTTTTAGAGAAAACACCTTCTGTCACATAGCAGAGCTTCTGTGCTTTGTGTTAGGATTTTGTCACAGTCCAAAGAACTATGAATTCAATAGATAGAAGCACACATATACAAACACTTCCCTCCTATATTCCATTAGCAGATGATTGCTGTACAGCTGTAAATGCAGAATCCTCAGTATAACACACCTACATCTTGAAAGATGTTGTCTATAATAAATCCTACAAGAAGTCAAAACACATCTGAATATTAGAGAAGCTTTTTATCCATTTTCACAATCCCTCTCATATTTACCTATTTAATATGGCTCTGATAGAAGAAGTGATCACTGATACTTCAGGTGGAGTAATATAAAATCTCTACTCAGAAAAAAAAAAAAAAAAAAAAGCCAAGCTGCAGACAGATAGATACACAAATATGAAGTGATGCAGCAAAGAAAATGGACATTAGGACACTGTCTGTTAAATGAAGAGTTTATTCACAAACCCATTAACTATTGCTCAAACAAGAGTGTTGGACATGAGAAGGGTATAAATAAAAATAGAACACACCTGGCCACATTAGATAGGGACTAAAAATATTGGAGGATAACTAGAAAAAAAAAGATGATGACTTCAAGGCAATGTAGAGAGGAGGCAATAGGGCTCACTAAGCATCGCCATGCCACACAGCTATATAACTGATATTCCCATACAACGAATGAGCTTGACAAAACATTTGCAAAGTGAGTCTGGTCACTTGTGCTATATAAAAAGATAAAACATCACAGAATTGATGTAATGTTTAACATTAGTGCCCTTTATTGATACCTTCTGGTTGAGAACTAGCACAGATATTCGTTCCAGGGGCATAATTTGTGCGTGACAAGTTCCAACATTTGAAAGAAAAGGTGTGCTGTCTTATCTGCCTTATGAAGAGTAGTCCAGCGTCAACAATCCCTGGTCACATAATGCAAACAAAAATCTGATGGATTACAAAGCTAAGTTATGAAACAAGTAGTCTCTTTACTGTACAAGTCCCTCTGCATGAAGTTAACCAAAAATCACAATAAAGAAAGCAAATATCGAATTACGAGAAATATGTGTGTTATTTTGCCTGCCCTCAGTGCTTTAAACAATCATATATGACCACTGTGTATGACTGATTTCATCTATTTCAGTATTCACTTTTTGGGTATGCAACAGATTCAAAACCTGCCACAAATTGGCCCCCAATTAAAGTTAATGTAACAATATGCTTCTATGAGCTTAATGTATGGAATGCACTATGAGCCAGCATGATTCCTAGGATCACCGTATAGTTAATGTTTTTTTCAAATAAGGAAAAAAAAAAAGGATATCTAAGGAATAGGCAAAAAGACTACAGCTTGTGCGAGCACAAAGCACTGATCCAACAAGTTACAACGGGACAACTGATACCAAAAAGAACCAAGACATTCAGAGATTCCTGGAGCTCACCTAGAACTTATGATAAGCAGTTTGTATAATCAGTGAATATATACTGATAAGTAATATATAGTAAGTAAGTAAGTATGTAGGCTTCCAACAGCATCAGTCGAAAACTGATGATAAGAAATATAGAGGAGTGCAAAATTATTTAAGCATTGGCTTGCATGAAGAATATTTTGAAATATTCTTACATCGTATTCATACATACATTTCATACATCATTATCCAGCTCATCTAAAATATCTTCGCTGTAATTATCTAAAGAAAACTATTTTTATGTGTATTCTAATACACTTAAATAATAATTTTCTTTTATAAATTATACAAGTATGTAAAAGGCTTATGTTATAATGCAAAAATAGTCTTCATCACAGATGACAGAATGCTATCAATGAGCAAATAATCATCTCTATTACTCAGTGCAAGTTATATGCAAACAAATGTTGCCAACACAGATATTTCAAAATACCAAAAGAAGTGCCATTTTAGATGAAGTCGGCAGCTGAAATTCTTGTTCTCAGCTTATTAATGGGGGTATCATTTAATAGTATAGAACAGTATAATTCAGTTTGGAAGGGAACTCAGAAGTCATCTGTTCTTACTACTCCACTTAAAGTAAGGTCAGCTTCAACAACTAATTAATTATAGCCTTGGGAAGAAAAGCTCCATACGACAGTTCCATAGCCCAAGAAAAGACAAAGAGATTGAGAGAATAAGAGAAAGAGAGAGAGAGATAGAGAGAGAGAGAGAGTGAGAGAATATTGCTGTGAACCAAAATGGGACCTGCTTTTATTTATTCTGACTCACCTTTGGAAGGTCTTTTATAAATTAGAGAGTGTAGTCCCTCAAAGACTAAAATTAGTCTTTGTGAATATACTCTCACATTCAGAAATTTTTCAAGCAGCTTTGAAAAAAAAAAAACAAAGCAGTCTTCAAACTATTCATTGTTCTTTCTGTAAGAAAAAGTTTCAGTTTTCCCCATTTGGAATAAAACAAGTTTTTTATAAAGATTACTGTCATATGGCTAATTTGATGCAGCTAAGCTCAAAGTTAGAGAACATGCTAACATTCAAATAAATGCAATGAAAGGAGGTCTATGGCCTTATTTTTGTAAGAGTGCACCTGGACAGCGGTGTCATGTACCAAGGATGACAGGCAAGCACAAGGAGAGTTAGGTCAAGTGGGAAAAGCAAGCTGGTATGGATATTATAGGCCGGGATGTTGATGACAGGTATGGTTACAGCATTTCCAGTGGGATTTACGGTAGCTGTAATCCAGAAGCTGTAAAATTCTTTAGGGATAGTAATGGAAATCACACAGCTCATTCCTCCCAAACAGAGAAACTCAGAAAATAAAAGCCTAAGAACAGATTCAATTACAAGTTTTAAGCTGTCTCTTATGGCTGTGCATTTTTTTAGCTTTTCTGGACAGTGATATTAATGTCGTTCCCCTTGAGCCACACTTTGTAGCGCACCATTAACCTTCCTGGATCCTATGAATCTGATACCTCATTCCTTGGTGGAGTGCAGAACACACACATGCACATACACACACACACAGAGTCTGTTTTTACACTGTTCTTCCAATGTAGGCAAAGGTTAAAATATTAAGTTTTAATACAGGCATGTGTTGTATCGAAATGGCACTCAATAGTTCTAACACTATCATAAAGAACTTGAATTTAATTTATAAATCTTTGGTGTTCAAATTAATTTCAGGTTGCATTGCATGCTCTTGCATCTACTTGTCTCTTAGGTATCTGGAATTTAATTGTTTCTCTCTTTGACATAATGAATGCCAGAAAGTAACCCTGAAGCGCTTATTTTACATCATAAATCACAATATCTTTATAAAAAGACGTTGTGTAATTACAACAAATAACAATTCAAAACTGCTTGGAATTCACTTCTTGCCTTTGACAAATAGTGGAGAAAATAATTGCCTAAAGACAATGTACAACATTGATGTAGATGACTTGTTATGCACACACAGTGCATTCTGCTAAAACAATCTTCTTTCCAAAAAAAATCCAAACCTGAGAACTGTGCAAGCTGCTGACAAATTAATTTGTTCAAGGCAAAATGCTGCACATTTGCAGTACCTTGTCTTTTCTTTAAATGCCTGTTTGTCACATTTCTTCTGCCTCGTGTGCATATGTATTTTGCAGTTTATTTTAAAAAATGCTTCATTTTATCAGCCTATTTTTTATTGTTCCACTTATTTTTCAAGAGTTGTCTTTCCCTGGATTTCTTGCCTTTTATCTCCTCTAATTTTGACAGAAAAATGATAAGATACCACAGTTACATCAAGCACAGTGCTGTTCTGTTTGCTGTCCTATTCCCTTTTTGGTGTGAAATCTATCTTTACAATCAACTGTTTGTTTTTGCTGAAAGCTGCTTGAGGTAGATAAAGTTATATTGGAGGATGTGATGTTATCTTATAATTGCTGTCCCAGACAAATAATTATTATCTGAATTATATAATAGCCATCAGGTTGTACTACCACTTTTATTATAAAAAAACAGCTAAAAGAGACATCTCTTTCTTAATCTAGAGGAATATGACAGAAACAGAAGCAAAGCTTTCAGAATTCAAGCTAGCTAGCTTAAGCAAGCTCAGAGATGTCTGTATGAATTGCTGTTAGCTTTGCAGCTACTTTTGCTTTTACTTTTACATGGCATGGCATGAAAAAGCAAGCATATGATGTTCAGTGTAGGAGCGCTCTTTTGCCTCTCTTTCACTGTTTTCACCCTCTCACCTTTCTCTTCCCTTTCCAGATGCCACTGACACTTCTGGAGAACTGCCCTCACTAGGTGAGCACATCTGTTAAAATCACTTGTGTCTGTGGCTCCAAGCAGCCTGGACAGCTACTTTGCTTTGCAGGGTCAGGGTAACTTGGAGAAGGCACTCAGCAGCTCCTGTGGAGCTAGAACATTCCATACATTTAATCTGAATGTTTGCAGGTGCTATAGAAGTAGAAATTACTTGAAGAATGAGCAGAACTTTTGAAAAGCATGTCTACCTGCTACTTCCCCAAAGATAGATACCTGAGGGATATACATATATATTCAGATCCTGAGGGCAGACTTTGCTATATTCCAAGCTTTGCCTTCTTCTCCATCATAAACTTTCCCCTAAACTCATTCTTGAATACAAACCTTGGTTGCAAACAACTAAATTCATGAGTGCATCAAGCAACCCATAACTTCCTTCTTCCTGGTCCTCCTGTACAGTGTTTCATGAAAGATCTACTATACTCAGGAAAAACCACTCAGTTTCTAAAACAAAGAACAGGCATAATGTTCTTTGCATGCAACTCAACAAAAATATCCTCAACAGGGAGTTATTTAAGTATGGTATCATATTTTTCATTGGGAATAACTGCCACACCACACTAAAATATATGGCAAGGAGTTACACTTATCTTTATAATTTAATCAATAAGTAGTTCTACTTTATTAATTTGCCATGTTCTGTACTTTTTTTTCTTATTCTCTTACAAACCATACAGTAACTCTGAAGATAATTAGCAAAATTATCTCTTAAAATATACCACACTATTCCTTTGAAACACTATATATGATCCCACAGAATTACTGTCCCCTAGAAATTAGGAGAAAGATATTTTGAATTCATTCTTCTAAAATAAACTCTACTTGAAAGAAATTGTGATTATGTAAAGCACCTTTCTCTAGAGCAAGAAAAAATCAGAACTATCAAAGTTTCAGCAAAATAGCTTGGTACTTGAAAGAGAGGTGTCAAACCAGACTTGTTCTCTTGGACTGAAGACCTAAGGTGTCACAGTGCTCTGCTGCAGGCATGAAAGGATTTTTCTGCAGAGTGTTTTGGTTAGGAGAGGAAGAATGAAGAAAAGAGGATACCCCTAGACAATTACATAGAATTGACTTACTTAATACCAGTGATTGAGGCTCAGGTTGAAGCCAAATGCCAACAGGACAGCATGTAAATAGAAAGAAGCGGAACTGATTGCCTCTGCAGTTTATTACACAAAAAATATTGCAAAATATTGCAAATGTTACAAAGTGACTGGAAAGTTCATAAAGACAGACCACCAAGTTATTAACTCCAACTGTTAAAATTTTCCACTTAAAGTTACTTCAATTTTTTTTGATCCTATAATCTCAAAGCAATTCTATTAACATTGTGCTAAATTTAACAGACAGAAATCTACCTGCTGTTATTAAAACAGGTTATATAACACAGAATTTGTTCATTGTCTGTATTCTCATTGGAGAAAAATTTTTCGTTAGTCAGCCAGGATCTTTCTTACTGACTTAGTAGTAAAGCCCATTTTAAAGATAGATTTTTTTTTTTTTCTGGACAATGATCAAAAGGCAGGAGTCAAAATACCAAACTCACAATGGAAATGGGAGATTCCTAAAACACATGTAGATGTTGAAAGCACAGCTTAATACAAAACTCGTAATTGCTAAAATCTCATTTTGATGACATTTTGTAGAGTAACTTTTCATTAGCAGGATGTTTTGTTTCCTCTGCCGACAATTGTGAGGTTTGGCAGCAAATACGATGAAGTAGTTCTCCAAAAGAAAGTATCTTTTTTCTTTCTTTCTTTCTTCTTGGCAATATAAATGATGCTCTTTCTTCTTAACTATACTTAACACACACCACGGTATGGGATGCATCTATTGCCACACTCAAAAATCCTATAAAATATCTATCTTGTCTCACAAAATTCTCTGATCACTTCCATCATCACAGCAACATATTTCAACTGATATATTGATTAGTATAAATGTGTCAGTCTGCTACTAATTACATGTTTCTGTGGAAATAATTGGCTGAATGCAAGTGAGGTAACAAATGGGGACGGAAAGTTATTATCATAAGTGGACGTTATCCAGAAACAACAAGCAGCCAAACACTGCAGCTAGAGTCTAGTTTCTCTAATTTACTTCTCCAAATGACTGAAGAAAACTTCAGATTGAATATACATAAACTTTGGAGTTAAGATGTGAAATTAATGTGTATGAGATTTAATTTGTGGGTATGAGCCCCACGAGGTTAACTTAAAAAATTCCAAACTACCTTCAGGGAAGCTTTGCCTAGTCAAAAGTCATTACACTGATTTCAGATTCAGCAGCAAAGAGAATATTCGTGGATTGCTGAAAACATTTTAAGATTTACATGAATGAAGCAGAAGAACGGGTGAGAAAACAAAGGCTTATATCAAACACATCTAAATGCTGATCTTTTGAGACTAGCCAGACACCTTGGAGTTATGCTTAAATTATACTAAAAGGGATACACCATATCAGGTCCCCTTTTTCTCACGGAAAACCCCTTCAGAGCATTCTTTGACATCATAGGTGCTGTCTGTTAATCTTTCAGCCTCAAGTAAGTTAGGCAGGAACTTCTGATGCACTTTTAGGATTTATGACTAGATTTAAGTAATAGCCAAGTAATGCACAGCACAGGCTTCACCTTGATATCGATTGGGCTAAGTAGCGCTAAAAGGATACAAAACAGCAGGAAAAACATCAGAAGCGGCAGGCCAAGTACAGCTTTCCAGAAACACAAGTAGTAAGATAAGGTAACTAGTGGATAATAAAATAGGCATATTTTCTTGTCTGATTTAGGTGCACACAAAGACCACCTGAACTTCCAGGCACCAAAATTTATGCTTGTTCATTTCATCTGGAATGCCAACTCCATCCAAGAAGAAAGGAAATTCTCCATAAATTTACATGTTATAGCCAAAGAATGGTTGCCCAGTCCAGGTCATAAAAATTCCTCTTAATTACAAATTGCCGAATAAAGTTATAATTTCCTTTCACCCACACATAGGCATTTCTGCTAGCCTAAACCTCAGAATTTACCAAATAAAATGATTGTCAGAAAGCCACTTTTGCTTTTATTAATCAACTGATCTCAAAACAAATTTCTCTACCCCTTTCCTGACAATCAGTTCCAAACCCAACTGAAGTGTTCAGCTTTGTTCACTGTATTCAGCCACGTTTGGCCAGTCCAGTCTGTCAGTTGTGCCCTCTCCTCTCTTCTCCTCACACAACGAATACCCACAGCTGACAGTTCCCAAAGTAGTCCATCTCCAAAATGCTCATCTACGAAATCTTTGTTCATACAAGTAGTTCTTCCTCACACTGTGAAGCTATGCAGGAAGGTAAAACTAGAATATCAGATGTCAAGGAGTAAGTGGAACTGCAGCCTCCTGTAAGTATATATACATATACATATATATTTACACTATCAAACCACATAGCATCTAAATGGTATTTAGAATCCTAAAAGCAGAACAAAATTAATCAAACAGGCAGAAGAATCCAGCCTCAATTGAAATACCAGACTCAGTAGAAGAATACTTTTCAGGCTTACTCAGAAATGATAGAATGGCTTGTGTCTTGGAGGAAATAAATAGACCCGCAGACATCCTACTGTTAGAGAACCGAGTATGACATGCATGAGCTTCAGAGAAAATGTCATTAAAGTTCTATATGGGAAAAGCTCTAAGTGTGCATCAGTCAAGATAATACCAGACGGCTTCAAACTCTCAGTGGCTGAAATTGCTAGGTATACTGAGAAACATATGCTCACTTTAAAAATGTAATGCAGAAAGGAAAAGATTTAAATAGTCAGTAGTTTGCATGCTTAGTGATTCCCAGAAAGCTTTTCAGTCCATCCTGTGTGAATGTATATGCTAGGGCATAGCTATGGCTCTTGCTGTCAGAGTGTATTCTCATGGAAATTTCCAACTGAATCACTCACTGGGCACATTTACATGGTAAAAAGCTGAGGAAAAATCTCCCAAAGCCAGAGGAAGGGTATATTGCCAAAACTGTTAAGCCCCAAGTGGGTTTCCAAATAAAATTCAGTTGCTCTATTGGGCACCACTTGAATGAGTCAACAATAAACCAAGGCACTAGTTAAGAAAGGCCTTTTAAACAGAAAAGTATTTTTCAGCTTCTGAAACAGGAATGCCCTTGAGAATAAACTGAAAGGTGAGATTTCTGAAAGGCTTTGTCCACTTTCAGCCCAGTGCCTTTTGTATGTTTAGGGATGCAGTCTACTGTTGCTGCATATCAAGTTTTCTGCTTTAGTCTGGCTTCCATCAGTTGCACAGAGCAAAAGAAACATTTCTTTAGATTTTAGAGAGCTTTTGAACCTTTTCCGTATTGTGACTAACCTCCCAACATACAGGTCCATTCACAGACCACTTTCACTCCCTCCCCTGCTAACCTCATCTCACGCCTTTCCATTTAGTAGTTCGTTTGTTGGAGTACATGGAAAGTTTTCAATAGGCAAGACTGAAATAAACTTCCTTTACTGAAACACTGTGGATGTTGCTAATCTCATACAGCAATGAGTCTTTGGAGGCCTACTATTATTTCAGAATGATCTTCATAACTTGACCTGAGCTGCAGATTTTTTCCAAATACTTGATGTCAGTGAGGTAGAAAACACACGTTTATTCTAAAAACCAGATACTTCAGGTATATTTATTTAAGGGGTAACATATTGCTCATGGTGACTTTAGAAAGCCGAAAAAGTCTATGATAAGAGGAAGTATGTACAACCTAGTTATTCGTGATGAATGTTACAAGACATCCTTGCTCACTGGAGTTGTAAATACATCCTGGTCTAAATTCTTTCTCCTCTTACCAGTATAAAAACAGATGTGAATTTTGAATCACAAGGAATTCAGTTACTTGAGCTTACCAATATATTCCACATCATGATTTCAACATTATTACACAGCTGTTAAAGAACTGGCTCCTTATAGATATTTTATGCAAGAATATATTATCTTTGGTTGCTCAAAAAAATGACATATTTAATACCTTAACAAATTTATAAGCAGCCAAAACCTAAAACAGAACTGAGGTCTGCTGAGGTTCACCCCAAAGACCACATCCACAGGTTTCTGGTGAGCTTTTGCCAGTGTGCATGATGAATCATAGAAGATATTCCCTGATATGTAGTTAAAGTTTGCATGGCAAATGCAAATTAGCCATGCTACCCTATTTCTGAAAACATACAATTTTGTAAGTTAATTAATTTCCTAAGCACATGATGGTTTGAAATGGTGTTCTAAAGCGTTGCGGTGCTTCGTGTGGACTATGATGCTATTTCAAATGTGCTAGGCAAGGCTGCCTTTTGTCACATTTCACCCAGATAACAAGATCATGATTAGGGGCATGGCTCCTAGAAATTAAAAGACATGGCAGCAGTCAAAGTCTAGTCTGACAGGCGTAGATGTGTTCTGCAAATGCATACTTTCCAGCTCCCTGTTTGCTGAGATGTTTCCAAATTCCTATATTCCTGCTAAATGTAAAGACCTCTTTTCAGTGTTATCTTTTATACTATTTAACAATGCATATGGAAATCCTTATACACAATATTTCCTTTATACATAGAACATTTTTCCATCTTGTCCCAAAGCTTTCCAGTTTACAAGATAGGCCTCTACTATGGAGATTCAGGAGGTAAAATTATCTTCACTAACTCAGTTCCAAGCAAATGCAGCAGACTTATTTTGGGGGGCAACTATGCTGCTTGAGACTTTGACATTTTCATGACACATGACTAGGTGCAGGTCATTGTGGTTTAGTAGAGGTCTGGTGGTACTTTTTGCAAAAAAAAAAAAATCATTTGCAGTCCTCCTGGTCTTAAATTCTGCCTAATATTGCTTTTGATTACAACTCTTTGCTTTCTGCTTAGATGCTTTGTCGCTATGTAAAATTTCCTATTAATGGATTTAAAGTCTAACAAACAACAGCTAGAACTAACATGGACTGTATATACAAAATGAGCCATATCCAGCCTCTTTAAGAGCATGAATAAAATCTGCTACTACCAGATCTTCTGGATCATAACAATATATGAAAAAAAAAAAAAAGCATCTGCCATGAAAGGAATTTTTCATGTTGATCCTTTCCCAGTCAAGACAGGGTGGGCGGATAATAGCATTGAAAACAGAGAAAAAGGGGCTAGGTTTTAAACAGAATAAATGATAGCAGCATATAGGCAAGCGTGCTTTAATCAGCCAGCCAGCATTAGACAATTTCAAAAACTGGCAGTTAACAGTGTTTTCATTAGCTTGTAGTATCTGAAGGACAGTGATATATACATCAAACAGAATTCTAAGCACGCATAGTGCAAGTGCCAGTTCAGGCTTCATATGTAAGTTTAAGCTGGAATTCAATCCTTTTATCATACGTGAGGCATACAGCCTCTCTCCTAGGATATTTTTACTCTTTTTGAGTGAAGAATTAATTTTCGGAAGATTTACAAGTAAACGTGTTCATTAAAAGCTGTACCTATAGCTAAATTGTCACATACTCTACACAGAAGACTTAGGGTAGCTTGAATTAGATAAAAAGTTTGAAATACTTCTGTTACTGTGTTGTCAATAATCAAATGCTAAAAGGGATCCTATTAAAAACAACTCTCCCCCTCATTTTCTTTTCCAGAGAGAAAATTTCCAGACAAATCTACATTTCCAAGTCTTAACCTTTATTCTCATGTTATTTCCCCTGCTTTAATCATGTTCCACTCTGCACAAATAAGCATGTGTGATTTGCCCATACACCAACTTTCCTCTGCTTTCTGTGGCCACATTTCCTCCTTTGCAGCGATTTCAGCTCCAATTATTCTATCTTCCTGAAGTTTAAACTTTATCAGTGAAAACCAAATGATCATTATTTGCTAACTTTTTAATAGCTAGCAGCTTACCAGTCAGCAGAGGCTGGAACTTACTTAACCTCTTCTCCAGAAGAGAAAATCACAAAGGCTATCTCAGCCATCTAAGGAGAATAGGATATGGATACCCCTCTAAATAACCTAGCAAAAGCAACTTAGGATGTTACTGACAGTGGAAGATGGTAATCATTTTGAATGATATTTCTTCATAGACAGTCTGTAAAGTAATATTTTTTTTTCCTGAAGAGAAAAATATTTGCTCTAAGGGCAATAAGAGAATAACAGGGAAACACTTAATGTACATGCTGAGGTGGCTTAATTGTCCTGTTTTCACAAACTTATGTTGAAATATCTAATTTCTTCTTACGGGAGCACTCCAAGCTGTTTTCCCCAGGCTGTCTTCCCCAAAGTGTCTGTAAATCAGTGATACATGCTATTGGGTGTGGAGAATCCTCCAAAAGAAGAGCAAATAAAGCCTCTTTAGCTTAAGCAGACAGTTACCAAATCTCCCAGCTAAACTCTCATCTATAGCCTTTATAGGGAGGCTACGATGCACCAAAAATCTAAGCTAAACACAATTGCTTTACAGATTATATGTTTTATGCCGTATAGCATTTGAAATATAGTAAATGTCAAGAAGGAATTTTAAAATGTATATTAATGCCATCTGGAAAGGGAGAAGTGGATAAGAGATGTAGCTCAATGCACTTCCAGCCAAGAAAAAAAGCTTGGAATCAGACTTCTAATGAATGCTTTGGATATGAAAAATGCTTGTAGTGAAATTCTGAATTCTCCAGAGCCATAAAAAGCAATGAGAAACCTGAGTCAAATATACTTGGGAAGGTGTGACTGAGAGAAAGGGCTCGCATTTGAAAACATACTTGGGATGTTGCATCACTTTTAGGATAAGAAATCCCAGCATAGCTGCAGTCAGTGGTGGCCCTGGGGGCTTTGCATAGGAGGCATTGGGGAAGGGTGGCTCCTGCCAATGTGTGAGGGCAGCAGCGGCACCAGTGTCACCAGGTAGGAAAATCCCCCTATAGAGGCACAAGCATCCAAAGAGTAGGGGAGAGGCAGCTGCCGCCCATATAAACCAAAGTCCATCACGGCAACTAGCTGGCATTTTCTTGCACCCTTTATGAGTTTGCTGTGACGGTTTTAACCAGCTATAGGTTTTGAGTCAGCACTGAAGAGCCATTCTTTATGTGTACCTATCTAAAACTCCTCTGCTTTCCTAAGATACTGTATATCATCGGTTCCCATTGGCTGTTCAACAATAGCCAGGAATGTTTTGACTGTGTTTTGACTGCACATTGAAAGTTATAGTCTTTTGAAGGAGTCTTACAAATCTCAGAGCTGATTTGTACCCTTAGACATTTTTTTTTCTTTCTGCAGATGTTTGGCCCACCATGTAGTATATAACTTGTGAAAGGCCAAGGAATTATTTTGATGGAAAGTATGATACAGTTGTAAGAAATTATTATCTTTGTTCCCCAAATGTCACATAATCAATGAGAGGAAAAATTGTTTCTGTGAAAAATATTATGGCTTCTAAAAGATTAATGCTGATGGGAGAGAGTAGCCAAACAACACCCTGCATACTCTACATATTTTCTAACTTGCTGAGACAATGCTTTTTGAACTTATATATAAAAACATATTTCCTATACATCTACAGTATGGATTAAGACAAAAAAAGAGAAGAAAGAAAAAAATACGCAATCTTTCTCTTTTTTCTTTTTAATTAATTCTCTACTTGTATCAAAACATAAGATTTTACACCCACTTCAGTATAAAAAACAATGAATGCAAAGATTGTATTTTTTAAAAGAAATTTTAGGGAAATAAGACTTTTGATCTTCACTGACTTCTGAGCAATACTTAAGGTGTCAGGTTCACTGCAAAGTTACAGGTATCAGTTACTGTCCAGTAAGCTAGAGTGTGGATACATGCTGGATACATGCTACTCCATTGAAATTTCTCCAGCGTTCCCAGTCTGCATGTTTATCCTACAGCAAACATAGGGAGTCAGTTATCTCACATTCCTTGTGGATAGTACATGTACCGGCACTGTTATTTCAAAGTAACTCAATCTGCAAATTGTTTACTCTGTGGTGAATTCCTTATGTTGCCACACCTGTAACACAGTGCCCTTGGGTTCAGATTTACCAGTTTGTCTAGCCACGGTCACTCAAGAGCGTTGATCTAAAGAGGAGCTAAAAATTATTTATTTTGGTTTTGTTAAACCGTATTAAACTTACCCATGTAGAACTTAAAATATAAGCTTCATTTAGTTCATTTCACTTGCCATGTGTGATCAGGTTTAATAGTATATAGACTAGCCTTACTGTAAGAAAGACAAATATCAGCTGGAGTAGCAACTCTGAGAATAAAAATTTGCAACTCAATCATTTTGTCTCAATACCTACCATTTAATTCTTATTTAATCTTAAGAACCTTCAAGGCTTCTCCTAAAGTAGCTTTATCTATGCTACACTAGAACATTTATTTGATTACCAAATAACCAGAGGCAGCTAATAATGTTGGATAAAAGGTAGTAGGACAATAACTTATATGCTTCTTCCAGCTTTCAAAAGAACAATTTTACTTTAAAAGAGTCAAACTTACATTTACCAGTGTTTCAATCAATATTTGAAAATTTACCAGTCTTTTATATTAGATCTGCTTAGGGCAATGCTGAATATTTGAGGTCTGCAGGAAAAATGTCTATAATTTCCACTAGCCTTTAAGTGTGTTAACTACCTCAAGTTACCAGGTGACCAACTAACTGAAGAGAAATATCTCATGAACAAAATCCTTTTCATTTGTCATTTTGAAATTATTTGCCGCTAGAACTTTTTCTCTACAGATTACACAGGCCTGTATCTCTTCGCAATACAGAAAACCTTAAAAAGAACTATTCTGAAACCTGGTTAAATCATTTTGTGGAGGACAGACAAGACCTTCAAAGAAACACAGATTTGTTGATGAAGAGGCCTCTGGAGATCATCTAGTCCAAACCCCTTACAGCAGGGTCACCTAGAGCATGTTGTCCAGGAATATGTCCAGATGGCTTTGTATATATCCAAGGAATATATCTTGTATATCTCCATCACCACTCTGTCTACCCAGTCAACCCTCACTGTAAAGAAGCTTTTCGTCATATTCACATGGAGCTTCCCATGTTTCAGTCTGTGCCCATTACCTCTCTGCCAATGCTAGTCTATCCCCTTTGCTGATATTATCAGTACTGTATTATAGGTTGCTCTGATCCACCTCCAGTTACTGCAGGGACAGAACTGAAGTTTTGGGAAACAGACAGATGTGCACACACATGCAGATACACACACACACACACACATGCACACATAGACACACACACTGGGCAGGACAACACACTGAAACAGTCCAGCAAAGCAACAAGCACTCTGGATGCACCACTGAAGAATTCAAAAGAACAACACCCAAATTTCAGAACAGCAGGAAACTACCATTCCTTTTGTCTCAGGGACTACAACAATAAAATTACAGAAAAACAGTTAGGCACTTACTCTTCATATTTCTGTACTATTTCTAATCACTCCCCTCAGGGATTCTTTTAATGACTCGTCTGTGTGCGTCAGCTTGTACAGTTCCTTGCTTTAGAGACATGGTTATCCTAAAAACATTTATTTGCTTCCTCCCCGGCTGTGATTTCTGTTCTCGAAGGGAAATGAAGTGTCATGTCAGCATCTATTGCCCAGCACCCAGATCAATGACCTGGTCAGTGCTGCTGCCACTGACACTGATGCAGAGAAGCTGGAGGAGCCTTTCCAATGTGTTGCTACCCTGTACTGGACCAAATAGCTCCATGATGCAGAGGGAGTCACAGGAAGGGGAAAACCGACAGAACTCAGAAAGTTGTGGCAGAATTGGGAAAGTTGTGGTAGGAACTGGAAAACTGTGGCAAGATGAAACAGTTGCCATAAGAGCAATTTGAATGCTTGGACAGATGCCATTGCCTCAGGAATCTCTTTTGATCTTTTCTAGGGAAAAGGCAGAGCAAAAGAGGGAAACAGCTCACGGGTTTAATCTATGGATTCACCTTGACCTAGATTGTCCAGACTTCACTGGGACAGCAGACAAGATTAGATACAGAGAAAATTAATAAAATCCCCAGTTTAATTGGCTGATATGACTGATGTTAAATAGATCCTTTCAAAGAGCGGTGCTACTGAATCACTAAGGTTCAAATCAAATTGAAAATATACTTATGAAAAATGTTTTTTTGCAAAGCCTGTGAAACTGTGAGGATTAGGTTGGTGCATCCATTGTGATCAATATCTTGCAATTGCATTAAGGCCTCAGGCAACAGGGGCCTCATTCCTTCCCATTTCCCATTTTCTGTTTTCTGTTTCTAGGCACCATCATAGGCAATCAGACATGAACAGAAAATGAATTTGCTACAAGCTAGTAGCATTGTAAGTGGCTTTGATATAAGTGGAACAAGGGTCGGTAACTTCTGAGCTCCAGTAGCCTGATAAGAATATTAAGTCTACCATTTATCCCCAATGAGTGCTTGATTAGCCATACAGTGCTCTGCTGACAGAGTTCACTAAAAATA
The DNA here is from genome assembly GCF_059628265.1 of Tinamus guttatus. Lineage (NCBI taxonomy): Eukaryota > Metazoa > Chordata > Aves > Tinamiformes > Tinamidae > Tinamus > Tinamus guttatus. The sequence continues at coordinate 1,071,564 of NW_028290136.1, read as the reverse complement.
CATTATGCTAATAACACTTGAGTGCCAGCAACACTGCGAAAGCCCAAGCCTTAACACAAAGAATGAGTCATTACAGTATTTACCTGGCTGATACGGTTGCAATAATAATAAAAAAAAGACTTTCTAGTTCTGTTTCCAAAGATCCTACTAGAAGCAGAGGTGATTTCTCAGAATACTAAAAGGTTGGGAAAAAAGAAAAATTGCATGCCAGCACAGTGGAACTGTGGGAAATAAAACAATGTTTAATGCCAGTAACAGCCAGTATCATCCAATAACAGCCAATTAACTGGTCAGCTTATGTGTGCTTGCCTAAACTCCTTCATATGACTACTTCACTAGTGCCTTTCAAACACATTTCTTTCCTGCTTGGGTTGGAAGCAGAGATTTGCCTTGTGCGCCTGTGAATTCTACCTGTTCCCCAGCATGCTGCCATTGCTGGTGTTCAGTTCTCTTCCTGTGTCTCCACACTCATGCTCACCACTATCAAGATGGCTTCCCTCATGTAAGGGAATGATTTATGGGCTGACTTTCTTTTTTTTACCATTTTTTACCATTGAGTGCAACCCTTAAATACAGCAAGAATCCAAACCATGCTTCAGTGGATTGAAGACTGTTGGGTGACGACTTCAATGCTCCTTCACATTAACTGCTTGAGTCCTACAGCTTCTTCTAAATGTTGAAGCCCTCCATCCTCTTCCCAGTCTTTTTGTCCTCCCGTCACAGCTGCTAATAGCAGAGGCAATGTGCCATTAGCAACCTGACTAGGAGGTCTAGGTACCATGAACAGGGCTCTCATACAGTTCAGCCAACTGCTTGGTTGCCAGCTATTGCATGGGCAAATTGAGGGCTTAACTCATAGCAAGGATGAGTAGTCAGTTTACAGGTGTACAGCAGAGTTTTACGAAATGGGATCAGACGTGGAAAAAAAGACACAACTAAATTGGCCATTGGAGCTGGGCAAGCCATTCTTTTTTTAAAAAAACCCTTTTTGTTAGCCAAAAATGTTTTTTAAGCCCAGACAAAATTAAGTCAAATTTGCTACACAGTTTCAAAGAGCAAAGGCAACATTTTAAAAGGAACTGGATTGTCTTCTCTATTATAAAAAGTTGTGATATTCTAATAATTTTTGTGGGGTACTATAAATGTAGTTTTAAGAATTGATAAAAGATAAAACCAAAATACTTGCTTTTGTGTGGGTAAAAAAAGAAAAATAACTTCAGATTCAGTTTTAAGAAATGTTGGTTCTGTCAGTGCACCAAAAACGTAAGTACTCACAGTTAACTCTTATGAGCCACCAGATTGTTTAAATGCCAAGGTAAAAAAGAGTCAAGCAATCTGATATATTGTGGCTAGTCATATCTGGGTTAGTAATGTGAAAAAGGTCCAGGCAATAGAGAAAAGCAAGTAGTGCCTCAGTACAATTTATTTCGTGTTAATGTAAATGCCTAAAATAGGTCAGTAGAATCATGCCTTAAAAATGCCCATTTCTCCTCACTAACTGTAAGGGAAATGTAGGTGACTAGTGCTGATACAGTGTTCTATCTTATTAACGTCCACAGGTGGGTTAAATGAATTTATGCATTTTAATCATTCACAAACAAAATCAGTGTGTGAAAGACCCCAAAACATATCTCTAGAAGCTGGAAGAAGGATTGGCCAAAGGAGAGGACATCTTATGATGCCAACTATAACCTACAAAAATACAGTAAGAATCACAGAAAAAAAGTAATCTGAACTACTCTTATCCGTGAAAAATCATGCATTTGACATTGCCTTTCTGAAGAAAGGGAGCAATGTCTGTATCTGCCCACTCCATAAGAGCTGCTCACAGGCACCACATATGTGAATAGTAAATGTAATACTGAAGGAATCCACTGTACTTCCAGATCAATAAACTACTGATCACTTTGTCTGATGGTATGGAAAGCTAAAGTAAGCTGGTAGTTTTCAATTTACAAACAGTGTACTTAAGTAGCAGAAAATTATATACTGACTGCTCTACTCCAGCTGTGTGGGATGTCTGAAGGAAAATGAATTCCAGTAAAAAAATAAATGAAATCAAGTGGTAGATAATCAAACTAGTCTCTTCATTAGCCTGGTTATCTTTCCTGCTCTTTTGCAAAGCAATAGTTAGCCACTATGCAGTGCTAGTGTCTTTTATTTTCTTCTTTCATTTCTTCCTTGCCATTTTTATAATTCCTTTTATGTATATTGCTCTTCTACAGTTTCCCCAATGTTCCTTTTTCTGGGATTCCAGATTTGCTTTCAGGATTAGACATTTGTTGGCTTATAAAGCTAATCCTCCATCGCTATAAACATGCCAATATAAGTTCTCCAATTGATTATATTAAAGTCTACTGCTATCATCTCCTCTTTCTAGACAAATTCACAGAGCATTGCAGGAATATAGAACAGGACAGACTTTTTCCCTGAGTCTGTATGTGCCTTTTGACTGTAGAAAGTGTCACTTAGATATATGCAAACTGCATTTGAGGCAGCATAGTTATGACCAGGTAAAATCCTGCTCCTACTTTGCTGATTTCTAAGAAATTAATTCAGACAAACTTTCGTAGATATCAACCAGGAAGCAAAATAAACACACAGCAGAAGGAGATTTCATGGAAACAACTTGCATTTTACTTTCAGCTAAATGTATGCTATTACTTTCATGAAAACTGGAGCATTTTACTCCTTTTAGTTCAATTACTTAAACTGTCTGTTTTGTAGTTTTGTGCTGTACTCTTGGCAACAACAGTGAGCATGTTAGACTCAGAAACAGTAATTAGTATCTGCTCATATGAATGTTCTGGCCTGTTTTTTCTCATTACTCAAACTCCATACTCAAGACATGTTTATAAGTATAAATTGTTTTCTTACTGCGCTTCTAATTAACACTTCCATTAGGACCCAGGCAGAGAGTATGGAACATACTGAAAGAAACTACTGTTTACAGAAACATTGATAAAATGCATACAAATATGTCCTGCAAAGTGCAATCAAGCCAGCTTGGGTGACGTATGGGTATGTTTTTGTGTGTGTGTAAGCACAAACAGATGTGTACATTCACATGCAAGACTGATTTGTTCATTAACATGAAAAAAACTACATGAATAACAGTCCATTCATTTTTATAATTGCCTCTTGCATACCTTTCACACTGCTCGATTTATTTTCTGAAGTCCTTGGTAACTTCAAATTAGCTCCTTGAACCTGATCATACTTCAGTCGCCTTCTGCTAATTTTGCATTTATTGCATTGGATGTACTTGGCTTTTTATATTTATACTATTTTAATGTCCTTCAACTTTTCTTTTCGTTCTGTGAGCAATCTGAATCAAACTTCAATTAAGATCAGCAAGTAACAGGTTAGCTTAGCATTTTCTTTCAGCCTGAAAAGATAGAATAAACTGATCAAAAGGCTTGCTAAGCTTCTTAATTTGTTCTGGATTTCCACGTGAACTGATTTATGCCATTTATACCTTTGAATAAAAACATATAATCTTTTGGATTTTGCATATTTTCAATTCAAAACCATATGTGGAAGAGCTCCTAAGAGCTACAACCGAGTTTCACCTCCAGAAATCTCATTGTGAGACTCAGGAGAGCCAATCCACAAGGAAAGAGATTAAACAAATAGTCCTGTGACCTAAAGTGCAATAAGGTTTGCGCTGGGAGAGTAAGTCTGAAAGCCTGGCAATTAACTGTAACTCAGGGTTGGCAGTAGGGGGATGTTGTTGTCTTTGTTTTTAATTACATTTTATTGAACAACTAAATGATAAGCATCAAAAAACAAGATTGTCTTGGATCATCAAAGACAGTCGGAGGAGTTTGTTTGTTCTGTGAATTCAAGCAAACTAAAAGGGCTCTTCCTGTGTTTACCTGAGTAATTAATGAAAGACCAATTTGCTTTTGAGCCAGCAGGCTGCAGTTAATTGGAGTTATGTGCATTCATTGAACTGAGTGATTAGGAGTAAAAAGGATACGGAATATAGGTGATAACCCTTCTTTTAGGAAAATATTGCAGCAAAGGCTGAATGCTAAAAGACAACTTCCAGATGATGTCACTTATGTGTGTGTGGAGGGCTTCTCTTTTCACTATTGTTTGAAAACAGGTAGAGTAATTGATCCAAATGCTGGGGAAAAATCAGTTAAACAACGAGGCTTAAAAGTGGATCTCAGACATTCAGCCTATTGCTATCAGTTTTAAACTGGTGAACTCAGTGAACTAAGAGAAATTTGCCAGACGACATTAAGGAAAATTATGTTTGCAGGAAAAGAAATGTTCTAATTTCTGAAATGATTATCATGTCTATTCTTCCTCCTCTTCCACTGGAGGCCATATTTTGATGTTCCTACTCAGATGTAGTAGCATTTAATAATCCACCGTTACTTGAAAATAACAGTTGAAATTAAGGCAATTTGTTTTTTAATTGTCTACTTTAAATGCTCAGGATTATTAGCATGTGCAGTCATACTGATTAATTATTTTATTTTTCCAGATATGCCTGAGTGTATTCACCAAAAGGTTCTTTGGCTAAGATGATCCTGATAACTGAAAATTGTTGATAGGCTGAAGGACAAACAGAAATGAGATCTCTCTTATTTCTGATGAATTAAGAAATAATTAAGCTAAAAAGGTGAGGTTCCTCTTGGCACCTTGTTTGTTATAGTAAACTTCAAGTTATTTTCTTTCTCTACCTTGCTCTTACTCAAAAAATATTTCACTCATTCTAGGAAAAAAAAAATATGAAAGACGAAAGAGTGTTATTCTTCCCTTCCTGCTCTCCAGAACAAATTAACTTTAAGGTATCTGTGTTCTTTCTTGGACCTAACTCTCGCCACATAGAAATTTGCTGATCAGAGCTCAGTCTCAGCATGCTTAGTGAAGTTGTGCATTAATGGTTTATCTTACTGAGAAGATCATACTAACTGTTAAATTGAAAGGTTTTTTTTTGTCTTTTTTCCCACACCAAAGTTTAAAACAATCTGAGTTCTGTCACTAAGTAGTTGCATTATACACAGTTCCAGGATAACTGAATGCTCAGTCTATCTATCTTATGTCTTATCTGTGTACCAAAATCACACACCTAGATTCCCTGGAGGATGTGCTGCTGCTGACAGTTTGATATTTTTATACATTTCTAATCATAAAACATGCAGAAGAGTACAGGTGGCTCAATTACACATAATTTAAAATGAACATTTTAGCTTTCTAAAGAACAAACCAGACAATTGCTCCCTTTTGCTCTTTAAATATCATAATACTGATAGTTAAAAGAAAGATTTTTATAGAAGATTTCAGAATTCTTTTTTTTTTTCAAAGTCAGTACTTGTGCTTCTACCTCAATTTGTCCCTTTTTTCCTCATCTTCCTTGTCCTATTTTAATGAAAAATGTTGATGAGATGTATTGGCATTTTCATGTACTGCCAAACATAAAGCATAATAAAAGCAGTATAGAAAAATCATACTGACACCACTGACTTGGATCACACATCTACCCTGAGCCCTGCTACTGAAATCTCTGCAATACTTGGTGGGAGGTAGTAAGATGTTTCTACAGTTTTATTTTTAACAGCTGTCTGTGGGGACTAAAATTGTGCAGTGCACTAGAAAACTTCATTCAGCCTCAAGTGCTGTGGGTGTCTGTAGAGGCTGCAGTATAATCTGTGTTTAAGTTATTATGGGCTAGATTCCCAGTGGCTCCCTTTCTAATTTGATAAACTCAGAGATCCATTACATTTTAATACGCAGTTCATGAGTTAATAGAAAAAGCTGCCTCAAATTAGTAATAAGGTGCACATTTCCACACTGGACTTTAATCATTTCAGATGACTGGGTATTTACAAAGAACGAGAGCTCTACAGATATCACAAGTAGTGCTGACTGTGGGAAACAGCACAGGGCCACTGGGTGCCATTTCTTCTAAGCAGAGATCTCCGTTGAAGTCAATGAGGAGGTATGCTGAAAAAGCGGCCTGATATTTTTGATTTAATTCAGGGGAAGATTCTGCTACACTTGCTTCTACTGTGTAGCACCTTATAGTGTAATAACGATAATGAAACCCTGGGACCCCACAAGGAGTAGTTTCTCAGTGAACATAATGGCAAAAAATGACCTTTCTTCAAGAAAAAAATAAAAATGCTAGAGAACGCAAAAATAGTACCGAATTCCGCTTTCACTGGAGTTGGTATTCATCTAATATATTAACCACCTATATATCATATAAGCAAGGTCATTTAATGCAGTTTCAAGAACCACACCTAAATGAGCTATAAATATATGTATGCCCACAAAAACACAGACACACACACACACACTCGTATAAGTGTGCTCTCGCTGTTAGGTATGTAAATTGTTGAATTTCACATTTCTTTCTTCTGCTTCCAGAACTGTTGAATACTACAAAGGGCGTCCAAACAACCCCAGGCAATGCTGTTATCAAGTGGAAAGCAATTACATAGTGATGACTGAGACCAAAAATACTTCGTTGACAGATGCTTTGAAAAATACAAACAATGTTATTTTCTCTGTCTTTTCAAGAGTAACAGCTTGCTTTCAGAGAGATGGGAAATTTTCATGGAAAGTACTGGTTAACTGCATTGCCAATGGTTCCTCCACAGCCTTAGCAATATTGTTTATAAATAGTTTAATATTCTTTCCTTGTTTGATGATAATTTTCATTATTTATTAAGATAATGTTGTAAAGTCACTGGTTATTCTTTACACGATTTTGTAAATTACATTAAATTACTGAACAAATTGTTAGCAAAACAAAAGAAAAGGAAGCATATGGGCTTTGAGTAATATTGTGCATTTACAATTGAGCTGACTAGAGATGACTAAAGTGATAAAATATTAGGGTACAAGCAAATAAAAACATTATAAAACATGTTCTTTTAGTTATTTCATAGAATCATAGAATCATAGAATGCTTAAGGTTGGAAGGGACCTCTAGAGATCCTCTAGTCCAACCCCCCTGCACACGCAGGGTCACCTAGAGCACATGGCACAGGGCTGCGTCCAAGCGGGTTTTGAAGATCTCCAGAGAAGGAGACTCCACAACCTCTCTGGGCAGCCTGTTCCAGTGCTCTGTCACCCTCACTGTTAAGAAATTTTTCCTTAAGTTCACGTGGAACTTTTGGTGCTTCAGTTTGTGGCCATTACCTCTATTTATATTCATTTGCACTTACTTTGTAAGAATCATCTGGCAAAGAAATTTTCTGACAATAATATTGTCAGAATATTCCAACGGCAAGCGAGTACACTTGTTGAAACTCATTTCTCAGTTCTCAGTTCAGAATAGCTACAAATTGCACTAACTAGTGACATTTCTTGAACTGAGAACCTTTTTAGAAATCTGAATATTCACATGAGACATCTGACTGTAAGGTCTCACAGACAGGTAAATGTATAACGCTAATAACTGGGTTGTACTCAGTTTTATCAGTAATACCATTGCCATGAAGAGAAGGGGATTAAGTCTAATAGTATGGGACATTTTCACAGGAGTGGAACTGTATAATTGTTTCTACCACTACAGTTACATTGGTTGTAGTTGTACAGATTTATTATTTACAAAGTACGTTTACAAATGATGTTTGTTAAATCAAGAAATTCAGCAGAAGAAATGAATACACTGTGAATACTGAACATTTAAGCAATCTGAAGAGCCAGATTGACTTTAAATAGCCAAATGTTTTTTAAAAGTCACAGTATTCTCACAACCTCCATGCAAAAGGAATTAACTGAATAGTTATATATTGATCTTTTTTATAGAGAATGAATAATCTTTGATATTATTTTGTAAATATATTATTTCCCAGAATTAAACTTTGGCAGAATGTGTGTGCTTGATTTCTTGCAAGAAAATAAACACATAAAGCATTTTTCATGATCTGATATTAACATGAAGTGTAATGTGTTTGATTGCCAGCTTTTCATGGACAAGAAATTTCAAGCATTTCCTTTCCTGGAACTATTGTGTTCTGTGAAATTAGCTGACAAAAAATTATAATTTAAGAAAATACTTCTTTCATAATGTTTGTCATCATTATATTCTTTCCTCTAGTTTAGCAAGGAAATTTACTTCCTGTGTCATGTATTGAAAATATATAGATAAATTAAAAGAGAGTGATTCAAAGAAATTGGAATAATACAATTCATATTGTGATTTGTAGGACCCAAGTCCTGAATCTGGTGTCCCAGGACAATCGAACTGCACATGAACTGATTCAGCTGATAATTGGACGCACTGCTAGCATATCCCAAAGGCAAAAATAAGACTCTTAACATTTAGGTAAAATCAATGCACAAATTCAATTAAAAAATGAAACCCACAGTGAATTCCAAGTCCATTCCCTGCCTTCAAAATGAGATGCTTTTCTGTAAGCGGTATCAGTGCAATTCTGCTGTTTAACAAGTGGATTAGGTTCTGGAAAGATAAGCCAATGCTACAAGCTTCTTTGCACAGAGGGTAAGGATTTATCAACCTGTGGATGGGTTGGGTACATCCTTCATCTCAGTATATTTCACACCTCAAAATCCAGCAAAAATATCTGTAATCTGTACCTACCTGGCTACTTAAGCAGGACTGAAACAGAGTAGACAGGATAGGATACTATGGGTAGGAAGAAAGAAAGGAAGAAAGAATATAACATATGGATGATTGATTCCAGGCACAGTATCCAGCTAGCAGGCTCATTTTCTTATATGGCTTGTGTAGGCCTGTGTAGATGATTCAGATATCATAATGCCAAGTCACATAATAAATAAAAACCCAATTATACTCATCACCTCGTATTTTGGCCAATGCAACACTTGGCCTCATTCCATCCTATGGGATCATTTTTGTGTAAAACAAGACAGATACTTTAGCAAAGGAGATTTTTTTTTGCCTTGGATATGAGATATATAGTGCCCCAGATCTGTACCAAGCCCAAGTTCCTCTAAGGCAGAATGATAGAGGAAATTACTCTTAATGTGGCTTAGGGGCAATTATGATTGTTGTTTTCTGATTTGCAATAGCGAAAGAAACACGAAACATAAGAAGTTTCTTTCTCTCTCACGCACCCCTATAAACCTCCAACACATATATTGGCTGCATACTTATGCAGCAAGAAAAGGATTCTCCATAGATTATATGTACAAAGGGGAAACACGTGATTTTTTTTTTTAAAAAAAAAGCTAAATAAAGAAAAAGCAAGTACAACTGTTCCTTCCATTATCTTAAACAGCATTAGGCTTGAGCCACAAGAATAGCATTGCATTAACCAACTTGTAGTCAACTGCTGCCTAAGAGCATTTGCAACCTCATATTTAGGCTAAAAGTCTCTTTGCACCAAGAGGGCTCTCCAAGAAAAGAATGCCAGGAAGTCACCATGTCCCAGGGAGCAATCTAATACTTTGCAATCCTGAAGCATCCCATTGAAGCTGTTCTTTTGTGCTCCAAATCATGAAGAATATGGGGGCAGAAGAAACAGAGCATGCACGAATAACAACTAACCTACTGGCAGTGCTGTTTCCAGGATAACATTCAAGTCTCTTCTCAAAAAGATATTAAGTATTTTATGAAAAAGCACAAAGGTTTCAACAAAAGAGACGAAAAGAGCCCTGAATCAGAATATGCTGCAATATGGTGATTGGCAAACTCCATCAAGTGTAAAAAACATGGACTCCAGTACCTTCAATACCATTTTACAGATTAATTATTTAATCACTGAATATTGGATAAAAAGAAGAGGCCACACTATTTCCAGCTGTGCTTTCTGCAGATTTGGAAGTGGTTTGACACTGCTTCTTACTGAGTCAGCCCCTCAAATGGGGTTGACCCAGTAGACAAAGAAGAAGACAGTAGACAAAGAAATACCTGCATTTCAGGCTCCTAATTTAGTGAAGGATCAATACGGCCCTCTCTTTTCCTTTATATCCATATCACCATAACCTTGCTAAACCAAGAGCTGTTTCTAATCCTGTATACTAAAGACATCCAACTTTTCTTTTTAATTTTTGCTCAAACAAATGAAATCTAATGGAGTGTAAAGGGAGAAGCTGTTCAATCTCAGAAGCACATTCTCAGATCATTTTGATGCATTTTTATGACATTCTATATTCAAAGTTGCAACGAGCCAAATATTATAAATCCTGAAAGGATTTCGTACCGTTAATATTTCCCATGTTACATAACTTGTAAAAGGAAATCAGTGTATTCTAGGAAGGATGTAAGCAGGAGGAAGCAGCCTGAAGCCTAAAGCTAGGTATCTACTAATTAAGATATGCAATAAAAATGTTAATCATGTAAACTTAGAGAGGATGGGGGAAAAGAGATTACATAATCCTCTTGGCACCATGTAATGTCTCACTGCTCTCACATAAGAAAATGATGAGTAGGTAAACAAGGAGAAAGAGAAAAAAACAGGTCCTTTGATTATGGGCCAAAGATGAATCAGTTTCAAACAGCTCCTCCAGCCTATGTTAACAATTCAAGTTGGAAATATGCAGATCTAAGAGCTCTCTCTAGAGTGCCAACCCAGGGATAGCTTGGAGAAACTAACCAAGCAGCTGCAGAAGAAAGCTGGGAAACAGGCATTTTTAAGGAAGATTCTTATCAAGTATGGTCATAACTAGGGGTTGGTTATTTTATTTCTTTATAACTCTTCTGTTGCAAATATTTTGAGTAAACATACTATTTGTTTCAGTGTCCTGCATTATAAATGCTTCAGTGCTACCCAGCAGGTACTTCACATTTTCGTGGATCCTAAAAGCCAGGGGTCTGGGATTGGGCTTGTAGCCTTGTTGCCCGGTAAATGTGGTGTGCCTTGTAAACAGGCTTTGTGCTGAGCCAACAGCACAGAACTCAGGACTTTCCAGGCTTTGCCAGGACTTGTTTTGGCCTTGTTGAAATGGCCGGAAAATGAAACACCAAAAATTCCATAGGAACTTAAGGAAAAATTTCTTAACAGTGAGGGTGACAGAGCACTGGAACAGGCTGCCCAGAGAGGTTGTGGAGTCTCCTTCTCTGGAGATCTTCAAAACCCACTTGGATGCAGTCCTGTTCCACGTGCTCTAGGTGTCCCTGCGTATGCAGGGGGGTTGGGCTAGATAATCTCTAGAGGTCCCTTCCAACCCTAAGCATTCTATGATTCTATGATTCTATGTTTTAGCTTGTTTAGCTGTAACAGCAATCATCTAATGACTGCTTTATTTCAGCTTTTAAACAGGTGTATAGGGTGATAGTAAGAGCTTTCTTTGTAGAATTAAATATTTTTGACCCTAGAATAAAATACAACGTATAGGATTATGGGCAAGGGATGGTAGCACGGGTCTTGAACCACAGGAAAATTCCAGAGTTCGCAGGGCTATAAACAATTTACCAGTGGTCAGTTAATGATTATTAAAGGAAAGCCACTTTGGAAGATGGGTAAAAATAATTTAAAGGGTAACAAACACAATGAAGAACTAGCATCTAATCTATGTAAATGCACTATATACTGTAAGTTAAGACGTAATGAAGAACTGCAGATCAGTGAATAAAAAGCTAGGCTTAGAGCATATTAGAAAATGTATAAAATGACCCCAAGGCAAAGCCAAAAGTGAGGAGAAAGAAAGTGTTATCATCTACCTCAGAGCTGTTCCAATGAAGGACAAAGGGTGCTGACCATGGGCTGCAATCAGCCCACCCAGCTCCCAGTCAAAGCCACGAACCTTAGGATCTAGAAGCACAGTGGAAGGGTGAGAATGATACCACAGAAAGGTGGAGAGACTAGACAGCTTGTGTGTAAATAATTTGAACCAGAAGTGTTTATATAATTGTAACTGCACTAATAAGCATATCTTGATTAAAGTGCTAAGACTTAGAATAACAATAAATAAACAGCTTTGTAAATGAGATATAATATTTTCCCCATAGAAGGATTTCTAGTGTAGCATACAGGTAGCAGTAAATGCCTCTTACTGTGTAACCTGGATGCAACAAACTGGTAACATATCCAAGGGGCGCTGTATACCAGCATGTTTCTTTGGGGCCCCCAAAAGGTAAAAAGACACATCCCCACCGAGTTGTTGAGCTATCTTAGGAGATAATGATATAAAATGTGCATAGAGAAAGCATCTCGCCAAGAATCTCCTTGTTCGGAAGCAGGCTAGTAAGTCCTTACAGTGAGGTCATGAGAGACCCATTGTGAGGTCGTCCATTGTGAGGTCACGAGAGGCGCATTGTGACGTCATCCATAGTGAGATCCTCCATTGTGAGGTCACGAGAGGCCCATTGTGAGGTCACGAGAGGCCCTTTGTGAGGTCACGGGAGGCTCACTGTGAGGTCATCCATGGTGAGGTCACGACAGGCCCATTGTGAGGTTGTCCATGGTGAGGTCACGACAGGCCCATTGTGCGGTCATCCTTTGTGAGGTCATCCATTGTGAGGCTACGAGAGGCTCATTGTGAGGTCACGAGAGGCCCATTGTGAGGTTACCAGAGGCCACTGTGAGGTCGTCCATTGTGAGGTCACGAGAGGCCCATTGTGAGATCACGAGAGGCCCATTGTGAGGTCGTCCATTGTGAGGTCACAAGAGGCCCATTGTGAGATCACAAGAGGCCCATTGTGAGTTCATCCATTGTGAGGTCACGAGAGGCCTACTGTGAGGTCGTCCATTGTGACGTCGTCCATTGTGAGGTCACGAGAGGCCCACTGTGAGGTCGTCCATTGTGAGGTCACGAGAGGCCCGTTGTGAGGTCATCCATTGTGAGGTCACGATAGGACTACTGTGAGGTCGTACATTGTGAGAGCACGAGAGGCTCATTGTGAGATCGTCCATAGTGAGGTCACGAGAGGTCCTTTGTGAGGTCGTCCATTGTGAGGTCACAAGAGGCCCATTGTGACGTCGTCCATTGTGAGGTCGTCCATTGTGAGGTCACGAGAGGCCCATTGTGAGGTCGTCCATTATGAGGTCACGAGAGGTCCATTGTGAGCCTGTCAATCGTGAGATCATGAGAGGCCCATTGTGAGGTCATCCATTGTGAGGCCAAGAGAGGCCCATTATGAGGTCACGAGAGGCCCATTGTGAGTTGGTCCGTGGTGAGTCTTTCCATTGTGAGGTCGTCCATTGTGAGGTCACGAGAGGCCCATTGTGAGGTCTTCCACTGGGAGGTCGTCCATTGTGAGTTTGTCCATTGTGAGGTCACGAGAGGCCCACTGTGAGTTGGTCCATGGTGAGGCCTTCCATTGTGAGGTCACGAGAGGCCCATTTTGAGGTCACGAGAGGCCCATTGTGAGGTCACAAGAGTCCTACTGTGAGGTAGTCCATTGTGAGGTCACGAGAGGCCTGTTGTGATGTCACGGGAGGCGCATTGTGAGGCCGTGCATTGTGAGGTCGCCCATTGTGAGGTCACGAGAGGCCCTTTGTGAGGTGGTCCATTCAGAGGCCATGAGAGGCCCATTGTGAGGTCGTCCACTGTGAGGTCACGAGAGGCCCTTGTGAGGTCATGAGAGGCCCATTGTGAGGTGGTGCATTGTGAGGTCCTCCATCATGAGGTCAGGAGAGGCACATAATGAGGTGGCCCATTGTGAGGTCACAAGAGCCCTTGAGAGGTCATCCATTGTGAGGTCTTCCATAGGGAGCTCAAGAGAGGCCCATTGTGAAGTCACAAGAGCCCCATTGTGAGGTTGTCCATTGTGAAGGCATGAGAGGCCCATTGTGACGTCGTCCATTCTGATGTCATGAGAGGCTCTTTGTGAGGTCGTCCATCGTGAGGTCGTCCATTGTGAGCCACAAGAGGCCCATTGTGAGGTCACGAGAGCCCCATTGTGAGGTTGTCCATTGTGAAGGCATGAGAGGCCCATTGTGACGTCGTCCATTGTGAGGTCACGAGAGGCCCATTGTGACGTCATCCATTGTGACGTCGCCCATTGTGAGGTCACAAGAGGACCATTGTGAGGTCACGAGAGGCCCATGGTGATGTCGTCTATTATGAGGTCATGAGAGGCCCATTTTGAGGTTGTCCATTGTGAGGTCGTACATTGTGTAGTCACGAGAGGCCCATTGTGAGGTCGCCCATTGTGAGGTCAAGAGAGTCACATTGTGAGGTCGTACATTGTGAGGTCAAGAGAGGCCCATTGTGTCGTCGTCCATTGTGATGTCATGCATTGTGAAGTCGTCCACTGTGAGGTCACGGGACCCCACTGTGAGGTCAACCATTGACAGGGGATGAGAGGCCTATTGTGAGGTCACGAGAGGTCCATTGTGAGGTCGTCCACTGTGAGATCGTCCATTGTGAGGTCGTCCATTGTGAGGTCATGAGAGACCCATTGTGGGGTCATGAGAGGCCCATTGTGAGGTTGTCCATTGTGAGGTCACGAGAGGCCTGTTGTACGGTCACGGGAGGCCCATTGTGAGGTCATTCATTGTGAGGTCTTCCATTGTGAGGTCACGAGAGGCTCGTTGTGAGCTCATCCATTGTGAGGTCATGCATTGTGAGGTCGTCCTTTGTGAGGTCACGACAGGCCCATTGTGAGGTTCTCCTTTGTGAGGTCATCCATTGTAAGATCACGAGAGGCCAATTTGAGGTCGTCCCTTGTGAGGTGGTCCATTGGGAGGTCACGAAAGGCCCATTGTGAGGTCATCCATTGTTAGGTGGTCCATTGTGAAGTCACGAGACCCCATTGTGAGGTCATGCATTGTGAGGCCACGAGGGGCCCATTGTGAGGTCGTCGACTGTGAGGTCATGAGAGGCCCATGGCAAGGTAGTGCATTTTGAGGCCGTGCTTTGTGAGGTCGTCCATTGTGAGGTCACGAGAGATCCATTGTGAGGTCATCCATTGTGAGGTCGTCCATTGTGAGATCAAGAGAAACCCACTGTGAGGTTGTCCATTGTGAGGTCATGAGAGGCACCTTGTGAGGTCGTCCATTGTAAGGTGGTCCATTGTGAGGTCACGGGACTCCATCGTGAGGTCAACCATTGACCAGGGACGAGAGGCCTATTGTGAGGTCACAAGAGACCCATTGTGAGCTTGTCCATTGTGAGGTCACGAGAGACCCATTGTGAAATCACGAGAGGCCCATCGTAAGGTCGTCCATTGTGAGGTCACGAGAGCCCATTGTGAGGTCAAGAGAGGCCCACTGTGAGTTCACAAGAGGACCATTGTGACGTCGTCCATTGTGAGGTCATGCATTGTGAGGTTGCCCATTGTGAGGTCACGAGAGGCCCACTGTGAGATCACAAGAGGGCCATTGTGAGGTCGTCCATTGTGAGGTCATGCATTGTGAGGTTGCCCATTGTGAGGTCACGAGAGGCCCACTGTGAGATCACAAGAGGGCCATTGTGAGGTCTTCCATTGTGAGGTCACGAGAGGCCCACTGTGAGATCATGAGAGGCTCATTGTGACGTCGTTCATTCTGAGGTCATTAGAGGCCCATTGTGAGGTTGTCCATTGTGAGGCCGTTCATTGTGAGGTTGTCCATTGTGAGGTCATGCATTGTGAGTTCGTCCATTGTGAGGTCACGAAAGGCCCATTGTTAGGTCGTCCTTTGTGAGGTCATCCATTGTGAGGTTAAGAGAGTCACATTGTGAGGTAGTGCATTGTGAGGTCACGAAAGGCCCATTGTGAGGTCATCCATTGTGAGGTCACGAAAGGCCCATTGTGAGGTCGTCCATTGTGAGGTGGTCCATTGTGAGGTCACGAGAGTCCATTGTCAAGTTTTGCATTGAGAGGGGACGAGAGGCCTATTGTGAGGTCACAAGAGACCCTTTGTGAGCTCGTCCATTGTGAGGTCACGAGAGGCCCACTGTGAAGTCATGAGAGGCCCATTGTGCGGTCGTCCATTCTGAGGTTGTCCATTTTGAAGTTTCGAGAGGCCCTTTGTGAGGTCGTCCATTGTGAGGTCGTCCATTGTGAGGTCACGAGAGGCCCATTGTGAGGTCGTACATTATGAGGTCACGAGAGGCCCATTGTGAGGTCGTCCATTGTGAGGTCGTGCATTGGGAGATCAAGAGAGGCCCACTGTGAGATCGTCCATTGTGAGGTCATGAGAGGCCCATTGTGAGGTCCTCCATTGTGAGGTGGTCCATTGTGAGGTCATGAGAGTCCATTGTCAGGTTTTGCACTGAGAGGGGACGAGAGGCCTATTGTGAGGTCACAAGAGACCCTTTGTGAGCTCGTCCATTGTGATGTCACGAGAGGCCCATTGTGAAGTCTTCCATTGTGAGGTCACGAGATGCCTATTGTGAGCTCGTCCATTGTGAGGTCACGAGAGGCCCATTGTGACGTCGTCCATTATGAGGTCACGAGAGGCCCATTGTGACGTTGTCCACTGTGAGGTCATGCATTGTGACGTCATCCATTGTGAGGTCACGAGAGCCCATTGTGAGGTCACGATAGGCCCACTGTGAGATCACAAGAGGCCCATTGTGACTTCGTCCATTGAGAGGTCCCTGGAGGACCATTGTGATGTTGCCCATTGTGAGATCACGAGACGCCCGTTGTGAGGTTGTCCGTTGTGAGGTCACGAGAGGCCCATTGTGAGGTCGTCCATTGTGAGGTCACGAGAGACGCATTGTACGGTCACAGGAGGCCCATTGTGAGGTCGTTCATTGTGAGGTCTTCCATTGTAGGGTCACGAGATGCCTATTGTGAGGTCGTCCATTGTGAGGTCACGAAAGGCCCATTGTGAGGTCATACATTATGAGGTCACGAGAGGCCCATTGTGAGGTCGTCCATTGTGAGGTCGTGCATTGTGAGGTCATCCATTGTGAGGTCAGGAGAGGCCCATTGTGATGTCACGAGAGACCCATTGTGAGATTGTCCATTGTGAGGTTGTCCATTGTGAGGTCGTCCATTGTGAGGTCATGAGAGGCCCATTGTGAGGTCGTCCATTGTGAGGTCACGAGAGACGCATTGTACGGTCACAGGAGGCCCATTGTGAGGTCGTTCATTGTGAGGTCTTCCATTGTGAGGTCACGAGATGCCTATTGTGAGGTCGTCCATTGTGAGGTCACGAGAGGCCTATTGTGACGTCGTCCATTGTGAGGTCACGAAAGGCCCATTGTGAGGTCATACATTATGAGGTCACGAGAGGCCCATTGTGAGGTCGTCCATTGTGAGGTCGTGCATTGTGAGGTCATCCATTGTGAGGTCATGAGAGGCCCATTGTGATGTCACGAGAGACCCATTGTGAGGTTGTCCATTGTGAGGTTGTCCATTGTGAGGTCGTTCATTGTGAGGTCTTCCATTGTAAGGTCACGAGATGCCTATTGTGAGGTCGTCCATTGTGAGGTCATGAGAGGCCCATTGTGAGGCCATCCATTGTGAGGTGGTCCATTGGGAGGTCAACCATTGACCAGGGACGAGAGGCCTATTGTGAGGTCACAAGAGACCGATTTTGAGCTTGTGCATTGTGAGGTCACGAGAGGCCCATTTTGAAATCACGAGAGGCCCATTGTGAGGTTGTCCATTGTGAGGTCGTCCACTGTGAGGTCATGAGAGGCCCATTGTGAGGTCGTCCATTGTGAGGTGGTCCATTGTGAGGTCACGGGACCCCATTGTGAGGTCAACCATTGACCAGGGACAAGAGGCCTATTGTGAGGTCACAAGAGACCCATTGTGAGCTTGTCCATTGTGAGGTCACGAGAGGCCCATTGTGAAATCATGAGAGGCCCATTGCGAGATCGTCCATTGTGAGGTCGTCCATTGTGAGGTCACGAGAGCCCATTGTGAGGTCGTGCATTGTGAGGTGGTCCATTGTGAGGGCACGAGAGCCCATTGTGAGGTCACGAGAGGCCCACTGTGAAATCACAAGAGGGGCATTGTGAGGTCTTCCATTGTGAGGTCACGAGAGGCCCATTGTGAGGTCGTCAATAGTGAGGTCATGAGAGGCCAATTGTGAGGTCGTGCATTCTGAGGTCATCCATTGTGAGGTCACGAGGGGCCCATTGTGAGGTCGTCCATTGTGAGGTTATGAGAGGCCATTGTGAGGTCACAAGAGGGCCATTGCAAGGCCGTGCATTGTGACGTCACGAGATGCCCATTGTGAGGTTGTCCATTGAGATAGGACGAGAGGCCTATTGTGACGACAGTGAAAGCTGAAAATTTTCTTATGTTCGGAATAGATCTGAATTTGTGGTTGCTGCTATATGCTGCAGCCCCAGGCTTTGGACTGGACTGAATGCTGCTGAGAACCGCCCCTTCATCATGAACATATGGACGGGTACCACAATTTTGGATTCTCCCTTTTAGGCAATTTACTAGGATCTTTTTTTTCCACAAGTTCAGCTGGGTTCTTTGCTCAAGCAACCAGTAATGTCTTTTTTTTTTTTTTTTTTTCTCTCTCTTTCAGAGGAGGAGTCCTTTTTTAATACAAAAAAAAATACCACTGCTTAACATCATTTCATTCTTTCAGTTCTGTTAAGATTAAAAATGCTTATCAAATGACATAACCATACACTTCAGAGCACATAATATTTTCAGCATAATTTACTTTTTAATTAGAAAGCACAACAGTTAATCACAGCAATAGGCTAATTTCTAGCCAAAATGAACGTCTTGGCACTAATTTTGATAAACTTTTATTGTAACATCACCAATATTATAGCTTTAAAATCCCCGCACTGAAATATTTTTTCATTATATTTACGCCAGATAATATATTCATCCTTGGTCCAATACAAAGAATATTATCAATTAATTCTATGCCTACATTTATGCTAGTCATAAGTAACCATGTAAAGTTCAAACACTGCATTTATTTATTACATGGACAAAGATGGCTGCTGTTTGGGGATTTTATGTATTAATATTTGCTTTATTACTTTGAGTTTGCCTTTGTAAATTGCTTTTAAAATATTTCTAAATTCTATTACTTAAATTCCAAAACAGTAATAATGATTTGCAACATGTAGTTTTAGCTTGCAATAGTAATACTTCTAGAGAACTATACATAATTTCTAGCAAATAAGGGCCTGGAATAGCTCTAACAGTATAAGTACTTCAACTACATATAACAAACCTCTGTGGGTTTGGATAAGTTTTTGTTATATGAAACTGCTTGTTTTGGTACACTGTGGCAATGTGAGTGTCAAATGCTGAAGAGAAAATAACATGAATTGGAAATAAATATATAATGCTTGTGTGAAGATTACATCTCACTAATCGACACTTTTAAAGAAAATCAACACATTTTAAGGAAAGCTATTTAAAGAGGAGAGATAAAAAATTATGTTCACTTATTATATAAAGTGTAAGAAAAGCAAGGAAAATATGATTTTTGAATCCAAGCATATTACATATATATCTCCTCTAACATTTTAAAAATATATGTGGAATAGCTGAAAGTATGCTACTCAAATAAACAATAATATTTTGTATTTTTTTATGTATCAAATGATTACTGTTGTTTTACAAAGAAGGTAACATATGGGTTATATGAATCATCTGGGTGCAGACTGGTGTAAGATCTGCTAGTGCTCAGTCATAATGACATCCTCCTAAATCAACTTGGTGTGCAAGAGCAGTCCATAAAGTATTTTTGAGTCAGTTTTAATTTTGGTACACTGACTTTACTTTCACTGGTAACATATGAAGTTTTTTTGCACATAATTGATGTTTTCCAGGCAGTCTTCAAGCAGAAATGGATTTCAGCACATGATACAGGTATTTTTAAAGGTGAAATACAACCCAATAGCATGTGGGTTGGGAACAGACCGTGTATATCAAGGTACAGTCTGGAGAATAGGGCAATAAATACACAGGAAACAATGACAAACCTCTAACCCTTAACCGTGTGGCACTACCACCCCATGCAATAATTTAGAATATCAATAAAACTGGATGGAACATCAACAGAAATGCCTTCCCAAGAATATCACTGACAAATCAAAGGTTAAAACTGCCATGAACATGCCTTTCTTTTTTTTTTTTTCTTTGCACTTGGGAGTTTGAAAGAAAAGCTAAATTTACTCCACTCGATAGTCACTGATGTATATAATTAAATAGAAAGGTTTTGGAGGATGTGAGTTTTATGGTTACCATGGCAACTAGCACCTAGATGGTCCATATTCTCATCCTCTTCTACCATCAAAAAGAAAAAAGGAAAAAAAAAAAACTGTCTATCACCCACTTGGAAACAAATAGGTTTTCTGCTGCTCAAACTCACATTGTTCTTAGCAGGCATCTATTATTGCTCAGAATCAGGCCCCTGGGATAATCAACTCTGGAAATGCTCTCCTCTGGAAATCTCCTCTGGTTTTATGACAGAGCAATATGCATAAACTTTTGAAACATATTTATAGTGAGAGTAAGTGAAAAGTTTTCACCCAATCTCACTTTACAGTCATTTTAGCCTGAACTAAAGCTGAACGAAATGGAAGTGCTGAATACACTATGGTCAGAGAAAATATTTACATGTTCGCGTTGCTAATAAAATCTCCCTCGTGACCTTTTTGCATGGTGTATCTGAGAACTTTACAGAATGGGCCAGCAGGTATGAGACGCAGTCTTGAAGTGAATCAAAGTTGTTATCTATGGTTAAAACCTCTAGAACTTTGTGGACACTTCTGAAATCATTTGTTTAGAAGGCTCCTAACTGCAAAATTTCTCATGTGAGCTTTTTGATAGACACAGAAATTCAGGCCTGCAAAAGCAATAGCCATTTTAGTAAGTTTGCCATCTCTTCCCTCAGAGACCTCACAAATGCTATCCATCATTTTTAATGCAATCCTTAACGCCCTGGGAAACTTTTTCTGCCGTATGCACGCATATGAAAGAAATAAATGGTATTAACATTAATGTTAAAATGGCAGGCAGATTCTTTTCAGTTTCCTCCTGAAATTGTTGTTTTTCATTCCAAGTGAGTTTGAAAGCAATTTCTTAATCTCTTTCTCTCTTTTTTCTCTCCCTCTCTCTTTTAAATAAGTAATTGTTTCTGGAATATTAGAGGTGAAAAAAATAAAAGAACAACAACAACATATAACACCTATTTATCACATACTGGATTTTGGTCTTCTAGTAATTAGAATATACCACACATCAAAATTTAATACCTTTATTTATTAACTAAATATTTCTTATGAGAATGACAGCTTACCCTTTTGCATTCTTTCACTCTTTTCCCAGTGGGCCTTCCAATACTTACTTCTAGACATCTTAACTTTAAAACATACTCATTTCCATTCTGTGATCAGAATATAAATACCTGATTCTGCCAGACAGGCATACAAGAAGCTACTTTTTTCTTCTCAGTCAGTGAAGCTTCTAATTTTGCTAGTCCATCCTTTTAGATGGAAACAACAATGGCGAAAGTCCAGAAATAGGACTAGAGAAAGGTTTTGCACAGGCACCATGCTGCAAATATGCCTATAAGCTTTCATGTACTTCAAGATCTTCAGTGTACCTGCCAACCCATATGCAGAAGACAGATGTTCCTCCTTCCACTTTGTTAACTACCTTGTCACAATACATCACCATTTATGTATTACTTCTTGGAGGTGTGGTTTACACAAGGCATTCTGCCGTTCCTCTTACGTGTGAATAGAACTGGAGAAGCACCTGCTAAAGCTATGATGTTATTTCATGTTTATTTAGCTATTATAAATGATCTTTACTATTCATATTACATAGAGATTATTTAAATCTGTTCTGTGTTCTCTGCAGGTAACAGCTTGCAAAGCTGAAGACAGAAATCATTTGGCTGTCAGCATTATATGCTCTTTGGTGGCTAACCTGAAATAGGTTAGCTTAAAGGCTGGCAAGATATCCAAGCTCCTAGCCCAATTAGGCATTTTTTTCATCTCACTCAGGTATTGCCAGCAAGAACAGGCTGGCTGCCCTATGTCTAGTCCTATCCAGGAATTTGAGACAAATGAAGCATTTCCATGTGAATTTGAAAAGAGTTATTGTATATGAAAAACTCGTGTCGTGACTAGTGTGGGGCATTTTATCCAAGGACCTCAGAGAGACAAGGACAAGAACCATGTATAAGATACATGGAGGTAGACAGCTGACTCCTAAGGTGTGGGTGGTTATCCTGAGCACTCCAAGTGACATTGTTTGTCACTGTGATGTACGGGTTCACAACCCATGATTTGATATCAGATATCAATTTACTGACCTTAGATCAGAAACTTCATGTTGCTTACCTACTTGGTAAGGGTCCAAAGGGAGGTCAAACTCATCGGTCTCACTGCAAAATATATTCTTGTTTTCCACTGCACCGAATAAAAAAATGTAAAAATTAGCAGTTCACAAGGTTAATAAGCAAAGGTATATTTTCTGGTATACTCCATTATTTATCTTAGGTAAACTGCCTTATGCTTTCAAGATAAAAGATTATGGAAAGAGATAAGAACAAAGCATATGGAATCCTGTCCTTGTTTTCCCTGCCTCCTTCTGATTTACACTGCTTTGACTGAAAGCGGAATTGGAATTATGTTAAGGGAGTTGAAGGCAACTCACCTTCAGTAAAACACACCCTGCCCTTTTTTTCTAAACATCAAACACAACTGCATATATAAGGCTATTCAACACAGGGAGTGATAAAACACAGGCATAATTCATAGGCAGACAAAGAAATGTCAGAATTACTGAAGCACACGAGCACTCCCTAAAATATTCATATAGCCCAGCACACTGTCAGACTCTCCAGCAGAAATAAGGAAAGGGAAGTTGGGAGGGCTGCTGTTCACACACCATCAGTCCAAAGTTATTTAGCACAATTGTTTCTGTAATTGCCGCTCACCGGGAACGCTCCGTGTTCAATGGTCCTCGAAAATCAGACTTCCAATTGGCTGATGATGGGTTTTGTTAGATGCACACGCTGAGCTGTGAAATACAGCTGCACATGGCGACACTGGAAAATTCGTGGCACTACCATAGGCTTTGGGTGAAGAGGGTCTTAACAGGATTTGAGCTATTTTTCCACATACAAACATTTTTCTATTCTGCTGAATTAATACATATATATAAAAGCCAAAGCTACTAAAATCCTGTATCTCATAGGTGATTTAACCTGAGGTGGGAAAAACTTCAACGACAATCATGTGTTTTCTGAGAAGAGTCTTAAGGAATTTGTGCTTAACCAAGTTAATCCATACCATTGCCCTTGAAAAAGAGCCAAGTCTGAGATGTCACAAGTGTTACAAAATTGAGGTTATCTAAAAAGCTTTCCAGATGCCCTGTTTTATTATTTATTGTTATTAGCACACATGCAACCCCATCCCTCAACTCCTAATCAACATAAATGAGGTGCCTTCAGCTTTTATCAACAAGAGTGGCAAGAGTCTAGTGACTGGAGCAGGAGAGAAACAGGGGGACACCTTCTCCCCCTGGGAATATCAGATGACAGGTCGCTCTCCTACGGTATGTTTGGGGCTGTGAGGCAAGAGGAGGCTTGGGACTGCGAGGGAGCAGGAGCACATTCCTCTGCCCAGCACAGGCTGTCCCTAGGTTTTATAGGGATGTGCCAGAGGAAGGGACTGCTGAAAGTCACCAAGCTCACATACTCTTCCTAAGTAGCATTCACCCTTGCTGCCACTAGGGATTGGCTATTGCCGGAGAGGGGTCTTTGCTCTCACCAGCTGAGGTGTGTTTTACCTTATACCATCAGTCAATCTTTTCAACACTAGTACAGAGCACTACTAAACAGATGATAGGTGAATCACATCTATTTCTTACTGGTATGTAAAGCTTAACCAAAGCATTGTGCAAAGAAGTAACTGGAGCTATCAAAACTGCATCTTTCACCATCTCCTACACGCTTCTTCAGTAATCTGAATTTTAAAACAAAGCTTCCTGGTATTTGTGCCTGAAAGTGCATACTGAGAGAAACTGAAGCCAGATGGTTAGTTGTCAAAGTGACTAAAAAATTGCTTTTAAAAAGGTAGGCTTCCAATAATTAATAGTCCAGATTTTGAGATAATGTAAATCACTGAAGTGAATTGCACAGTTCTGATTTACACTGCCACATAATCTAGCTGTGTGTGTCCAATCCTTATTCTCAAAAACATTTAGAACAGATTGCTTGGATAACTCATTTTCAGGGGGAAAAAAATCCAAACATCCATTTGCTAAAAGCCTTTAAGGATGTGACATATTCTCAAGCACTCTAAAATGTAACTATGCGCTAATTAAAACTTCATGCTTTTAAATAACAATGCAGGAAAGAGATATGGCTCCAGCCAGAATAAGCATCCTACTACAGCGCGCAGTCCAGGGAGAGTTTTTAAAGGCACAAATGGCAGTGAGGCACCTCCTGTTCAAAACAGGCGATGACAGGGCAGGTCATGCAACTCTGCACTCTCTCAGCATCCTAATGTAAAGATGTCAGAAAGCTTCTGAAGACAAAAATCATTGTCACTTTTCTTTGCTGATCAAAGAAAACTTTGCAGTTTAAGTTTCAGCATAATTCTTAGCACTTGTAGAGTGGTAAAAAAGATATTATACTTCTTCCCACCTGGTAGGCATTTGTATTACACCATGCACGGCAATAATGAAGACAGATTAATGCTATTTATTTACTGACATTGACAAGAGTAGCCTGTCTTTGTTTCTGCATTTCATCATTAAAGTCTTGTTCTTGAGCCTCAAATAGCCCCAAGGCAAAGCAACACAATAATTAAATTAAAAAAAAAAAAGAAAGAAGAAAAAAAAAGACACAATGGAAATCAACAAAAGCCAGGAAATTGTGGTCAAACCAACAATCCAGCCTTAATTTACTTCAAGGGAAAAAAACAGCAGAAGAGGAAGGGTGTGGTGATATGTAAAAGTTTTCTCCCTTTGCACAAGCATTAGGGAACCTAAGTAGGCAGGTTAAACATTAATAGAATAATATAAAATAAACATGTGGCCGATAGCACAGTGCAGGAGCAGGCTGCTTGAGGCAGCTGTCAAATCTGCCTTTCCGGGTTTTCACAGCCCTACTAGACCAAGCTGCGGCTGACCTGATCTAGCACAGGTGACAGTCCTGGGGTCTGGCCTAAGTGACCTCCTGGGTCCTTTCCCACTGATATTTCTGCGACTTGATGATTCTGAAGAAACAACTGCAAGGCGGTGCGCCCAAGGCACTATCTGCTTATTCCTAGAGAAGAAAGGAATAGAAGTACTGCTGCTATGCCTTTATAGTTTGTGTGTAGGCTGAGACTTTTCCTTTCTGCCTCTAGTAGCATAACTCTTACTAAAACATGCAAATAGACACACCTCTTCTAATGAAAATAGTTATACTCTTAAGTGAGGATTTAATTACAGTGACAAAAATCATTGATTTTCACACATGGAAATAAATTTATTCCAATGCTTGTATTTGCAAGACTTGAACCATAAATAAATATGATATTCTTGGCTTACTTGCTTTAAATTCTTGAGCTGGCTTCTTTGATCTGCTTTATTTTTTCTTTATTAAAAATTAATTAAAGAAAGCTATCAAGCTCATCTTTCTGGCTGAAGTCAGCCGTCTTTGCTTGGATAAGTACAGACAGTATTTACAGTGGTGAGCTCAGTAAAGTCTGCTTTTAAAATGCTTATTATTTAAAAGGGTCATTGCCAAGGTGATTAGTACCAAATCCAAATGAGCTTTTAACCTGCCTCCATCACTCCACTGCTGATCTTACTAAAACAGTTCTTCCAGCAATGCCAGCCTCAAAAACCACCCCTTGGAGGTGAAACCCAGTAAAAGGCTTCTTGAAGTCTGAGGAGATTATGCCTCCTGCCGCCCTCCCACCAGCCGTCATCGTCACTTTCTTGGAGAGGTTAATCAGGTTTTTTCAGCTTGACCTCAGCATTTACTGTATCTATCTGACCTGTCTAAGACTGTACCTGTCATGTACTGCCCGGTGCTGTCCCTTGTCCAGGGACTATGGAGTCTCGCTCAGTGCTGAAGTCAGACTGTGGTTCCATCCTCAACATGGATGTCAAATTAGCTTCCCTCCCTTCCTTAGCCTTTCATCTCCATTCTCTCAATAAGGGAGATTTTAAGGATTCTTCCATTTGTCCTCTTTTTTCCTCTATTAGGGTTAATTTAGGGATACAGGCTATTCTGTTTTTATGTTTGATGTATGTGCCAGGTGGGTGATACTTTCTACCCAGATACAGCTACATGATGCCTTTGAAGGTATTCTTTCACTTTTGTTTACATCCCCTTATCAGTGGATATGCACTGACAAGAAAAATTCAATTAATTTCTCTTAAATATTCAAACAAAAGAGAAAGTCAACTCACACATTAATGGAGAACCTGCAGTTCATAAAGCTAAACATTTTTATGATTTTTGGCCAAATTTTGCACGCTTGATTTCTGCCTCAAAAGAAATTGAATAAGGATTTAAGGTTCCTGCTTCCAATTTTTCTTTCCCCAAATATTCTCTTGTTTTAATAAAGTACAGTAGGCTGGAAGCCAGGAGACCATTAATTGCTCTTTCATCATTTCTTCTGCATAACGCTAATAATTCTGTGTAGTTCAGTCTGCAATCAAGCAAGGTGCTATACATCTTTTGCATAGAAAGCAGAAAACTGTCAGTCCATCAGCTTAATCAGTGAAGGAGGTTTTCAAATGTTGTACAAGGTTACAGACGCAAACTGGGATTAAAATTTTATAAAGAACCTTGATGTTGTCCACTGTATATATATATATGTATATAAAAGCTTCTAGACCACTTGCTTCTGCAAAAATATTAAACAGAAGAAGCCAGGAAGTGAAAAGAACTTCTGCAGTCATCAGATTTTACACTCTGATTGTAGAAGATACCATGCATGCCATTTTCACAGCACAGCCGAGACAGGGTCACTTGAGCTGGGATTCCTAGGCCTTTCCATTACTCTTGAACGTATTTCTGAAAACCAAAAAGCATGTTTTCCAGGCCAGTATGGGGAATCTTATGGTTGCCATTTCTATAGGTTGAAATAAAATAAATATTTGGATTCTTTTATGTGAGTGAATTTGTACAAGTGTTACATGTTGAAGTGTAGTCTGGCTTTTTCTTTTCCTCTCTTCTCATTCTTTTTTCCCTCTCCCTTTACTTATTTGAAAATGTTCCACTTACTATGGAACAGAAAATCATGAATTCAGAGAAATTCACACACCTGTGCCTTATGCACCCTTTGTCCCCTTTGCAAATTGTCCACAAAAATTGTTGTGCTAGCTCATTAAAGGAGTATAATAATCCAGAGGGGCAATAACCACTGGGCTTTAGCTAGATGATTTTATTCACCAGCACAAGGCCTTTGTGATAACAACATCCACCATTAACTGGTGTGGTTGTTATAGTGATGGGCTTACCAATTAGTAAATAGCAACTAGCAATTAGTGCAAGTAGATGGAGTTTGCTGCCATAAAATGTTATCGTGTTTCTCCACCTCGAGTGTACCAGGGACTCTCAATCTTGCAAGGAGCTGACAAATTCGAGTGTATTTCTTCTCCCTGAAAGTAGAGGGGCACTCCACCTTATCAGGAGTCACCTTAGCCCAGCATCCTAGGTAAGGGGAGGGGAGGGATATGCATGGTCTAGACAGAGAACCTTGTCAGATGCCATTCCTGATCCCTGCTCAGCTTGTCAGTGCTAGACTCTGTCCTTTATATCCTTAGGAGAGGCATACATGACCGTGCTATGGTCTTCCTTACAAGGTGATCCTTCCAGATCTTCAGGTAACATCCATGAGACTGTCTGCTCTTTGCACAGTCAGCGAGATAAGTTTTGGTCTCTTATTAAGTGTTGTGTAAATTTATCAGTTCTTTAGCAAGTCGGGTATTATCTGCAAAATTTTAGCGAAGCCTCTGCAAGACTTCTCACTTCCCTGTGTTTCTGTTGGGGAGAATTCTCCATTGCTTTTCTGCCACATTGGTAGAGTTTGTGCAGTGACAGTTTTGGTTGTCACCAAACTCTTTACTAGCCCATCAAAATAGGCTCATGTCATGTTAGGGCAGATATAGGCACAAGGATGGATCAGACCCAGGCAGACACAACTTACAGGGATGCTTACATCCCTAACTCTGGTGTTCACTCCTCTGAACTCCCAGCAGTTGAGAGAGATAGGGACCCACTGCAGCGAGTCCTGTGAAGGACCATTAAAGTAATTACGGGACTAGCACATCTCTCCTATGAGAAGAGCCTCAAGTAGCTGGGATTGTTTAGCCTGGAGAAAAGACTGAGGGGGGATCTTACCAATGTTTATAAACATCTGACCGGGTATGGGAGGTAAAGAGGGTGAAGTCGGACTCCTCTCAGTGGTGTCTGGTGACAAGATGTGAGGCACAAACCAAACCACAGGACATAAGAAAACACTTTTTTACTGTAAGTATAACTGAACACTGGAACAGGTTGCTGAGAAAACTGGTGGAATCTCCATCCCCGGTGATATTCAAAACCTGTTTGGACAGGGTCCTGTGCAACTTGTTGTAGATGACCCTGCTCTGAGCAGGGATTTGGACCGGACCATCTCCAGAGATACATACCAGTCTCACCTATTCCGTGATTCTCTGACATCAGGCAGTCTTTCTTCCTCTATTTACTGCTCCTAACTTCATAAAATTGGTAAGAAAGCTTTCCAGCACATATTCTTCCTAGATCCACCGCTTCAAAACAGGTACCTGTCACCTTTTCTCCTTCACCGTTAAGCTATTCAGAAGTCTAATGGGGTACAAAGTGCTCAGCCAGAGCGGATTTCTGTACTCCTTGGCAATGCAGGAAAGTAGGCATCTGCGGCCCAATCCTGTTTGCCTCAGCCATGGGAGTAGCTTCATTGAAGTTACTCTTAAAACATGTAGGCTTTGCCCCTGGAGAAGAAAGCTTCCTTCACCTTTGGCACTGAATGCAAGATCACTCACTGTTCTGCTTCTGCTACGATACTTGGGTCCAAGGGATAAGGAAGACAACCAGACTCTAAAGTTCTCCAATTCTGTGAGGTTAACCTTCACTTTAATCCTTCTACTTTTCATTTATTTTCGTGAGTGCGCTTTCTTGAATATATCGGGTCACAGGCTTCAGTAGCAGCAGAAAGAGAAGGGGCAAAAACCATTGTTAGACAAGAATGCTAATTCTGAGAGTGAGCATCGAAAGGTTGAGTGAGCCTGTGCCACATTGTGAGAGTTCAGCAATGCGCCATTCATTTGTGTGACAAGCCTCATTATGAGGAGGCTTTATAAAAGCAATTCATTCCAAGGAAGCTTTGGATACAGTTCCATCAGAAGCAGAAAATAAAACCTGGGAGAACTGGGAAAAAGCAAAAAGAGCAGGCAGCAGAATCAAGGAGGAAGGCATACAAAAAAATCAGCTCTTTTGCAAGTTCATCTTTTCATTATGTTTGACATTCTTTGGGAGACAGAGCCGCGCCACACACTTGTGGCCTCAGGCACTAAAGCTGGGAGCAGATATTTCAAGAACTGAAGAACACACACACAGCTGCATAACACACAAAAGATATAAAAATCCAACTGACAAGATTGTGATGCCAACTTGCACCCGAATTGCAGCAGTCAAGGTAGTCTATTTGAAAGTAGAGAATTCTACATAATCCTAATTACTGCATTATCCTTAGATGGTGATGTGAGATCTCACATTCAGTTGAAAAATTAAAGTAAAATCTATTACAAACAGGCTAGATAGATTTTCTAAACAAAGAAAGCATATATCTAAATGTTACATGTGCATTTATGAGCAAAGAGAGATCATCAGTAATAGTTCTAAAAAGACAGCTAAAAAAAAAAAAGAAAGAAACTTGATAATACCTTACGGATTCTAATAACCTCTGGGGGGCTGTATTTGTCATTTTTAAGTCAACCACACCATTACCAAAAAATTAAAAGAAAACAAACAAACAATGTTTTGTGCTCCCTCTGCTGGTTCTGGTGCAGCAGGTAGCTGAAAAATATTAGACCTACAGTAGTGCTGTTTGACATAATTCAGTGACACTGAAGCAGAAACAGAAAGCTTTGGCTTTAAATGCATTTTTGGATGAAGCTGATGGTTTTATTCAACAATCAAGCAAGAAATAGAAAAACGCACTTTATCTCTATTTCAAAGGAAAAATATATTTCATTATTTGAGAGTGATAGAAAAATCATTTATAGTGTTTGCTGAATTTCAAGGCACCTTGTAACAATTACAAGCTGATGCCAGAGACAAAGCTCTGAGACCCAGTGGCTTGGAACAATACAGATATTGGCATGTTTGCTTCAAGTCCAAATGAATTTATATTCACAAGCTTAGTTCTGAACCTGATGCTATTAAGATTTTCAGTCTCAATTCAAGCTAATAGTTGATCAAACATCAGCTGTGCTTATTAGCTCGGTCAAGTTGAGGATTTAACTCTCTACAGAAATGCCCAAAGAATGTATGAAGAATTTTCTGTAAAATATGAAGAATTTTCTGTAAAATAGTTTAAAGAGATGAGATTAAGCATAAATAAATGAACTAGAGTAGATACAAATTAGACTCCAGATGATTGGCCCTTTAAATATATGTAGCTTCAGCATGATTTGTAATTTGTTCATGAAAGGAAACTTGTATTGACTAGGTTTACAGGAAAATATAAATGAGTTTGAGACAGTTTCATATTCCAGTAGTGTAAATAAGACAGCTCATTTCCCACCCTACATCCACAGCTCCACACATTACATCCAGATTA
This sequence comes from Tinamus guttatus, assembly GCF_059628265.1. Taxonomy (NCBI): domain Eukaryota; kingdom Metazoa; phylum Chordata; class Aves; order Tinamiformes; family Tinamidae; genus Tinamus; species Tinamus guttatus. Next base: position 1,040,973 of record NW_028290136.1, on the reverse strand, counting down.
CTCTGTTCCCAGCACATACATATTTGGAAGTCATAATTCTGCTAATTCTTAGTCTTCTATCTATTGTGTTGCTACTTTTAGTCTGGAATTGCACTGGTGCCACTCCTCCTATGTAAGACACATTTGCAAAGATAAGGGCAGTTCTCATTTGGTGACTGAGAAAACAAGCCTATCACAGAATCACAGAATGATCTAGGTTGAAAGAAAGGTCCAGAGATCATCTAATCCAAACACCTGCTTAAGCAGGGTCACCTAGAACAGGCTGCCCAGAACCCTGTCTACACTCCTTTTGTTTAGCTCCAGAAAGGGAGACTCCATAAGCTCTCCAGGCAACCTGTTCCAGTACTTCTTACCCCCACAGCAAAGAAGTTCTTCTCTGTGCTTCCTCTTGTGCCCTTGTGTCTAGCCCCAAGGCAGATAAGTTCCCTGAAGTGAAGACGAGAGGATTGCACTAGGAGAGCATCTGCGTAAAAAATTGGATGATTTGGCTACTACCTTTCAGGGCACCTTTGACCTTTGTGCACTTATCATTTATAGAATTGGTCTTAAAAGTAGTTTTAGAAGAGCATAAAATGTCTTCCTCCAGCAAAGAACTATACATAGGGCATCAGTGAAAAGATGCAAGAAAATTCCACTAACTCTTTGATTAACTCTAAGGAACAGAACTTGCTAACATAATGAAGCATGACACATCATCAGGAGACTGTATCTATCTAGAGAAGTGTCAAACAGCACAGTTTTATGAAGCATGAATAGTTTGCATTATGGAAAGATAAAAAGATTTTAATTTTATTTCAATCTCAGATATCAACTAACCACAGCTCTCCATCCCTAGGGTAGAGACACTTCCATAACTAGGATTGTATAACTTAGAAATTCATGTAAGTTATTATGGCATGAATAATAAAAAAGTACCTAAAACAGCCCTTGTTTGTTAGAAAGGGTAAATAGTTTGATTCTTAACTATATATTTTTTTCTTAAAGAAATACTAAGAAAATAATTATTTCTTTAAAATAAAGCAAACAAAGCATAACATAAAAATTGAACTACATAAATAATTCACTTGATCATTTTTATTAGAGAAAGATAGGCTCAGGAAACACTTTCCTTGTGTTTTTATGAAAGCTGTACTCCTAAAAGAATCTATATACTTAATGTTTTCTGGATAGATCAAATGGATAGCATACATTTGTGTACTATTTCCCTCTTGACAAATACAAGAATATCTATCAATTAGATTTATAACATCCTGAAACTGGAGAAAGCAATCAGATCTCACAGGGTTAAGGTCTAATTTTAGAATGCAGACATTAGCCTGATATTCATTTACATCAGTGACATTATTATGATTTCCTATGAACTACACTTACGTTGGTAACATATTACAGGGAAAAAAAATCCCTTATTTCTTCAACTACTTTGGTATGATTGAAAGAACTCCCAGCTCCTGAAAAATAGCACAAATTCACACTCAAATGGACTGAGATTCAACTCACTTTTTACCCTGTGTGATGAGCAGTTCTCTCAGGATTTGTAACTGCTGTGGACCTACTCTGCCCAAGTAACCTTGTAGGACAGTAGCAGTAATCTTCAAAACCATTTCTGGGCTATCGCTATCCTTCCTTTACTGCAATTGGCTTTGTAACCTTGCTCCCAATTTTCACTTTCTTCTGCACAACATCATATAGAAAGGATACGGTTCCACACTTCATTCCTGCTCTGCCCCTTCTAGATTATCAAACATTATTTTTTCAGAGAAGGTTCTCTGGTGACCTCAACACCACTGTTAAAATACATAATGAAATATTTCTTGAGAATTATCTCTACCAAGTAGGTAATTGAGTTGTTAATATTTCATTCTAATCACTTTTGCAGTATTCATCAGGTCTAGGTAAAGATCAGGAATGATTATGTCAGAGTAGTATCTTTTCTGAAATATTCAAGTATCCTTTTTAAGCTTTGAATGAAATACTATCGCTGCCAACTTTTTTTTTCCTTAGAAACAAAAATTATCCAACTCGATTAGTAAGCAAAATTAAAAGGAAATATATATCTGAATACAGAGAAGGCATCGAGACTCATTTCCAACAGGAAAAATCAGGTCTCTTTCCTTTTGTGTCTAATTTACACTAAGTAGTAAAAGAATGTAAAGCAAGCACTCTCCTGAAATACTGCACAAGAATTATGAGGTTAGTGATACCTGATCACTGTGCTCACTAATTTTCTACACACTAATGCCTGCATAGCATGGTCTGCTTGAGAGGTGCTAAAGATCAACAGCTGTAAAAACAGACCCACAGCCACACTGAAGTTTCACACCTGCATGCAGAGTACTGCACCAGTTCAGTGAACTTTGTCCTTCAACAATAATGCAAAGCAGTTTTTTTAAGTGTTATGCCACTGTTTCCTTAGCAAACAACGAGAGTAATGAGAGCTATTATGTCTCCTCCAAGGAAAGGAATACCAGTAATAAAGTTGGAAAAAACTATGGCTTGGAATTTAACTAGCTAGGTTTGTAATTCTTCCACCATAGATGTTAAAATGTTACCAAATGAAAAAGAAAAGGGGGGGTAGTAAATTTTTGTTATTGCACAGGAAAGGGCTGCAACACTTACCTTTAAACAAAATTCAAAATGAAGTGTTATAAATAAATAAGCTTCTGACAAGAAAAGTTGATTTTTACTACAGCGTAACATTAGCAATGTAATCGATTGCATTGCATTTAGTAGACAGAGATACCCGCAGGTCTGGAAATTACTACAGTTGGAGAAAATGTGTATTAGTAGAATTTCTTTGGAACTGTGAACTTAAACCCAGAGCCAGGAATATAAAAATGAGCAGTTCTCAAAGGGGACTGAGAAATTATCAGGGAGGCAGGATAGAAAAAGAAATGTAATTTTGTGATCACCTTGTCATCATTTTAGAATAATAATAAAAAAAAAAGTGCTAAGATGACTGGAATAATTTTATTTGTTTTTCCAAATCCATCAACTATTTAAATTCTGGAAACCAGTTTGATAAATAAAGTGGAATGGGAAGAAAAAAAAAAATCACAAAAGTTAGAATCCATGACAACAGTTGTCCAAAATAGAATACCTTAGTCTTTCATTTAGGAACATCCAGAGGTTGACTGGGTAATTCTCTGCTGCAGAAATGCCCTTGGTATGCCCTCCTGCTGGCATTCTTGTATCACTTGCTTTGGAAGTAGTGTATCATGGGTCTTAGCATTTGCACAGATTTCTGTAGAAAGAAAATGTCATCTTCCATCTAAAGCCTCAGTTCTGCTGCTACAAAAGATGTACGTGTATGAGCACTGGCTGAACATGCATGCATACTCTCCATATTTCAGTGAGTTTGGAATCTACCTCTGGATTTTTCCATCCAAGGAAAGTGATTATATGGTAAACACATAGTACATTTCATGCATGTGAAATATGACCTAGTCTATACTAGCTGGTTAATGAGAGCCCAGGAACTCCATGGACTATGGTCTTAAATCTTTATAGACTTCTTATAGAAACTTTTTTTCAAGTTATGTTCAGTTATTGAGGTGTCTTCCTTTTTAAAATATTTCCCATGTCATGAGTGAAAAGATTTATGCAATGATAGACCTTCTGTTCTCCCCCGACTGTTATTATAAGCCAGATTTTTATATCTCAGAGGAAGTGGTCTGCAAAAAAGTTTATTAAGCTTGGGAATGACTAGAGAGAAAGTACCAGGAGAATAAGCCTTACTGCACCCTACAGGACACAGAATAACAATACCAAAAATAAGTGTTGAAAATTGAACAGGTCAGCATAAGTTGCTGGTGGAACTTAACATTGTAGTTAAAAATACATAGAATGCTTTTGTTTTGCATTCTGTTGTTCAGATTTTTTCTAATCAGGAGACGAGTGAAGTAAACAGCTTTCCCTTTTGGTCCATAGATCATCCTGGAATATGCTGATAGGAAACCACTCTTACTTACCATAGGATATTTCATAAAAAAAGGTCACCAAAGCTGACATATATCTTTAGGGTAATTTTTTCTCTTACTAACATTGGATTATTTTTTCCACCACAGGGCATATTTTACCTATGTAAGAGCAAGATCTCTGTTTACTCTCTTTACAAAGTCTGTTTACTCTTCTCTGCATCACAGGCCATGGCTTATTCAGGCCATGGCCACCAATGTTTACCCCATGCTACTTAGCACTGAAGCCAATTGTATTTCTATTAATAATAATAATAAAAAAGCAGCCCCCTTATCAAGTCAGCAGGTAGTAGCAACTAACAAATTACGAATCCATAGTTGGCAGTCTGGATATTTTAGAGGCCCCTTTTGTAACGTCTCCCTTTTCCAAATAACCCTGGCAGAAACTGTATTCCTGCTGGAATATAAAGTTCTGCATCCAAGACAATGTTTATGGAAAGACGGAAAAATGGAAAGGCAGGCCTGATAATATCTGTAATACCTTCGAGAAGACATAAATTCTTCCTAGGGAGTGAGAAACTGCCATGCTAAAAGATGGCTTCCCAGTTCAATACTTTATTGCAGAGAGAGCATGAGAGGAGATCTGTCCTGGCAACTAGTTACTTTACTTAATTATTTATTAATACAACCTTATTTAGTTATTTAATTTATTAATGTTTTTGGTTGTTCATTGCAGTGCACTTACAGCATGTCACTTAAGCTACATTCACTATGAAAAATTAAAACTTGATACAGAGTTTCAATCTGAAGAATTTACTTCCTTGACAGATGTTAAAAGGATGGAGGAAATAAACACTTGAAGGAAGCCAGAAGCCATGCATATCTGGTTACTTCTAAGATCTTCTTTATGCACATGCCATAAACCTGTAAATTCCATGTTCCAGAGTCTAAGAAATAAATTCCAATGTACCTGAGTATTTTTCTAAGATTCCAGTTACCTCTGTGCAGCTGGCAGCTCTGGTTCATCGCATTTAAGGAACAAACAGAGCAGTTTTAAACAACATCATTTTTTAAGACAAATTACCCTTCTGAAACTCCAAAGAAGTAATCTCACTCAGACACGGGAAGATCTATTGTCCTCTCATCCCCAGGCACAACTTCCATTAAAGCAGATCAAGGAGAGAATACACTTCCTAGTATTTAGATTTTGAAAACTATCTCAAATCAGACCTGTGAAGAATATTAAGGCCATCTTAACAGACAAGCCATTAAAAGAGAGGGCAAAACACATACATTTTACTGAGCAGGAAGAGCCATGTATTATGTGCAGGTTGCTACACTAGCGCAACTCCATTTTACTTGAGTGCAGTATATTACTCCAGCCTGACAATACCAAGGTAAACAATAAAACCCAAACCAGAAGGAAGGACTACAGTTCACTGCAGAAGAGTTCCGTGGATCTCATTGCGTGATGCCGATGGTTAATTAGAAAAGCCACAGAGAGCTGTAAGAGGCATGAAGTGGTCACAAGAAACATCACAATCTCCTGATTTAAGCAATTTGTTTGTACCTGAATATCTTTAACTGTGCTAACATAGACATTAATACAGTGTATAGTGTATACAATAATACAGTGAGTATTGTGCTCTGCATAGAAATTCTTCCTCCACCCCAGAAGCCACAGATGTTACTTTATGTTTGTATATACAGCAGCTTCACAGTCGATGCCACACAGAAGTAGCTGCAACAGGTGGAGACTGCAACAACATATGACCACCAATTTGTGTCACAGCATCTCAAAAGAAAATTGTGACTAAACCTAACATTTACCTCAAGAAAATACAGAATGGAAGAAAGATACTATTGCTGTTCCTGGATTTCTGTCTTTTTTTTTAATGGCCTCCCAAAACAGCTGTCAAACAAGGCAAAACAAAACAAATCTTTGTTTCATTTAAGAGGCGAACAAAGACCTTTCAGTACTCTTAGCCTGACAGTTATTCTCAGCACCCTCGAGTAACAGCCCTCCCTGAACTCAGTTTGCTTTGGTGCAGAGCCAGATAAAACACTCAAAGCTTAAGTTCACTCTTTCCCCCTCCAAAGCTTTAGTATTCTTATCCAGTTTTATAAGGAAAAAAAACACATTGGGCAGTGTTCTAGTAACTCTATAGGTTCATTGTTCACAGAGGTACTGGAAGTTGTCTGTGAATAAATCAAAATAGAGATGTTTTACTAAGTCACCCAAACCTAAACATTTTTTACTACAACTTTACACTAGACACATGGAGCATTTATTTAATGTAATATCAGTGTTAAAACTCTTTCATCCTTTTGTTCTGTTACAATTTTTCAGAAGATATAACACTGTCCAATGTCTTTTACATTTCAGTTGGCTTCCTTTCAGTTTATAGCATTTTGTGCTGTATCTTTTGCTCTTGATTATAGTAGCCACAGGAAAAATGATGTCCCATCCTATTAATACTTCTGTCCTTTTCTCAGGCAATTGTAGTATAGCTTTGCTATACCTTGGCTGTTGTAAAGAGTTATCTATAGTAATAGTTGGTTATTTCATTTGGGCAATATCTTAATTTTATTAATTTTTAAAAAAGAAAAATGCACATAAAGTGTTATTCTCCTCTAAACAGGAAGTAAGAAGGAAAACACAGGTTTTCTTTTTTTTTCCTCATTGAGCCAGAGATTTCCAGTTCCCAATGCACTGGCAAAAGTGATTCCTTTTGTCCAAGCCTTTCCTAGTCAGCTGCGTGCATTGTGGCTTATGGTGGCTTATGTGTGGCTTACGTGCATAATTACTAGTATATTATATAGTGAAAAGGACATGCTTATTTATACAGGTCCAAATCATCCCTTCCATTTTGCTAATCTAGTCTTTTAGTAACATGGTGCTCAATAAAGCTACCTTGGTGAAACTGTTCACCCAGGATATTAAAACATGAGCAATTGTGCAGTTTGATAGAATTCCTTGGTTAAATCACTCTTATTGCTGTATCATAAAATATTCTCCTACTTTATCAAGTGCTATTGCTTCTGCATTATTGATGAGTGGGGCCCTTTTACTTATTTTCTGCATTTTACTAGTCAAGAAAAGAGTGTCTAGATATGAAGTGTGAAATTAGAGCTGAGCTGTGTGTAAGGTTTCTTTGCAGCAGCTTCTGTTTATGCTTTCCTTTCCTCTTTTATTCCCCTAATGTATGCAGCAGTAACAGGAGATATAAGCAAGACATTGAAATGGAGAATAGATTGCAGAAAGTAAACAATTCTTTTCACAGGTAATGAAGATTATTGGCTATTCTGCAGTGCTGATATCTTTCCAGATAACAGTAGCACAGTTTTCAATATCAAGACTTATAGCTAGAAAGATAGCATTTACAAATATGACTAAAACCCTTTGACTGTGAAAAAATATACTTTTGCCTCCTAAATGCTTCAAGGATTCTGAAGAACTACCTAAAACGATATTGTGCATAGGAAGAAAAGATGGTTAGCTGAAATCTCTGCTTTGCTTGAACTTTAGTCTATTTAAGATATGATTTGCTCTTATACTAACACAACTTTATGTTGCACTCACAGCTCTTTTTGACAACTATGAACCTGTGCTAACACTACTTTTCAGAAGTTTATCAGAGTATGTCACAGCACCTTAAACAGGAAAGTTTTCAGTGGTAGAGGAGTATTGTAAAGAACCACACTTGTAACCGTACATGTAACTAGAAGGAGTTTCTACCGTAGATACAGTCTATAAGAAATCATTTTGGTCATCTGATGTACTATAGGCAATGATGTAGAAAGAATACTAGAAGACTGGTGATCTGAAGGTTGATTGATGTTTTTGCTTACTGCCTTTGAAATAGAGGCTCCTTTATTAATTCTACAAGATTTCGGAATTCCTTACTGTTCTGGCAGTTGTCTAAACAGTAGGATTTAATGAGGGTCTGCAAAGACAAATCATGGGATAAACTGGTCTTGTTTCTCTTGGGATGCTCGTGGAGCTGAGGTGGGAAAGGTCTTACAGCCTCAGAAGCGGCTGTGTTGCCTGGACAGGGAAGGAGATGCCCCTCTACCTTCAGTGAGGGAAAGAAATTCTGAGCCCAGTACTTGTATTGCCTCCACTGTGAGAAGGATGCCTAGTATAACTATCCAGAAGACCAAAACGAATCATTTTAAATTTGCTAAGCACTATACATATTTTCCTCAGCTTTACATAATATACAGTTTCATAAACTGAACATTATTTCACAGCCATTTCTCCTCATAATTTATAGCCCTATTTTCTGCCTTGAATTCTCTGTCAATTCTTTTCTTTGTAGCAAGATGATGTCTCCTGGTAAAAAAGGTTTTAGTTTTTTCTAAAGAGAATGAGATGCTAGTTGCTTTCATAAATAGAAATACTTTTTTTTTTTTTTTTGATAATTTTGCATTACTGTAACATTCTGGGTTTTCATTTACTACAATATCTACAAATGAAAAGATATTGGCTGAAAACCTTGACGCAGACTTTCCTTCTGTTTATGTGGAATGTGCTACTTTGCTAATGTATTTTAACCTGTGTTTTAACTCTACATTCTTTGCCATCATCCTTTGGTTTGCAAGTTTTTTTAAAAATCCCTTCTATCTATTTCCCTGCTGTCGTGTTTTCCTTTAGATATATTCTGAAGAAAGCGTCTCCCTCTGAATTGAAAAATGTCATAGCATGCTTTGTAGTGTCTAATTTTTCATCTTATTAATACCAATAATATAATGCATTTGAACACCACAGTATTTTCATAAGATTCATTGGGGGTCTATCCTTTTCCAGCACTACTCTAATGTTCAGATAATGAAGCATGGGCACTGAAATAGATAGCCTGCTGACCACCTGAACCCAGAAAGATGAAAATATATGATTCAAAACTGTTCAACAGATATGCTTCCTGGAAGAAAGATTCCTGTAGTGCTCTATCATTAATGCCTAGACACTTCATACTAGAAAAGTCTGAGGAAAATAGAAATTCTTTTGCTTCATATAGCCAAAAATATGTGTTTAGACAAAATGCTAGGCAAAAGGATAAGGGCCATAGAGTTGCATTTATACTACCAATTAGGCTATTTGAAAAAATATCCTTTTCCTAGAACTCATATCTAGGAGAGACAAAAAAAGAACAAGTACCTGAAGCAGAACTATTCAGAATGTCTTCTATTACTACTGAAGGAGGTAGAGAACGGCACCAATAAATATTGAAAAAAAAGAGAACAAAGGCAACATGCTGATAATGAAGTTTCATATGATATTTTAGCCTCCAGAAATTAGCTGTCAGAGAAAGGGTATAATTATTGAACTGGAATACATGCAGTCATAAGATCAACCTTAAAGAATATAAGCTATTATCATTAATTATTTTTTTAACAAACATATCAGTGTTGGACAGAGAACTGCAGGGGATTTTCAAATATTTTTAATGTTCTTTTAAATTTTTAAATGTCTTTTTATGAGAGCTATTAAGTAGCTCAAAAATGTGTAATATTCAACTACAGTCATTTTCATCCAAATTTTCTTTGATAATGGATATTGTCAAAAACCTTAAATGCAGAAAAATTTGTGGGCCTCTAAATGAATTGAAATAACTGTAGTCAAGGTTTACAAAAAAAAAAAAAAAAAAAAAGGCTTTTGCTTATTCTAGACTTCTAGGAGTTAAAGATGTGTCTCAGATCATAGTCCAGATACCTTCTACAAATGGCTGAAAGCAATCACACTTTGATTTGATGAAATTTTGGCTTAGGCAAGTGGCTCATGGACTTCAGTGAGAATAGGACTTCAAGAATTCTCTAAATAAGATTTACAGTGGGCTCAACGAGAGCTACAACTATATTGCTTAAGAGGATATATTTAATTATCAAAACTGAATAACATCATAAATGTAACTATATTTCAAATGTAGCCATTCTTTGTTAGATTAAGTATGTTTTGTAGCTCCTTGCCTTCCCCAAATAAAGCACACATTTCGATGGTTCCCTTTCTGTGAGTGTTCTTTTTCTGGCTTACTTTTTTAATGTTATGTCCAGACGTACTGCATAAACTCTCTCTCTGAGGATCATTTGTTGCACCGGGAAGGCCTGAGACTTTGCTTCTTCATGGCATACTGCTGCCAAGTCAGAGTCATTTGCTTTTCAGAGGAATATAAAGTGGTAAAAATCATGTTTTGTTTGACACCTTGATTGTGCCTTGAGGCTACAAATCTGATGGTTTTTGCTTAGTAAAAAGCATAGTGGTTGCAAGAACAGGTGGAATATGACAATTCAAGATGCTCCTAAAATGTAGTAAGGGATAAATAGACTTCAGTGACTTTGACAGGCGCTTCTGAGAGATAACTCTTAACTGCTTCAGTCTCAAAGGTTTTTTTTGGCCATGAATGAAACTTTTGGTAATCTGTAGGCATTGTGACAAATTGTCAGCTCCTCTGCATTACTTTTAGAGAGCCCGGAGTTCAAGAACAACCCACCCTCTTCACTCCCCAGGCTACTGGGGGACTTCTTTGGCAGTTGTAAAGTTTGATGGGTTGCTATTTATCTTGCTGTGAAGTGTAGTTTTCTCACACAGCAAACTATCTTACAGGGTGTTAACATCTCCCCTTCCCACTCATCAAACACTTACCACAAAACAGATGCACCAAAGATGAGTCAAGTTTGAACTTGTACTTTAAATAGCAGGCTTCATTTTCAAGTGGTCCGTCTGGGCAATTCAGATAACAACACGATGCAGCTGAGCTGACCATGGTGAAGGTTACAGCAAGCTGCCCTAAGGACAACTCAGGTGGAGGAATATGTTTACTCTCCTCCACTCTGAATCTATACAGCAATTCTGCCTTGACCAGTCAAAAGGAGAGGATATGTCAAGAGTTACTCTGTTTTTATTATCCATTCATGGCCCCAGGAGTTATTTCATCATCTGGCTTCACTGCAGAATGGAAGTGCTCTACTTTCAGAGTAGCTTACCTCTATGCCCTACCTCAGGGCAGGAACTTGCCAGTGCACATGGATCCTCTGGAGTAAGAATGCGTGAAAAGATGTGTGTCTTTTGGCAGGGTAGGGAGGAGATGGAAGGCAAATAGCACAAAAACAGATACTCTGATCACTCAGGAGCTTTAGATTTTCCAAACCAAAAAATAAAATTGCGAGTAGAAACAAACCAAAAAGCAACAACCAGGTTTAGTACTACTACTATCTAATATTCTCCTCCTATCTGTAATGATTCATCTTAATAGGGGTAAAAGGATTTGATCTGCCCTAATTAAAATGCATTTGCATTCTCTGAATAATTTGTCCTGTTAATCCTCATCAGTCTGGACTGAACACTTGCTACCAGGTACAGCAAAATTCTACTACCTCTAAGAACCCTTTCTTCTCCAGGAAATGAGTTCTCCAGGAGATTTAGCAAAAAATATATATATATAGAAATAAAAACACAAGTTAAAGCACCTGCTTTTCACTAAGAAATTCACTAGGAATGCCTTGCTTCATAGAGTAATGAGCAGTTACGAGCTTTTGTCATTATCACAATAAAGAGAGCTAATCTGACAGTTTTGCCATCAGTCTCCCTTGAGCTTCTTTTAGAATAAAATAACTCCAGTGGACTTTACTGGAACTTTGTCTTGCTTTATACCAAGCTTTGAACACAATCATGTCCAAATTTTCTTATTTCACAAACATGCTGATTTTCCTTGGACATTGCTTAAATTTTGAAGCAACCATAAAGTGGGACCTATGCCCAGTTTATAGCTGGAAGCAACCATAAATGGGACCTATCGCCAGTTTATATGTGATCCTTCAAAAGGAAAAAAGTAAGCTATATGCTCTACAATGGTTTAAGGGTTTGATTGGAAGGAGCACAGGCTAGGTCTGCTTTTGCAAAATGCCCTTTGAACCTTTCAAAGCCCTTTTCCTTGTTACCAAGCAAGCGGTCTTGCCATTTCCTTACCTGTTCATATTGCCCCTCTGTTCTCCTGAAGAAGTCAACACATACTTAAAAGCTCACCTGAGAGGTTGGCTACAGACATAAAAGATTAGGCTGTGCTGTCCTCTCCATAGCTGCATGTCTACATGTCACCATTTACCACTTACTACACATGAACTAACAGACAGTCTCACTAACGGTGAGAAGACCACTCACTTATATGACATGAAGTAGCTAATGTTGTATCCAAAATATAGTCAGACACTTCAAGCATAAGGGTAGAGTTAGGAATCTTTTCAAGGTATGTTTTTACAGGGTTGCATCCAGACCTTCCTGATCAAAGACACACGATTAGTGTATGGTACTATTTAGACTGTAACACAGTTGGAGACTAACAACAACAAAATTCATTTCATCATAAAGTGAAAAGGTTCACAAATGAAGTTCTTGTGCCAAAAGCTATGCTGATACACAGGAAGCAGTGCCTGTACATGAGACAGTGCATGAATGCAGTTATTTGTACCAGCTCTAGAGTCCTGTAAGGATCTCCCTGTGATCACTACATGCATCCACAAAGTAAGAGAAGACACGTGCCTTCTTCCTTGAAGGAAGCAAATCTTCAGTCTCTCTTTTCTGATGAAATTATATCAGTCAGGTAAAACAATCTCATAGTATGGATGAAATTTGGAGACAAGACAATTTGTATAGGGCTCATGGCCACTGGTTACAGTAATTGTAATTCTAACATAACTTGAGAATTAGGTTCTTTCTGTTGCTCTATGGGAAAAGAGAAAACTCTTGAACAAAGCAGAGCTGATGAAATTTCTTGTCTACAATCATTTCAAATAAATCAAATAAATTACATGACCAAAAGGTTACACAAATTATTTAAACATATGAGTGAAATCTTAAGGGACCCATAAACATTTCGCAATGATGAAATGTAACAATAAGAGTTTTCTTTGTGGAGGTTATGCTGAGGTTCTCTTGGATTCTGTACATATAAAACCATAAAAAGTGATTCCATGGATATATATATCAAATGAGATTCCCCCCACCCCTTACTTGTAGCTAATATTTCACTAAAATCTAATAGCTTCACAGCTATAAACAGAGCTATACAATATCCCGTGCACAGAGAGATGTTGAACACTTACTAAAGCACTAAAAAAAAAAAAGTATCTAGTTATTTGACAAAGAAAAGTAATGGAACATGAACTATACACAATATCATTTTTGAAAAATTGACTACCTTTTTTTCTGAGCTTGAACAGCATGTAGAAAAAAAAAGAAAGAAAGAGGAAAAAAAAGATTCCTAAACACTAAGATAGAAAGAGAAATCCTGTGATTGCAAATGAAGCTCTTTTTAATTCAGATTTTTATTGCTGGTTTTGGAAGACCTCACGCCCCTCTTCTCCATGCTCTGTCCTTCTCTCCCCTAATTCAGTTAAAACACAACCGGGCAAAAGGTCACCTTCCAGCAGCACAAGGCAGAGGGCAGAGCCCTGGGCTGCAGGGGAAAGGGGGAGCCCAAGTGTGGGGAGAAAGGTGCCAATCTGAGGCCAAAATGACAATCAAGAAGGTCCTCATCTGTCCCAGCACCTTCCCAAACTATCCAGGAGTCCCAAGTGTGGCATTAGCTGCCTTAGCAGCTGCTACTGAGGGCAAGAGATCTTCCTTCAGCACAGTGGAACTACTAAGCAGCTTTTAAACTAAGTTTTTCTTCCCAGACTAATTCCTTTTTGGGCTTGTGAAGCAAAAATAATAGCAATAATATTCTTAAAGTGTTCTGTAATACTTAAATATTGCATTTGGGGGTACAGTAGGTGTGTAAAGAAATGCTAATGATATGTACAAATTATAACTGTACAGACTCTGATCTGGATCATAATAGCTATAACAGCATTTTTGAAGTGAGTAAAAATTAGATTGTTGACTTGCTTGCAGAATGTGCTTGTCTTGGAGACTCTTGACATGGGATGTTTTTTTTTAGTGTTTACATGGGGTATTGATATTTGTACCTGAAGCCATTATCAAAATGTAGATGCAGAGGCTGCTATTTCAGAACAACAAAAACAATATCATGCAGTCCTTCCTTATTACTACAGATTTCAATATGCAAATGTTGTAGTATCAATTATTTATTGGAGGAAATATCAAAAATAAAAAAGAAAATATAAACAAACATATAAAGATCTATACTATCAACTATTCTGCTAGACTTTTTCTTGTGGTCTTGGACATAAATTGCAAATAGAAAATAGTGCTGTGCCATTCTGTCACAAAATTATAGATTTAAAACCACTAAAATTCAAACCCTGGTAAATGAAACTATTTTTCTTGTCATCCCTCAGGACTATAATGTTATTACATAAAGGAAACAGAAAAAAAAAAAGAAGATATTCTTTCTACAACTAATTCTGAAAAACTATTTATGTATTTTATAAAAAGCAAATCACCTAGGGGTCATTTTTATCTGTATCATGTTGTTAAATTTTGTCAGTCTTAAAATATATTTGCAATATTCCTGCTTTGAATAGATCTACAACATTTCAGAGAAAAGCAAAAAAAAAAAAGTTTGTATTATTTTCTGTCATCTTTGTGATTTTCTTTGTTATTGTATTGCAACACTTCGTGTGCATGCACAAGAGTGTTTCCGGTAAAGCATGTTTTTATTCCTTCTTGTTTAAAGAAAAAGAAAAATCTAAGCAGTTGCTTGTAAATTGAGGGAAGCTAAATAATCTTTTGTGGTGGAAGAACGACCCTTCCTTCGAAGGGTTAAATGTAGCAGTAAGTGTATTCTCACTAAATAGACAGTGTATTCTCACTGGCATAGACAAGGACATTTTATCAAAGGAATATGTACAGTCAAGTACATACACACAGTGATAGTGTGCTTTTCTGGCTATTTCACTGCCTATGAGATTTCAAAAGATGAACTATTAGCATCAATTAGCTCACATACTGCTTAAAAACTTTCAATGTAGATGAGACATATTACTTTTTAGATTAATTTATATCAGACTTTTTCAAGGAATACTCATCATGACATTTTAGATGCACACCTTGAATTCTCATCCAAACATGCCAATTGCTGTGTAGAAGTAACCATCTAATTTATTTAACAGAGCAACAGAGGCACCATACGGCAAATACCTAGGGTTTCAAATATACAGGGCTTGTTAGTCCAAATCCAAAAATAATTAGAATTCAGGAATAGTTTCTTATCAGAATCTGGTTTAGTGGCATGCAAATATGTCTTCTGGATTAGAGCTAATTTGTGCCCAGCTGCTCAATGCAGACATAATCCTATGTGCCTAGACTGTTATCACTAATAATCAAGTGTTCCAGATTTTTAAATTCAACTAAGTTCATTTCTAGCTTCCCTGAAGCAAAAGGACAATCTAGTTTACATAGATTACGGTTTTACTATTCCTTATAATGCAAAGCCATTTTGCTCATGATCCTATTGCTTTTGTCTTTCGTGTAATTCTCATTTTTGGAATTGATGGATTGAAAGACATGGTATAAGGCCTTGCAAGAGGAGGTTCATTGAAAGAAGGCTCTGTTTTCATGCATTTGGATGATAGAGGGCCTGTTTTGATTTTTACCTTAAACACTATTATGTAATTCCATCTATGTCTTGAATACTGGCCGTACCTGTGTATCTGTAGAAGAAAAAAAAAAAACAAACAAAAACACCCCACTGAGGTAGACTTCTTTGGTGAAGATACTCAAGAATAACTCCATCTATTTATTGAAAGCCTTGACTCTGGCAGCATTTTATCTAGAGACCTCCCACATGTTCTATAATGAACACAGCTACCAAAAATGTATGCAGGCTCATTCTAATCACACCTGTAAATTTCCCTATGTTAATATTGCCTGATTTGTATGGAGAGTTTATCTGTAAAACAATCATATCAGCTGGACCCCTAATCTTCTACAACACACTTTTTGCTAGTCAGGGGAGATGCAAGATTTGCCCATTTTCTTTCTTACTTACTTGAGAGGGAGTTACTCCATCTTTGCCTGGTTCTGTCTTCAGTTTCAGGCTGTTATAGCAGTTTTCCTTTCATTCCTATTCTTTGTGAACAATCCAGCGATGGACTGCTCCAGCCCTAATTGATAGGAAAGATAGGAATAAACATGGGAAGAACAATTTTTTGCTCACTAGCTTATAACAGCTGACGACAACCTCCAAACACCTCAGATGTGGCTGTCAGTCTCGGAGGCTAGCTTGTCCTCTATTGGTAAAAGAGTAGATTATAAACATGTATAAATTTCTATAGTTCCTGTTTCCAAATAGAACAAAATCACATGAACTCACAACTTTGTGAAGCTAATTTATCTTAATGAGTAAAATAGTAATGTCTTACTCAGAAGAAGAATTGCTATTTTTTCAGTTATGTCAAAAGGGTTAGTACAGTAACATGAAAGAAAGGGGAAAGAAATCATACAGTGGCTTTACTGAACAGTTATCTTACTACCTGGCAGAAAAACCTTGAGGACCATACCGTTTATGGATACATGATGTACAGGACATAGATACCTTCCATAAGTAACAAAGCTGCCTAGAAAAATTAAATTGGAGACCACCAATACAGTCAAAGGACATTTCTGAATAAAACTTTCTTCTCACTGTCAAAATATTTATGATCATGTATCTTCTAAAGGTAAAAATATGCCTATTGCTTGAATAATGTACTTGAGGGGATGGCCAGCTAAAAGCCAAACATGCAGCTCCTTTTGAAGGACTTGACCCAGGATTTCCAACTTCTTAGATATGATGCTATTAGTTTGCCAGATTTTATTTATGATCCAGCTTGCTGACTCCAGCTATGACCACTTGCTTTCTTGGCATGCAGTACTTTGGTATTGGATAGAGAGTGTTACGCTAGTCCGCCAAATAAGGGAAGATCATAGCTCCCCTTGTGTAAGACCAAACTGTTCGCAGGCGCAGCCACCACGAGGCAATGATACTGATTACCCCTCACAAACAAGGAAACTCCTAGAGCAGTGCAAATTTAAAATGGTTCAAGACACAAATTGTCATGTGGTCTTGATGAGATAGCCCTGTGGTGCATCAAAGCCTGTCTGCATACACACTGCAAATCTTAAAAAAAGGTTTTGCTACGGGCAAATTATTTAACTATGAGCAAATTCTGAATAGAGTTTAATGGCCAGATCTGGCATCCTTTGATGTGCATAATCAGCGTGAAGGCCAACAGCAATTTTCCTGGCAGAACTGAAAGAGTAATACACGATCTGCTTAACACCCTTGGCATCTGAAACTTTACCTTTTTAAAAAAATAAAATAAGCAGTGACAATCTGTAACAGCTTAAGACACACCTCAAAAGAAAATTGAAGTTAAAAGGCTCTGCATGCCTGCTGGAGACAGACAGAGCTGGTGTCCTCCAGCTCATGCCTAGGTGCAGAAGATGCAAGTTGTAATGGGTAGATGCAAGGTGTAATGCAAGGGTGTAATAAGATTGCCTTACTAAGGTGAGGTCTGTTTTAAGAGTGCCTGAGTGGATAAACTATTCATGTAGGTACAACTCCAGTAGCCATACTTTTGTTTGAGACAGTGGAATAAAACCTTCTCTCTCCAAGCAAGAAAATGAATACCACAAAGTTGCATGAGTACCTACAATTGTACAAAGTACCTATACTACAAAGCACATCTACTCCAACAAGCAATTCTTGACTCCAAAGTTAAGTAATGCAGGATGTTTACATTCACACTGACCAGAACATCCTCCTGCATAATGGAGGATTCATAAGCCACAGCACCACTTTCAGAACACTTTTTTCAGTTCTGTGTAGCTCCTCAGTCTCTATGATATACAAGCATCATGTACAATTTATTCTTTCCAATGTAGTTTCCAAAATAATGTGAAGATCATGCTACAGATCATCAAAGAAGTCTATTTGATCTTCTCCCCACCCTCTGTCCCCGCCTTTTTTAGGTTTATGTAACACAGGGTGCAACTTCCATAAGTAAACAGGGGTTGCTCAAGTCTGCCAGGTGATGTCAGAGGACTGCATAGAGAAAAGAGGATCAAGCCTGGTGTAGCCCCATTCATACTATCAAGCAGAGAGGTCATGAAAGAGAGAGAGGTCTCACAACCAGAATCACCCTCAGTTCTATCCAGGAGGGAACCAGCTAGTTTTCTTCAAAAAGTGTCCTAGAGGGAACCAGCACTGCCAAAGAAGGAGAACAGGGCCTCCAGACCACAGGTCTGGCCCAAGAGCTATACCACTTTACCATGCAGGTTCATGTATCTGCATGAAAAACACCTGGTAGCATGCCAGCAAACATCCCTCTTACAGAAAGGGTAAGGAGGGCTCCCTGAGCCACGCGCAAGATTGCTGCCCCCTCAGCACAGTACCCTCTGTACGCGCTCACCCAAGATGGCAGGAGCCTCAGTGCTAGGACAAGCCTTTTTCTCAGTCTCGTGTCACCCTTGCTCTGTTTGCGTGCTCCTGGCTGAAGTAGCTCTGCATGGTAGAATCCAGCCAACAGAGCTCTGCAAAGTCGCTGGAAACAAAAGAATAGTCCTTAAGGAAAGCAGGTATTTGAATAAGATGGTAATCCAGCAAAGATTGAAACACAAGATAAAATGTAGATCTGTAATGTTATTATATGGCTCTACACCTGAATCCTCACCATTCTACCCAGGTTTCCAATACCACACCTCATCACTGTCATCACCCAGAGCCCACTGGCTGAGACTGGGGTTTTCAAAGGAGTGAAATAGAGTTTTCAGTGGAATCTGGACACCTAATTCTCTCATGATACCTTGATAATCCCAGCATACAAAAGAAGACTTTTCTATGGGAATTAAAAAAAAAAAAAAGTATGATTTTTGAATTACAGAATACAGTCTATCTTAACTGAGAAATTCATTGCATCATGCTAGATGGTTTTCTAAGATTAGTGAGTCCATCACCAAAATCAAGAACATATAACAGGACAAAGTGATCTTATGACAACTAGAATCCGTGTGGTGATAAGGGGAGATTGTATTAGTGAAACGTACAGAAAGGGATGCTTAGAGAAATTTCTCAGCAGACTGAAATATGGGATTATCTTTGAAAAATAATATTGCAGATGGCTCAGACTAAATAAAAGCTAGTTAGAGTGGAGGAGAAAAGCATATGTTCCAGATACACACTATAAATAGACTAGGTGCTCTCATGGGATATATCAGCATATGGAAGACCAGCAATAGGAAAAGCCACTATAAATGTGTGGGGCATTTTGTTTTTGTTTTTTCCCCTACCCCCATCAGTTTCCTGCATCCATCTGATGGCATTACAGTTTCCTGCTCACATCATATGTTCTAAAACCTACTGTTTAATTCAAAATAAAGCTAATTTGCATTGGTGTAGTGACTTAACTCACTGATGTATTATTACTGTGTAAGCAGGTGTACCTGCAACTGCAAATAAATGCTTGCTGATGGAGTCCCAGCAGGGTTTCTGATGAGTTTTCATTTTGTTGAACCTTACCCAGGAAATTATTGTGTAAAAGCTTTGCCCTTAGTTCTGCCTGAAACATTACTTAGCTACAGCTGGCCAAATTCATGGCAATTATTCTAACTATTCAGAGAGGACATAACAAAAATCCTATCTGCCTTTTTAAGTCATTGTCTCAAATCCTGCATAGGAACAGTGAAGAAAAATCCCCCTCAGATTAATATGCACAATGAGATTTTTGATTCAAATACCACTCACTGTATAACCTACATAGAGAAAGATAAAACAAAGTCTTTAAGGTGGAATCTAGCCGACACATCACTGGAATATTTTAAGGTATTTTACAGTAAAACATGTCATGCAAAGCAAAAATATTTACCTTAATGAGGGTTTTCGCAAGATATTTGTTCACATCATTAGAGCTGATTTTTATTTTAATTATTTGGGCTGAGAACATTTCCAATCATTTTGCTGTTTAGGGTTTAATGGCTTATTCGAATCAATTCAGAACATCCAAGAAATGCTGCAACGGGTGCTGCATGTCCCACATTCTACAGTCTCCTATGAAGGATTTATTTAGGTCAATCTTTCTTACCTACACTAAAGAGAAGGGAAAAAAAAAGAAAGAAAAGTTTTCAGTGAAAGCCAAAGAATAGCTATTGATGCTTTTATATAGATCTGTGAAAGTAACTGCCAAAAGCACATTAAAAAAAAATCCACAGATAATATTATATAAAGATTTGCAAGTTATCTTCAAACACATGGGCGATTATTTGAAAGCCAGCAGGAAAGATCAAAATAAATGTTTAACTTTCCTGCACTAAACAAGTAGGCATTTTCTAAACAAAGTGGGAGTTAAGTTTTCCAACTGATTTTCCTATCATTTGTCACAAGCATTCATGTATTTTCTTAACTGATATGATGATAGTATACACAAAGATTAACTAAAAAGGCTATACATGGCTCTATAGAGGAATTGCCTCAGTATCTACAAAAAAAAAAATGACCTACTACTGTGGTCTTTTTGCTTTTTATTTTATTTTACGTTTTTTAATTCCACTCAAAAGTTCTATACACTTGGGGCAATAAGAATTTTTGCAAACTTAAAAACAGATACAGTATAGAACCTGTTAGGTTTCCCTATATGGATTTTACTACGTACAGCGATAGCCACTAGGCACAGTTCCTGTAGCCATTGGAAAGGGAGGACACAGGCATACTGCCTCTTAGCCACCAGGCTATTACAACATGACACCTGCCTGTGGCTGGAAAAAAAAAAAAAAAACTGGTATCCTAGCATGATTTATAAGGGCACCACTTCTGATTTCACTCTAGTATTTCAGATTATTCAAAGTATAAACCATCCATTCAGGCGATGCTAACTCTTCCAAAGATAAGTTTTCACTGGAACATTTTTTTTTCTCTTAATCTCCCCCACAAGAATTCCCCATTTATATTTTGAACCAAACAGAATTTTGTTTTTTTAATATCAGGAACACTGCTGCAACTAACTTCTCACAGGATATCTTTGAGGAAATAACCATTAAAAACATAACAAGGACCCTAAGGTTTAGATTCTTCCACTTTCAAAGATTTTGAGTAGATCTCATCTCTACATATATTATCTTTGGAAATACATTTTTCCAGTGAACTCTCACCTGTTCTAGTTGCAAGAAAGAGCTTCATTCTGTTTACAGCCATTTACACAGATAATAGATCTTCACATTACCAGATCTGCAGAATATCTGCCTTATGGTTTACCTTTTAGTTCTCACAGCTTTAAATACTACAGAGATACTTGCAGGCTTATCTTGCCCTACTGGCAATCCTTCACTTCGAAGGACTCTCAGTTTAACCCAGTGTGGAGAGTGGTAGTAGCACAGGTACTGGCATCCTTCTGGGTGTGATTTCCAGATGCTTTTTAGCTGTGAAAATGTTACTGGATGGCCAAAGCAAGAGAGGGAGAAAAGCACATAGTCACTTGACTATCCACACACAGATATGCATTATTTGAAAATCTATCTTGAGGCCTTTGCATATGCATAGGAAGAAAATGTATAGTTCACTTCAGGAAGGTCAATGCAATGCAGGAATGGTCCTGCACCTGGGGAGGAATAACCCCAGGCACCAGCACAATTTAGGGGTTGATCTGCTGGAAAGCAGCTCCACAGAGAGGGATTTGAGAGTCCTGGTAAACAACAAGTTAACCATGAGTCAGCAATGTGCCCTCATGGCCAAGAAGGCCAATGGGATTCTGGCCTGCATCAGGAGGAGCGTTGCCAGCAGGTTGAGGGAGGGGATCCTGCCCCTCTGCTCAGCTCTAGAGAGGCCGCACCTGGAGTTCTGGGTGCAGTTCTGGGCTCCCCAGTACAAGAGGGTGCAGTGTAGAGCAATGAAGATGGTTAAGGGACTCGAACATCTATCTTATGAGGAAAGACTAAGTGAGCTGGGTGTGTTTAGTCTGGAGAAGAGAAAATTGAGAGAGGATCTAATCAACATGCACAAATACCTGAGGGATGAATGTAGGGAGGATGGGGCCAAACGCTTCTCAGTGGTGGCCAGCGATGAGAAAAGGGGTAATGGGTACAAATTGAAACATGGAAATTTTCATCTCTGGATGAGGAAGAACGTCTTTCCCGTGAGGGTGACAGAGCCCTGGAACAGGCTGCCCAGAGAGGTTGTGGAGTCTCCTTCTCTGGAGATCTTCAAAAGCCGCTTGGATGCCACCCTGAGCCTCATGCTCTAGATGTCCCTCCTGGAGCAGGGGGGATTGGACTAGATGATCTCTAGAGGTCCCTTCCAACCTCAGCCATTCTGTGATTCTGTCAATGTAAATCTTCCATTTCATTCCTCTTTGCTGCATGGCTTGTCATTAACTCGCTATGGCTTTTAAGCATAGAATATGTGAGGCTAGGCTATAGAGTACAACACATGGCTTGGAAGCTGCTCTAAGGATAGACTGGGTAGTGTGCAGGCAGGCAACACTTTTAGTGGGCAGGTTTCATTTTTTTGGCATAACAGTGCCACCATTCATTAGAGGGAAGTTAGGATGGTCATGCTGCCATAGGCATTGTACTATGGTCTCTGCCCCTCCTGGAAGTGCGTTATGACCTGACAGCTAAAGAAAAGTAGCTCTTCTACATAAAAAAAGCTGCTGCTTCTCTTTCCACTTTATGCTGAATTCAGCAGTCAGCCAAATATATTTTCTTGGGCAGAAGAAATGATCCTGTTTCTGTGAGAAGAACAGGTTCCTGCTTCCTTCTGGCTTCTGACTTGGCTTGGTGGGAAGGTAGCTCCTGGCTCTCTGCTCTTGTTTGCTGCAAACACAGCAGTGGTGGAAGCTGTTACCTCTCCTAGAAGCAAGATTTTCGAGCTGTGACTCAAAAATCATGATAGCTCCAAATTTAGCAAGGCAAATTTTAGAATATCAAGAGTCAAGATCTCAGGAGAAGCTTGAGCAGAGGCACAAACCCATCAACTCACTAGGAGCCTGGTGAAAACTCAAACAACTTTTCTTTAGAAGAAATGAGACTTAAAAAAAATCAATTAAAAGGTGAACAATAAATCAGGCATGCAAGCAACATTGTTCATTTAAGAAAAATATAAGCAGCATTCTTATCAAGTCACTTTTGTTAAGATATGCTTGTTACCTTGACAAAATTCCTTGTCTCTCTTACTGAGATCTGCATGAAAGACTGACTGGCAGAGTTATTAATTTAATCTTTATATTTCTGATCTCACCAAGGCCAGTGAGCATTCCTAGCAGTTCCTAATTCTTCATCATGACATTCATTATATTCACCTTAGAGATGTCTAAATGTATTCCACATATAATAGCAACGTTATTTAAAATGTAACATGACAGGAATACTTAGAATTTTTTGCAGCTGCACTGTAGAAACCAGCGTGATTTGTGCTAGCCATCCAGCATGAGATTTGCATGTTTTGGTTTTCTACAGTCATACTAAGAAGCCTGACTAAGTAAGGGTTTAGTCATTGCAGGTGGACTAATGCTATATCCCTAGTGGCTTCCCTATGAACAAGAAAACCAAACACAAACAAAAATAATCTAAACACGAGGAACAGACATGCTGACAAAGATTGTTTGGCATTAGAAAAGCACAGCTACAGCTGCCTACTCTTTGTTACAATGCCTGCAGTAAATCTGGGATAATGCTCAAAGAAGAGACAAAGAACTACCGCAGAGGACTCTTAAATAGGAGAGATAGGCTCTGAAAGGTATCAATTTAAACAGTTTAACTACAGCAAAGGAAAAATTAAAAGAATTCTCTAAAATCTGAGCCTTTCATTTACAGGAAACAGCTATGAGAAAAAGACTAGCTTTTCTTAGAAGAAGAGAAAAATGGGACCATTGTATAATATTGGGAAGAAACTAGAATTATCTGCATTCATAGAAAGTAATGTGTTTTGCTTACCTACACAGCACAATAAAAGACTATTAAATCTGCTCTTCCTGTATCTGAACTGGGCAGGGTGACATGATCTCCAGCATGGCAAGATGATTTGTCATCACAGAATCAAATACAGCTTATTGGATCATTGGTGTCTAGTGCCTTGCTCTCATGCAGCAGAGTGAGACCTCCAAGGGTCTCACTTCACTTGGGAAGAGAGTGGCCACTTAACAGTGGAGCAAACTAGACTAGCCACAGGGTCCTACAGGATTTAACTAGGAAGGGCAAAGGGTAAGTGATACTGTTTAATGAATAGTAGGTTTGTAAACCAAAATATGAAAAATTTGAAATAAAGTGTAGCTTATTCTTGTGTCACCTGAGAAGAGTAAATACATGCTTCTCTTCAATTTCAGTGTGAATTGTCCAAAGTGATAATGTGAAACACCATTTGAACACGAAATGAAGTATCTGCCAACATGTGTGAGAAAGACCTGAAGCATTGTTCCCACTCCAAATTCAACAACCTATAGATTAACTAATATCACTAAAAGAAGATGCAGAAATATCTCTTTATGGCTTTGCTTTAATGAGTATCATTTCTGACTTATCTGTCAGCCATATCTTTTTTTTTTGATTAAACAAACAGAACTGCAAGTAGAAAAGGTTGTAGACTAAATAGTTGAAAAAAAAGGCAACAAATAATCCTGTTCATATAGTATTCATCAGCATTTTAATGTAATTCAGGAAAACAAAACAAAACAAAACAAAAACTGCTTGACAACTAATTGTGGTGTGTAACTTCTCTGCATTCACGTGTGATTTTCTAATAATTTTCTAATAGTTAATCATATCTGAAATTCATGCAATTGCAAATTAGTAAACCTTAAAGGAATATAAGCATTAAGAGAGTGCACAAACAAAAAAAGAGGAATTAACTCATCCTTTGAAGGACAAGTCACAACTCCCAGATTGTTAGATTATTTTACAGGAATCAAATGCATATGAATAAGATAGACCTTATTGATAAGAGCCTTCATGATTTTCAGAAAGACTTTTAAACATTTCCAATGATAAATACTTTGCTAAAAGAAAGAAAACAGAAGGTATTAGTAAATAGGAAGCCTTCATAACAAAGAAAAGTTCTGAAGGGGTCTATGTTGGGAATTTTGCTGTTCTTATTATTAACAAGTAATCCTGAAAAATGTGTGATAAAATTTGCAGATGAGACCATTACTAAGGATGGTCATAAAGACTATAGCCGTGATAAAACACTGGAAAAGGACCTCACAAGACACTGGATAATGATAACAGCACTAGAGATTCAATGTAGGTAGATGCAAACATGCACAAAAACAATCCTAGCTGACACAGGAAATGATGAACTTAAGCTAACTCTTGCCTTTTGGGACTGATATTTTGAAAGGATAGTATTTCTAAGTTGAGCACTTAGTGGTGAGCAACAAAACCAGAAGGAAGAAAAAACAAAACTGTTATGACCCTGTATAATTCTGTAACATACCCCTCAAAAATTTGTACAGTTCTTGTCTGCGTAATTTAGAAAGTGTAGCATAGAATTGGAAAAGGTTCTGGAAGAACAAGGAGAATGAGAAAGAAATGACATTGTTTCTATAAGAAGTCTTGGTCAGCTAGGAAAGGTAAAAATAATGGGAGATACACTAGAGAACAAAAAATCATGACTGGTGTAAAAAACTGATGAAGGACTGATTCTCTTCCAGAGTAAGAACTAAGAAGCAGGTGTCAAATTCGAAACAAAAAAACAAATAGTCTTGCCATAGGCAGTCTGTTGAAATCCTTGTTGCAGGATGGTGTGAATGCTAAATGTTCACATGCTTCCTGGTGGTGAAGATTTAGGGAGAACAAGCTCTATGCAGGCTTTAAACAGAAAGACAAAAAATCTCAGGGCCAAAAAGTCCTTGAAGATTTTTTATTATTATTTTGTGCCATTCTTATGCTCTTCCATACACATCTACTTTCCATCAGCATCAGATGCTGCCTAGATAAAACTTTGATACTATACAGATTGATTCTCCTTATGTTTCTATTCTAATACTTTCTAAGGCACATTACAAAATGAATCCAAGAAAAGAACCATTCTTTCTAATCCTTTCATAACACTAATCAGGTGCTATGTAGCTCAAGAATAGTATTTAAGACAAACGAAAGACTATTTTAGTTTACTGGACATATTTTCAAATCCATTCTTATTAGATTCCTACTTGTAAAAGTTTATATACAGAAGCTTACTGATATTTATTTTACATCCTCATTCAATATTTCTCATCTCTCTACAGGAAAAATTGCTAAAGAAGATCATGAAAATATCATGAAGAAAGACAGTACGGAAGCATTTCAAAACAAAGAAAAAGGAGGCTATTCTGACCAAACTCAATGATATGAAATGTAAGGTGCAGAGAAGAACGATGTAAATAAATGGTTGAGAATTTTATAAACAGAAAAGATGAAGGGTAGTTAAATGTCTGGCTTTATTTTCTCCAGAATTTTGACTCTGCGGTAAAATCTTTTTTATCTCATCTTACATAATAGAATACTCACTGACACTGAATATCTCCCTTGCTTATGCAAGAGAGGACAGATAAACCCTCTTCTTGTTTTTTTCCCTTCTCTTAAAAGCCTCAAGTAATTCTTCTTCTCAAACCACATCCTTCCAACACTAAATAAATCAACTCCTGAACTTGTAAAAGGCATTTTGTGAACCAGGTGGTTTGATTGATTCATTATCTATTTTCAGAGAAAAGAAATTTAAACTTCAGATACAAATTCTACAGTATCCTCACTTTCAACATTTGGGAACAAGAAACAACTAAGTCTGTCTTAATAGTAAAGCCAGAGTTTACCCTTCCTTACAGATACATTTTTCTTTTTGTCAAGCCCTTTCTATAAATAGAGTTCTGTGAGATTCTATGCATAATCACACCTTTGAAACTCCTGCTGGGCAGCTGTCTAAAACAGTAGTTTAAAGTACCCAACATAGCCAGTACGAGCTTTGCATCTGTGGCCTGATCTATGGTAAGCTATTAAACAAATACTATTCATAGTCCTCAGAGGTTTCACTCATGACAACAGGAACATTTAGATTTCCTTTAGTGAAGAAATTATCATTTCTGCCTTTCATAAAGAGTAAATCTTGTAAGTCTTGAAAGGCAGAATAAGAACAGAGGCACTGGAAATCTAAGGCTTTGGTTGTAACATTTTTTTTTTCAAAGTATAAAACCCTTGAAGTAGAGAAAAAAAAAAAAAGAGGAACTTCTTACCTTGGAAAACTCCTTCTATAGTATCAAAAGAAGATAAGCCTACAAGAGAGGAAGAAAATGGAAGAGGATTGTCATAGCAACCAGTTAAGAACATATTCAACACGGGAAACAATCTGATTAATCTTCTTTTTTAAGAACCATGGCACATACTGCACCATCCAGTTCAGTAACAGGACATTTTTTAAAAGATAGTGTATTAAATCTCACTTCATTAAAATTCACAATTTATCTGCAGAGCTTTTGACTCATTCAATGCATATGCAGCACCATATAGGACCATAAAAGAAAGTGAAGATTCTTCTGTTTGTTTAAATTACCTACAGCATAGTTAAGCCCAAGGATTTTTTGTAAGGGGCAAGGAAAAGGTCATACTACTTTCTCTTGCTCTAAAAAAAGGGAATATTTGAGAACTAAAAGCCAAGAAAAAAGCAATTCTATTTTTTTTTAACAATCTACAATGCTAGAGAAACCTCAGCAGCATCAGAGTAATGTCTTCAGCTTATGAGCCTACATCATAATTATATAATTGACATCTGTCCTTGACCTAGTCCTACTCAGTTTGAATTTAGGGCATCCAGTAACGAAATAATGCAGTAGTGTCAGGTTTAAGAAAAAAACAGACACTTTTTCTCCCCCTGTTGGAATAGTCCTGATATAAGTAACACTTTCTGGGATAAGGTTCTGAAGGACTTGATTTCAACTACATGAGTCCACACAGGAGAATTCTGAGAAAGACTCATCAGCAGAGCTGTGTCAAAATCTTTGTC
This sequence comes from Tinamus guttatus, assembly GCF_059628265.1. Lineage (NCBI taxonomy): Eukaryota > Metazoa > Chordata > Aves > Tinamiformes > Tinamidae > Tinamus > Tinamus guttatus. The sequence continues at coordinate 1,013,162 of NW_028290136.1, read as the reverse complement.
TCTAGTTACCAGAACTTTCACTGAAAACAAAAAGTTAAGAGACAGACCTGTTAAAAAAAAAAAAAAAAAAGGAATCATTATGGTTGGAAAAGACCTTTGAGATCAGATCACTTTTTTTAAAAGAAAAACAAAAATGAATAATATAGTCAAAGCTCGCTTTTTTTAATAAGTTGAAACATCTGCAAAAAGTTGATATTTTATTCTTCTATTGATAAATAAATTTGATGGAATTTGTTTCCTATTTCTTTAAGCACAAGGGAATTTACTAGAACAGTAGATCATTTGCTCTTCTTGAAGTTTTCAGAACCAAATTGCATTCACTACCAATCCTTTTCTCTATATAGTTGTTTTTGTTTAAATAAGTCAAGTAAAAATACTGTGTGAGCTAAATGTAAAGGACATTTATGACGTAATTGAAATATGAAATTATTTTCTGGGAAGTTGAAGACATTTATTTATTTCATATCCTTCAAGAAAAGTAGCTCTTGCTACTATTAAAAGCTACATGTTTCTGAATTCTAAATGATTGCCCTCAGGGCTTCCATCTTCAGATGCAAGAAATCAAAATGCAGAAACTTATTCTGGTGAAAAGGAGAGATAATAAATTTGATCTCACTCATTCATTTGCTGCAAAATATCTTAACTGATCCTAACATAAATCCTAGTTCTCCACTCTAGCCTAGGAGTGCTCGTGACACTGCTCGGAGTGCTTTCTCAAGCATTACATAGGTTACATCTGCTTTTTTTTGACAGGGTTATGGGAAGGACCCTTTCACTCACGGTGAAGCACCCCACGTCTCAAGAGGTGTCCCTCAGCTCTGCCCATTGAAAACTGGGGACTCGCCAAAACTCCCACCCCTCTACCATGGTCACTATGTTGCCATGCTGCTCCTTCCTATTTTTGCTCCTGCTGTCACCGTCACGGGGAGAAAAGTATACGGCCGCATTCTCCTTTGTGAACATCTGGTATGTGGCATCTGGTATCTGGTATGTGGCTAACCAGGCTGGCCAACCTGGTTAGGAGGGCTTTAAACTAGACAAGAAGGGGGAAGGGGAGTGTCACACAGACACGGCAAGCAGTACCGCGCATCCTAGGTCAGATGGAGTCCAGCGGGAGTATGCTAGTGGGGAAGTGAGGATAGGAAATGATCACGGAGGGTCCTCTTCCACCCCTCCTGGGAAAGCTGCGGGCTCGGTTGCTTCCCTGAAATACCTGTACACCAGTGCGCAAAGCACGGGGAATAAGCAGGACGAACTGGAGATCTGTGTGCGGTCCTAGCGTCATGATCTCATTGGAATCACAGAGACGTGGTGGGATAGCTCGCACGACTGGAGTGCTGCCATGGAAGGCTATGTGCTGTTTAGGAAGGACAGGCTGGGAAGGCGAGGTGGTGAAGTTGCTCTTTATGTGACAGAGCAACGGGAATGCATGGAGCTCAACCTGGGAGTGGAAGATGAGCGAGTTGAGAGCTTGTGGGTAAGGATTAGAGGGCAGGCTAATGTGGGAGACGCTGTGGTGGGTGTCTGCTACAGGCCACCTGACCAGGATGAGGAGGTTGATGAGGCCTTCTATAGGCAGCTGGATATTGCCTCATGGTCACAAGCCCTGGTTCTCATGGGGGGTATCAACTACCCTGATATCAGCTGGAAGGACAACACAACCAGGCACAAGCAGTCCTGGAGGTTCCTGCAGAGCGTCGACAATAACTTTTTGACGCAGGTTGTGGAGGAGCCGACGAGGAGAGGTGGGCTACTGGACCTCGTGCTATCAAATAGGGAGGGCCTAGTAGGAGATGTTAAGGTGGGGGGTAGCCTTGGCTGCAGTGACCATGAGTTGGTGGAGTTCAGGATCCAACGAGGGGGTGGCAGGGCTGTAAGCAGCCTTGCAACGACGGACTTCAGGAGGGCCAAATTTAGCCTCTTCAGGGACCTCCTTGGAAGAATCCCGTGGGCCAGAGCTCTAGAAGGTAGGGGGGCCCAAGAGAGCTGGTTAGTTTTCAAGCGGCACTTCCTCCACGCCCAGCAACAGTGCATCCCTGTGTGTAGGAAGGCAGGCAGACAGGGCAGGAGACCTGCGTGGATGAGCAAGGAGCTTGTGGCAATGCTCAAGCAGAAGGCGGCGGTATGCAGAATGTGGAAAAAAGGACAGGTCCCATGGGAGAAATACAGGAACGTAGTCAGGGAATGCAGAGATGCGACAAGGAAAGCTAAGGCATGGTTGGAACGCAGTCCAGCAAGGGACATTAAAAATAACAAGAAAAACTTCTTCAAATATATTAACAGCAAAAGGAAGATCAGGGAAAACGTGGGCCCGCTGGCGGACGGGATGGGCACCCTGGTTACAAATAACACAGAAAAAGCAGAGTTGCTGAATGCCTTCTTTGCTTCGGTGTTTACCATGGGCAGCCCTTTAGAGCCCCAGACTCCAGGGACAAGAGAAGAAGCCGGCGGAGAGGAAGACTTGCCCTGGGTAGAGGAAGATTGGGTCAGAGAGCACCTAAGGAACCTCGATACCCACAAATCCATGGGTCCTGATGGGATGCACCCCAGAGTGCTGCGTGAGCTGGCAGATGTCATAGCTAAGCCGCTCTCCATCATCTTTGAAAGATCCTGGAGAATGGGGGAGGTGCCGGAGGACTGGAAGAAAGCCAATGTCACACCAGTCTTCAAAAACGGCAAGAAGGAGGATTCAGGTAACTGCAGGCCAGTGAGCCTCACCTCCATCCCCAGAAAAGTGATGGGACGGCTCATACTGGCCATTGTCTCCAAGCACATGGAGGACAAGAAGGTGCTCAAGAGTAGTCAGCATGGATTCACCAAGGGGAAATCTTGCTTGACTAACCTGATAGCCTTCTATGATGGAATGACCAGCTGGATAGATGAGGGGAGAGCGGTGGATGTCGTCTATCTTGACTTCACCAAGGCTTTTGACACCGTCCCTCACAACATCCTCCTGGGCAAGCTCCAGAAGTGTGGGATAGATGAGTGGACAGTGAGGTGGATTAGGAACTGGCTGGATGGCAGGGCCCAGAGAGTGGTGATCAGCGGTGCCGAGTCTAGTTGGAGGCCTGTAGCCAGCGGGGTCCCCCAGGGGTCAGTCCTTGGTCCAGTCCTGTTCAATTTATTCATCAATGACCTGGATGAAGGCACAGAATGCTCCCTCAGCAAGTTTGTTGATTATACGAAACTAGGAGGAGGAGCTGATACCCCAGAGGCTGTGCTGCCATCCAGAGGGACCTGGACAGACTGGACAACTGGGTGGTGAAAAACCTCATGCAATTCAACAAGGCCAAGTGCAAGGTCCTGCACCTGGGGAGGAATAACCCCAGACACCAGTACAGGCTGGGGACTGACCTTCTGGAGAGCAGCTCTGCAGAGAGGGACCTGGGTGTCATGGTGGATGATAAGTTGACCATGAGGCAGCAGTGTGCTCTTGTGGCCAAGAAGGCCAATGGGATCTTCGGGTGCATTAAGAAGAGCAACTCCAGCAGGTTGAGGGAAGTGATCCTGCCCCTCTACTCAGCCCTGGTGAGGCCACATCTGGAGTATTGTGTCCAGTTCTGGGCACCACAGTATAAGAGGGATGTGGAGCTGCTGGAGAGAGTCCAGCGCAGGGCCACAAGGATGATCAGGGACCTGGAACTGCTATGAGGAGAGGCTGAGGGAGCTGGGCCTGTTCAGCCTGGAGAAGAGAAGGCTGAGAGGGGACCTGATCAGTGTCTATAAGTACCTCAAGGGAGGGAGTGAAGAGGATGGTGCTGGCCTCTTTTCAGTGGTGACCACCGACAGAACTAGAGGTAATGGTCACAAACTGAAGCACCAAAAGTTCCACAGGAACTTAAGGAAAATTTTTTTAACAGTGAGGGTGACAGAGTACTGGAACAGGCTGCCCAGAGAGGTTGTGGAGTCTCCTTCTCTGGAGGTCTTCAAAACCCTCTTGGATGTAGTCCTGTGCCACGTGCTCTAGGTGACCCTGCGTGTGCAGGGGGGTTGGACTAGATGATCTCTAGAGGTCCCTTCCAACCTTAAGCATTCTATGATTCTATGTGCACAGCAAATTCAGTGTTGTGCTCTCAGCCAGACTGCCGTTCACCAGGGAAAGCTACCAGGGAGTGATAAGTTGAGGAGAGCATGTCCACTATTGCTTTGCTCATACATGAGCTTGGCAAGGTTACCCCAGATCTGCTCCATCACCCATGCCACTCCCACCAGCAGCCCCTGTGACTAGATGTAACACGTGTCTTGACTTTGAGTGATTTCCTGCTTTTATTATTTTAATTACGATAGCACTAGCAAACTACATTCAGGTTGCAAGCCATGACTGGGGGAAGAATGTATTCCCCGCTCTGAATAGCTCCCTCCGCCTATCCACCTCCTTATGCTCATGCCCTTCTTTCTTGTCACTGTTGATGGCTGCAGTAAGTAAATGAGGGTCACCATGTAGATCTACTTGGGATTCAATTTTTAACCATTTATCAACTCATCAGAAAAAAATGCCAATAAAGTATTAGTGATGGTGGCAGCTGAAAAACAGCCCTTAAAAAGGACTGCAAAAAAGCAAAGTTTTGACTTCCACTTCTCCTTTCTACAAATTGGTCTGAAAGTAGCAAAGCAGATTTGGGAAGGTTGGAAAGTCTGTGGTGGAGTGCGTGGTTGTGCATACAGAAAGTGAAATGGTCATTTCAAGGGTGAAAAGGGTACGAGCAATTACTGACAATTTTAATAAAAATGCCAATAATCATATTCCACAAGAATACAAAGAGATTGGGAACAGGCTCCTGCCCTAAGGTTTGTCCATGATGAGAGGCAGACATAAAAACTTAAAGATTTATGGCTCATAATTTAAACTGTCAGATGCCTCAACCTCCTTCTGGTATTTTATGTTCCAGACTTAACATAGTTCCTATTTAATATATTCATCGTATCATCTCACAATAGTTAATTCAGGAGTCAAATGCTCAACTGCTAGATTTTAATATTACCATTTGTTGTTTCGTGTCCTCTGAGGCTTTTGTTAAAATTCTTCATAAAAAGTTCCTCCTATTTTCCTCTTAAATACTTGGCTGCATTTAATAAAATTCCAACAAAGTGTATACTGAAAGAATGTATTCTCGACTATTGGTGCTTTGTATTGTTCTTGCATTTCACGAAGGATGAAGTAGTTTTACTTATTCCGTATATAAACAGACTGATTTACGATAGTTTTATGCTGTTCTTATACAAAACTTGGGACAGTTGACCTCATTAGAGGGATGAAGTATGAAACATGGAGGACAAAAGATACTGTACAAGAATCAAAATTACACAATGCTACAGAAAAGAGGTTTAAAAAGATAAAGCAGTAAAATTTTTCTTCTATTAAAAAGCCTCAAAGCTTTATTTATTTATTTATTTTACATTTATTTATTTACTAGTAGAGTATAAGTTTTCCTTTCTCTCTGTTTAGCCTCTGTTTTATTGTATGCAAAAGTATCAGCAGAAATCACTCTGGAAGAGTACACATGAATTCCTCCCCCAGAATCAAAATCTGAAAACAGAAGCTAGAGAACAAACCATCCTCGAATCTATACTGTATTGTCTTCAATATACTTGCAAATAAGAATGATCCACACAACAAGGAAACATAGCTAAAGGACTTCCTAGGGGGCAGATAGATAAAATTATTTTGCCTTGCAAACAGAGCTTTTCAACCAACTTTTATGTAAAGTTCAAATGGAACAAAAATGATCATTTAAGGTGGTCAGTAATGACAAACTGCTTATTACAGACATTTCAATGACAACACTGGAACATTTCAAATACATAGTTCCAGCAATATGTAGGTTAGATTCTCATAGAAGATCATTAGAAGAAATTATTCAGTGACTTACGGCACTATCTATTGGTAAAGTAACATTTTAACAGATTACTGCTGGCAAAATGACCATTTTGATGGGGATTTGCTTTTATTACTAAGGAGTAATTTGCATGTACATGTCCTTTACTTGCTGTGCATCTGTCTCAAATTTCTACTTCACTTTTTGATATGAATAGGCACTCACACTTCTAAAACTGTAATAAAAGATAAAATAAAAACAATCAACAAATACAGTGAAAGGTGTAGCATGATTCCCTATGAGAATTTAGTGTGGTTGGAATTTTTTTTCCAAGGGTAGCTCTATATTGTACTAATCCAGCTTTCTGTAGGCAATTTTTTGAAAAATTGTGTTCCACACATGCGCCCATTATTCATCCTAACAGTGAATTTACAAGCTTTTCTAACTGAGAGAAATAATATGTGAAACAAAACAGATAGCAGAAAACTCTAACCACAATTGCCACCAGGTATATGAGAATACATATAAGAATACATTATAATTACAAATGAACAGTGAAAAGGTGGATATTGCTTAGAATTATATAATTACCAATTATCTCAAATAAACACTCAGAGAATGGTATAAGAAATCCTTCTGCAAACTGAACCAACATGCAGTAAATGGAGACATTTAGGATTTACTTCAAAAACGTATTCCTGCTTCAAACCAAAAAATGCTAATGTAGCCACAGCATATTAAGTTCATAGCGAACAGCTTCCTTACAGAAATGTATGTATAGGCATATATGAATATGAATATACATGAATGCACAATAACATCCTGGTTGACATCAACATAGAGTAAGCTGTTCAAAACAAAAGAACAAACCAAATTAGAAGCCCCCTCATTTCTTTATAATATACACCTTGCTCACAGCAGCACTTTCTTACATATGGGAAGGCTGAGGGAAAAAAAATGCAATACATAAGCACGTCTTCATTACCAGCTGTGCTATTAGGAGCACCAACAAAGCTGCTGCAGTTACAAATTAGAAATAAATTTTATTGGAAAAGTTATCACAGTGGCTCCATGTAGTGATTAAAAATGACCAAAAATTTCATACTAACCCTTCTAGCAAAAGAGCTGCAGGACATCAGATGAATTTAGGAGACAGCAAGTTCAAAACAGTGAAAAGGAAAAAGTTGTTGATATAAAGTATAGTTAAGCTTTGGGGTATCTTGTTCCAAGATGCTGTCTGCGAGTGCTCAAAATTTACTTGAATTCAAGACACAACTGAATAAATGAAAAGCAGCCACACCAAGGACTACCAAATATAGAAAAAGTAAAACAAAATAAAAAAAGATTTGGAAGTATCTATCTGAGCCACAAACTGGGAAAATACCTGGAGAAAATATCATTGAACGAAACTTGTAGAGGCTTTCTATATATGAGGTGTCACAGCAAAGGAGAGGAAGGCATATTAAAATATGTTGTTATTAACAGGATTCTGACTCCATTTTCTGACTGCTATTTAGTATCAGTCACCATGATGCAAAACTGTCCTGGGTGATCTCAACTCGTGTTTAAATTCCTAAGGTCCTGGACTGATGAGACTTTTGAAAGAGCCCAATATAATCTGTGAAGTGTCAAAAAATGGGACAAAAAACAATCATGCTTAAACAAGGATACAGAAGACATGGGTCTATATCCAGGATATCATGACCTTACATATTCATATATTTAGATTAGTACTGTAAGCAAGTCTTATTTCATAAGCATATTTTGACATTTTAAAGCAGAAAGGTGCATTGTCCCTTTTATTTTTCTATTCAGTGCAACTGAAAGTGACATTTTCTTAGCTAAATCAAAAACAAAAGAATAAGAGAAAACTTGCTTTCTTTGGGGGATTGAGTGTTTGGAAGCACTGGAGAGACTGAATACATTGGCAAATCAGACAGCACAATTCATGCTTCATTATATTTCCTCTGTGTTTTCCTGACAGCGCAGTCATATGTCTTTAAATCTGCAAATAAGAAAATAAGCAGCTTTGTGAGCAGGGAAACTAAGAAGTTTGGCCTCCTAATCCTTAACATACTGTTTGTTGATTCTTTTTTTTTTTTTTTTTTGCTGGTATCTAATAGTTTCTCAAAACTGTTTTGAAAGAAACTATAGGATTTAAGATGAAGGAAGCCAACAGCCTTCTCCTGTAATGACTGAAAATGAACCAATAGCTATGGGTTTATTCATTTGCATCTATATAAACTATTGCAAGATGATGGGTCTAACTTGCCAGGATTAGAAGCACAGTATCATGTCTTAAAATGGAAAACTACCATAAAGTTCAATACATGTCAATGAAGAAGTAATTTTGTTTTTGAAGAAGTTTTGAGATTATTGGAATTAGTTCCTAGAGATTTATTATCAGGTTTTATAACTGAAATTTCCTTAATAGTGTGCAATACTTAGATATACTGCACAATTAACAGTTTTATCTTACTTTTCTTTTTTGACTAAGTTTATTATTATGACCTTGGAATAATTATTATTTTTGTACTTAAGGTATAAACCATAATTTTACTTCAGAAGGTTCAATACAGTTATAGTTTTTGATGTATTCATGTTTACGGAAATATGAACATTGTAGAATGAGGTCACATGAGACTTACTATAGTAAAATATGCACAAATAAAAAACATTGAACGAGGAGCTCCAGGAGAAAGGTCTATTGATGGCTGAGGGCCATTTTTACTAGGCAGTAGATTCCATTCCTGATCCGTAATTTTACAATTCCTGCTTTGTGTGGGTTTGGTACAGCAGTACTGCATTACTAGAGGACTCTTCAAAATTAGTCTTAGAACACTAGATTAGAATTTTATGGATTATTACCCATAAAAAAAGGAACACATAGATTATTGGTTTATATCCATAAGCATTCATAAGTACTCATATCAGTAACTTACATAAGAATTGATATTAATAATCTATAGGTATTGTGTACTTATATAAATGACCATACAATGGATTTACAGTGCTTTAAATGTGTACATGTGAGGCTGCATATTTAGCTAGGCAGATTTTGCAATTAATAGGAAGATACAAATGTTTATGGGCAGGTGTAAATCTCATTTGCTTTAAAATATTTGGGCACTTCAGATCATGATGCTGTCTTATTTCTGTTTTACATTATCTCCTGTCTCAGATTAATAAAATAATAAATACAAACAGAAATGAAAAATAAGAATAAAGTGTGCGTGCTTGAAAATTCTGTGGTATTTAGACATGTTGGGAATACTGGGCACTGATTTGATTTCACAACAACACAAGACAAGCTGACAGCAGAGAACTCATTTATCCTTAACACAAAGCACAAAGTAAATATTCGGTCTTGTTGTTTGAATGTTCTGTCTGGATATACTGTTCACATATTACATCTGACTGCATTACTTTGAACAAACTACCAACAATCCTTTGTGATTTAAACTCCTCAGTCATTTTTCTCTTTTTATCCTCCAGATTTTATGATGTCTTCTCTTGAACAAAATGCCTTGGGCTACTGCTGCTCCAATAAAGCTCAGTCTAGAAGGCTGTCTAACCTCATGAAAAAGGTAAAAATCAGAAAGTGGAATCTTGTGGACTGTGTTCTCTCAGGAACTACTTCTTTTCTGGAGTACTACTACTTATGCTCCTCATGTTCTCTGTAATATTTTCCTCCTACGTCTGTACTGAAGAAATACATTTTTCTAAAATGTACTATTTTAGAAATGGCTGAAAATAATGATTAATCAAAAATCATGACTTACGTCGTAATAAAATATAAGTAGAAAAATGTCTGGAATTTACTTTAATGTCATTGTAATATGTTTTTGTAGTTCTCATGTTTGTAGAGAAGAGCTCAATAAGCGGAAGTCATATAAAGAGAATCATGATTTTAAAGGTGATCCTTTCTTTTCAGTATTTGAGACTACCGGCAAAAAATTCACTCCTGTGCCACATAATGTGGCAAAAATTCTGTCGAGCCACATAACCTCCAATACAGCCTCAAAAACTGAGAGACCATTATGACTTTCATAATTTCACTCCTTTATCAGAGGAATAGCAGAGAGGCAAAGAATTAACAGTGACTTTAATACTGCTTGTTCTAGGTACAACAAAATATGCCAGAATGAACTAGTAGCCTTCATACTCATTGCTGAGGTGCATGTTACTTGTAAATACAGAAAGCAAGAAAAGAAAATGAAAATTAAAAAAAAAAAATGTGGAGAGCTGACTTATTAGTTTGAAACACCTTTATGGAAATGTTGTTAATTCGAAACACCAACCTTCACTGTACTCAGCTCTAGCCTTATCAGCCCCCTGAAGTAAAGGGAAAGCACCTAAAAGAAGAAGAAGAAATGTTTTTTAAAAAAATCCATGAGTTCCAAATGCATTCAAGTGATTTATTTTTAGAATATACTTACAGTATGTACGCATAGGCTGCTCATTAAAAAATGCATGTCCCAGGGGTCCAGATCTCCATCTGAAATGTCAACAAATACATCTTTCCACAAATGCCAAGTAACAAATCAAAAATAAATGCTCCGAGGAACCAGTGTTTAGTGAAGTTTAAATGACAAAAAGAAAATAAAGAAACAGCAGAAGAAGGTTACAAAAGACTCAGGCAAATCTCCATCCTGGTTTTAATATATAAAAGAAAAGTAACAGTATCAAAGAGGCAAAAGATGTAAACTGATATGGACAATCATCTGAGACGTTTGTGCTGAACTAATGTAAGGTGTCCAAACTGCAAAATGAAATATGGGTACGGGATGGAAAAGTACACATTAAAGGAGCAATTCACAGCATCTAGTTTTAATTGGTAAATGTCAGTAAACAATTTTTTTTTTTATGTGCTGCTCAGCCTCTGAGCTGTTAGGATACCTTTTTCTTAGTTATAATTTGTAAGCATTTTAGCCCTGAAATTAAATAAAAGGCTAAAATTATCAAGAAAAAAAGGGCAGCATCAGTTAAGGACAGTCTTGAACTGCCCGTCAGCAATGACCGTATGTCCTGGAGAGTCTTGAGTCTCTAACATCACTGCAGGGAAGAAAGGCTGAAACTACCCAGAAATTACAATCAGCAATAAGCATCAGCAATCAAACACCAGTTTTGACAGTCAATTTTCAATAAAAATTCCTATCAGCCTAGATATAACACCAATATGAAAAGGTATGCAGTATAAAGTAAAATGTGAGAGCAAAAAGAATAGAGTAACAGATATAGACTGAATAATTGATATTAAAAACAATTAAAATATGCAGCTATTTCAGGTTGTACTAATAAATTCACCAAATTTATTCACCAAATACTTACTGAGTCAGCAAGAGATGGTTTTATGCTATTTTTAGTTGAGATTTTGGTAAGCAGAAAGAACAATAAAGAAGAGCTGATTGCAGAAAATAACCTTGAATAGAGTGATCATGAGTGAATTCAATTTAAAATAGGATTATTGTAATATGGATTTCCATTTTGAAAAGGCAGACTTTGAGGGAGAAAAGTCATCTGGACTTCATTGATGAATAAGAATGCAGAAGAGGAATTCCTTTTAGTTAAATCAGAAAAAAAAAAAGGTAAAAAAGTGGAATTTGTAACCTAAAAGAGGAATTAAAGCTTGTGTTGTGACCTGTATCTATACAAAAAGGGCCTTCTCTCATTTGCACTGATTTGAGCAATTGTATCATGTGCCATTCCCCATGAGTATCCAAGAGGTAAAAACATAGAAGTTATGTATTTGCAATGCTATCTATTCATTTGTGTTAATTCATTGCAGAATGGCAAGATTTGCTTGCAAAAACTTGAGATCTGTGTATTTTTCAAATAGACTATTTTCTCTTAATAGTAAGAAGTCTGGTCTTGGCAGATGTGTTGATCAGGCAGGGTGCCAACCCTTGAAAATCACTTAATATTCATCATTAGGCTTATTATTGTGTCTCTGTGTACTCTTGAAGTAGTTAAAGATATTCTCATGTCTGGTGACAAAGAAAGATTTTTTTTTTCCATTTAAATATATGAAAAAGAAGTAAAATGCCTGGAAATCATCTCTAGGCTACACAGACACTCCAGTGTTCCAGTTGTAACGATGGGACATCTGGACTAACTGCCCACATACCAAAAAATCTCAAAACGTCCTAATATGTTAAAGATGAACTGAAAACCTTGCTATAAACAAATACATAATTAGAAAATGGAACACCAGAAATCAGTAAGAGAAGAGGATGATAAGACCTAAATAAACACATTTGCATGATTGGTCTGGTCTGAACAGGGAAGGAAAATGCTGTCATTTAACTACTTGTTTTATAAGAATCTCAACATTTTAAATGTCATTGTGTCTACAGACACAAAGGTCTACATATATGGAAATTGAAACTCTGGAGAGACGGGTTTCATTACTCATTTTGTTTCTTAGGTAAGAAAATTAGCTTAGCAAGAAATCAACAAGTCCAGACTGCCAGGCAATTACTGGGCTGAATTAAAGCTGAACAGAAAGTAGAAGAATCTACTTTACCATAATGTAACACTCAGATACATGGGGGAAAGTTTGATTTCAAACAAGTAACAAAGTTACTTAATCTAAAAAAAAAAAAAAAAAATTGAGGAACCTGCAAAATTTTTGTCCTTATTGAGGAAGACTGAGGAAGGCGCAAATGCCTTCACATGGACAAACCATGTAAGAAAAACTTGATTCAAAATTGAGAAACTTTTTTTTTAAAAAAAGTTAAATTTCAGCACAATTCTATTTTTAATTATATTTTCAATTCCAGGCAAAATGATAAAAACATTCCAAGCTCAGGAAAGCTCCATAAAACAGAATTGCTATTCTATGGGCAGTTCAAAATTAAGACATAATCAGTCTTATTGTCTTTATATTATACTGACATTAATCAATAAGAGCGAGCCTGTCTTAAGGTAAATATATTAATATAGCTGATACATCTTACTATGACTCTGTGACTCTATCTATGACTGTGACTCTATCCCAAAGTCAACTTATTATATTGATAAAATCTCAATGTGAACAACTTTGACTATAATCTTTCCCACCCTTATAACTGGAAACTTATACTTGAGCGTCATGCCTTCATGATTAATTGACTTCTTCCAAGATCCCAGGACTAAGAAAAAAATAAAATAAATAAAGCAATATAGTCAAGAAAATAGCACAGATTTTAATATCATAAACGGGTGATGCAGCCTTTAATTTTTTGACTGCAGGTGTATATGCAGGTCTTGTTATATATAATCTTAAACTATAATTCCAAAATAACAGCCAGCTCTCTTTTCAGAATCACCAACTTCAGGATTAAAGGTAATGGCATGGTTCTCTTAGATTTTGTGTCTAATCCAAAGCCCAGTGGTCAGTATTTCATTAACTTTCAAGAGCAGTGTGTCAGACCTTTCTTGCTGTCAACTCTCTAAGGAATAATATTTCATTTCATAACCTACAGCCTGTGTAAGAAGGAAATAGAACCTATTTTTTGGAATATAATCCTCCTGGTATCAAATGAAAACTCTTTATGATGTTTTCATGTTCTAAAAATGTAAATTAATTTACCATCATATGTATTTGAAGTGGTATGATTTTGTATTCTTCCATAAGTGAAATTGGAATATTACTTAATTTACTGAGGGATTTACCTTAAAGTCATGAGTAGGTTAGCTGTATGGCTGCATGCATTGTTGTCCATATTTTGTACTATATCTAGAAAGGCATAAATCGACTCTGTTATACTTAAAGAACAAATATGCAACGGCTCTCCAAAATAACATTGATTTTGTTTCTATTTGATCTTTTCACATTTCTTGCATCTTACACTAATTGAGAGATCAGATGTTTATGTTGACATAAATGGTTATTATTGCAGTACATTTAGGGGATTTACAGGTTCAGAAAAGTACAATAAACTGATTGCCTCAACAGTTGTAGAAAAGAGGGAATGTGCCTTGGAAGAAATGAAGAAAAGGAAGTGTGAGGACATTAGGCAGTCTCAGGAATGAAGAGAAGTGAATTGTGAACTAAAAATGAGAGCATAGGCTTGCATGCACTGCGGTGATATGTTCCTCTCCCATTTAACGCAATTCCACTGGAGGAGATGGCAAGAAGAACTTTGCTTTCATTTGGCTGTCAGAGAGAGCAGGACTGCTCTGGAAGATATGTGAAGCAGCTACTCATATGGTGGTAGCTCACAAATCTCATTAATGGCTTTTAATGGTAGATAGCTCCTAGTGCAAAATAGATTCTGTCTGTCCCTCTTCAGGGTGCTTTTGCTAGTAACCATCAGAGTCCTTAATAGTAGTTTTTTGTTTTTCCTCAATCCTTGATAGGAAAGAAATGGACGAAGTGTTCTGAATGATACATGGTAAGGGAAAGGGAAAGGGGGAGGGAGAGGGGGAAGGAGAAGGGGAAGGGGAAGGGCGGGGGGAAAGAGGAAAGGGAAGGGGAAGGTGAAGGGGAGAGGAGAGGAGAGGAGAGGAGAGGAGAGGAGAGGAGAGGAGAGGAGAGGAGAGGAGAGGAGAGGAGGGGAGAGGAGAGGAGGGGAGAGGAGAGGAGAGGAGAGGAGAGGAGGAGAGAGGGGAGGGGAGGGGAGGGGAGGGGAGAAGGAAAAGGATTTGCTTTAGATGCATTAAAGCAGTTAGTTGTGGCCTCATGGTCTCACCTCTCTTTTATAACCTCCTCATCCCTGTCCTGCTCATAGATGAGTTCTGCCAGAGGAAAGGAGAATTTGTCACTGAGGCACCCCTTGGAGTACATGCAACTGACCCTGGACACAAACATGGAAACAATTCCTGCTCCTCACTGAGCTCAGGGGCTATAACTGCCCACATGGTGGAAGAAAACCCCTGTGGGCACTCTTACCATCCTCCTGCCCCTTCTGACATCTTACCCTTAAAGTCCGAACAAAATTTTAAAATGATGCAGTATACCACTGCAGCTTCCTAAAATGATGCAGCTTTCACCCTCTCCCAGCATCGGTTCCTTGGAAAAGGACTTTGGGATACCTTTGTTATAAACTCTGTGATAGAAAATTTTCTGCCCTTTCTAGGCAAACGAAAATATAAAAATAAATGAAAATATAAATATAAAAATCCCTATCATAAACACTACATTCTTCTTTTAAACTGTATGTCTTATAAACCTATATCACGCATGGTGAAAACAGATCAAGAAAACAGATTGAGGCTTTTTTAAACTATCAGTTTTGTCCTGCCAGCTGCACTTATTCCCACTGTCATTTACTATCAACATTTAAGTGTTCCAAAAGAAGTGTAAAGAATCAAACATATTCTTGAAAAATAGTATAAGCTGCGTGCTAATGAAGGCACTCTTCCTGAGGGTCTGTCTCCTGCTATTTGTCAATAAAGACATTTAAGTTTCTGTAGTGAATAACGGCTGCTACTTAGAACATATTGCAAAGCACCAAGAAGAAATAGGAGGATAACAAGCACTAGGCATTGTTACTTTGTGATGAGAAACACTGGTGACTTCCTCCATCAATCACCTGCTCTCCGCACACACACTTCCTGAAAATAATGTCTAATTAATTGTTTTATCATTCAAGAATTTGGATTCCAGCATGCAACAACACAAATATTGCATAGCAGATAGATCATTAAAATAGTACAGATTTTTGTGAACTGTAAATAATGAAAGAAAGAATCCGGTTTGTGCCATCTTTCCTAGCAACATACACAGCAATTTTAAGAAGCTGAAGCTGACGTCTGACTGATTTCTTAGTAAATATTACCCCTGGCTTCACTGGCAGGTTTAACCATAATATCTGAGACTGAAACACTAACTGACTGCTGCCAAGCCAGGACCAAGCCTTGTTTTTTAATACTGCCTATTACTGTGTGTCTTTATTTGGGAGATTTTTGTTTGTTTGTTTTGTTAAGAAATGATTAATTTGTGCAAGTTTTTACAATTCTGCTTTACATTGTCTGAACACATAGCAATAACAAAAAAGTATACAAATACTCTCTCTCCAGTGGCCTAGATAAGATTTGAATTTTCTTATCTCATAGCAATTGTTGTTCAGTGCCATAAAAGCCATGAAAAATATGTGAGCATATGAAGGTAGGGATAGCCAAGGATATATAAATAATTTAGCTTTTATCTCAAATATAAACAACAATATTGTTGTGTACATAGATAAGCACTGCTCCAGCTCCATCAGTGAGTCTTGCTGCCATCTATACAGCTTGATATTGATCATTCATAAAATGACCTTCCACCATTTACTTTGCTATGCTACCAAAACCCCTTAACTGGGTAAAGGACAAGTTTTACAGAATTAGAGAATATTAGTCTTTCCATGAAGCAGTGTTACACAGGGCTACATGTGTCCTCAGGGTAAAGCATGTCAATGTGTTTCCTCCAGGGCACACCTACACAGCTCTTCCAGAGACTGAATTATTTGTGAGTGATGTGGGGCCAATATAATGTCTTTAAAGCCCTTATTGGAAATTTGTGTTACTATTGAGGATGAGACATGTTTCTGATATAAACAAAGCCTCCTTGGTTCAATGCATTGCCTTCCCTCTCACAAGAATGATACTGTTTGATGACTAAAAGTTTGGAAAAGGCAAATGTTTTATCTACTGGTTCAGATGAATAGAAAAGCCTCATCCAAATGTCTTTAAACTCTCCCAAAGAAGTTCTGTCCTGAACCTTTCCCTCTACCATCCCACAGAGGCATGAGCAGGACAGCCTTGGGTGGAGGCAGGACATTGCTGGAACTTAAGAGCATCCCCTGGCCCAAGGCAGGTGTGAAAGTCTTCAGGACATTTCAACACAAACCGCCTGTGGCAGTTATGCTGCTAAAGAAGAGAAAAATAAAGCCATGTTTGCAGGGATTGGAGGGGGCAGATGAGAAATGACCTTCAGGAGATTGTATTAAGGTGTTTTACTCAGATTAAAAAGAAAAAAAATGGCTCACCAAACCATTTGAAACATATGAAGTAGCACAGTCTTTGCAGTTATATCAGGTAGGATAACAGCTATAAGGGCTATTAGCCTCTGTATTACAGATCAGCTGAGGAGGGCAGAACCATATTTCAGCAGAGCAGTATATCTCAGTGAGGCAGAAGGAATCATTTTAATCTTCTTTAGGCTATTCACTGGGCTAAACCAAGTGATATAAGCAATCATCCTAGAGTTTAGGGACCAGACCTGCCCTTACAGAAAAGTGGAGAGAGACTATGAAAATCCTAGTCCCTTGATTTCTTCGGCTTTTGCTGGAAGTAAACCAAAATTAGGGTGCATTCCCCATGCTGAGGAGGATTGCCTTGAGCAAGACAGAGTAATCACTGGTTTGATCTCATTTAGTTCCATTACAGTTTATTAGGCCTACAATGGGAGCAAAAATATGAAAAAGTCTTTTAGAAGGTCGTTTGCACACCTTATTTATAAAGCTTGTGGCAAAGCAACAAAAGAGCCTTTCATGTGATTTTTTTTTCTAACTAAAATTGTATGGAAACAGAAGACTCAGAGATGAGTTAAGAAAGAGACAATGGAGAAACATAATAGCGTTCATATTCCTCTGGTATTTACTTTATGCTTCTAATCTAAAATGGAAACATTCAAATCAGAATCACTGGATTCAACACATCCAAATTTTAGGCCAATTTAAATCTGAGCTTGGGACAAATTCCACTTGTCAGACTTTTCCTGTAAACATGCCTCAAACTACAAGGGATGGGGGACCAAGACTTTGATACATATCAGCTAAAGTTTCCTGTTGATTGCTGTAGACTATGGCTTATAATATCTAACCTGTATGTGTATATCTGCATGGAAAATTACACACAGTGATTTTAATGTTTGTTCATGTAGAATTTATCTGTTCGTGTAATACCTTAACAAAAATGTCAAACAAATGCAGAAATCAAAAAAGACGAGTTATTACACACTTTGAGAAAGAATGATTTTGTTCTACAGAAATCTAATGATAAGAATATCTTCTCAGTCTGGAGTATTAAAAAGGTGTCTGTGTTTTTCTTTTCCCTCATGCTTTTTGTGATAGGAGCAGTTATTCTGTTTCACAATAAACATTTTGTGCTTCTCTGTCCCATAAGGTCAACTATACTTACGAAAATCAAGCTGCTTTCTGTCTGCCTTACCTCATCACTAAGATTTCCAGACAGAATAGAAATTCCAAAAAGCATCAAAACATATCAGTTAGACTAAAGAGAATTAGAGCTGAATGCTAATTTTTGTAACTCTATTATGTATGCGTAAGACAACTATACTTGAGGTTGAAATAAGCAGCATATCTTGAAGGACTCTTGTTTATTCACTCTTTCCCCAAAAGAAGAAAAGTAACAATTTTATCTAATGAAGTGAGAAGGTGAAGGTAGTTTTATTTCTTGAGTTAGCTAATGAGGCAATATCCTCTTGAATCTTTGAGATAAGCTCTAGGTCAAAAGTAGACAAATTAGCATAACATTTATATTAATATATTTCAGAATCAGATAGAGAAACAACCTGCACTTTGAAACATGCCTAATCACAGACAGCTAATTTTCAAAGGAGTTTTGGCACTCATTATGGTGATGGATGACAGTACTAAAAACATCAACACTTCCTTGAGCTCTGCCATGCTCTGTAAGCACTTTGCTTATGTGCTCTACGAATGGCATTTTATGCCTTTCATAATTTATTTAGAAACTCAGAGAAGTAAAGTGAGGTTCCCTGTTGAAGATATTTTGGCATGCTGCAACAGTGATTTGGCTATCTTTCAGGATAGCTAATCTAACATGGTGTAGTATGACATTCTGATACTAGGAAACTGCAACTCTGCTAGTATAAAACTGCTATTATCATACCATAATGAAAAAAAATACATACATATCTGTGTAAACACATACACATGCAAGATGTTCTGTACATGACATACATGTCAGTATTTATGGACTTCTTCACATGCACAAACACACAAACATGTCTTGTAGCTGTGTATATAGATGGGAGACACTGTAAGAATATTTATCAATCCATATGCTATTGTACATAAATTATTAAATTATCTTCTTTTCCCTGGAATTAAAACAAACACGGGAAGCCTTGTTAACTAAGGGTTAACATTGCAGATGCTGTCTAAGAAAAAAGCAAATAAAGCTTAGGGAATGGATAAGTGGAGGAAGCTACTTTCATCAGAATTTTTTTTTTAATCTGCCATTTTAAAGAGAAAGGCCCAAAACTTTGATAAGGTTTTGAGTAGAATGAATTAATTAAGTTAATTCAGGCTGGAAATCTGTGTAATACACCTGAATGAGTCAAAATAATGATCATGGTAATGATAATTCTAGAATAGAATGATTTGATGACATTAAATTTAGTGTTGCTGGAAAAAAAAATTATTTTGAAATATAATATTAATCAGGAACAAAAATGAAATGCAGACTTTTGACCTGTGAAACCTGTGAATAGTGGATATGAATTAAAAAGGTAGTCAAGGCCCAATCTTAGAAGTGTCTTACACAGCCTTGAAGGTGATGAGTACAGTTAGCTATTGCTGTCCACAGTGGAAACTGAGTCATTTTGGACATATGTGTTTGGACTCAATTCGATTACAGGGAAAAAAAGGGACACACAGGAGTCCAGCCTGAGGCACCACAAATTAACTAAAAAGACATACTTTGAAAGACAAGAAATGTCTGGAGTGCATAAGGTAATGGTAGGGAGGGTGGGAAGATTGCAGTGATCTCTGTGACGCAAGCTGGCCACTGGCCTACGAGCCGCAGAGGCTGGAGCCCGAGCCAAGGGAAAGGAATTCATCTTGTCTGACACTAGGGCCGACAACATGTTGGCAGCTTTGCGTGCAGCATCCCCTCTAGCCTCTCCAGCAAAGCCCCAGGGTCTCCAGCTTTGCCCCAGTTGCAGCAGGAGCAGGACCTGCAGCGCTCTGGGTGCCAGCAGTATGTGCCACCACAGAACCTGTTACAGTGGTTGCTTCCATCTCATCCCAGTTATTGCTTCTCTATTTCAGTTCCTCTTGGATCATTCTCAGAGCTTCTTTTCCACTATTTTCTAAATATTTTCTAAATAATATTAACCTGTGTCTAGCTTCCTAAACATTCATTGTGAACGCTTCCAATCTCTTACACTGTCTCAGCTGGCACAAGTTCAAAGGTATGTAGAGAAATTGTAGGTAACATCCCTGTGTGGAGACTTACTGGCACAAGCACTGCTGACAGCACAAAGCAAGTAGCTTCAACACACTGGAAATTCACTTGGCATCCAAAGGCTTCTCTTGGTCAAACTACTAATAACCCAGAGAGACTTTTTTCCCATCAGCCAGAGACCAGCTGTACGCATTATGTCCTGGGCTCATACTCATATGCATGGCCGTATTCTTTCATCTTACAGGAAGCAGGGATCAAAAACTGTTTTGGTGAGGCCACAAACTAAGGAGTTCCTCAATGAAGAGGAAAATTTCCTTAAGGTTGATCCGCTGAGTATGTGTCTACAACACAGATATTAATCTCATTTATTTTTAATAAATTTTGATTCAGAATAAAAAAGATGCTGTAATCTCCCCATCCAACGATTAAATAAATAAATAAATAAAGCCTTAAAATTAATCAAGCCATAAAAACAGAATATGTGTAATGATACTGGAAAAATACAATAGATCCTTATACTTTCCTTACTGAAAAATTTCTTTGTGGCTGTAGCACGGGAAAATTGCTTTCTGAAATGTTAGTAAATTGCCACTTCTATTACATGGCTAGGAGCTCTTTATCAGTTCTCTAGAAAACTTGTAACCATGACTATCCATTGCACCACTGCTTCTCCTAAACCAATTCATACTTTTTTTCTTCTTTCCCTCCAGAATAATTTCAACATCATCTAGCATTCATTGACCAGTACTGAAAACTTAACTCTTGTTTCTGATCAGATTATAACAGAAGCTTTGGGCTCACAAAGCACCTTTGTACTTTTCACTATGTGGAGCCTTGCCACAAAGTCATCTCGCACTTCTTTAGACACCTTTTGAAAACACGCGGCTTTATGGCAGTTACGTGCCAATGTACCACTTGGCTATAGCTCAGCTGCTGCTATGTCAGGTCATCAGTGAAAATTTCTTTTACAACTCTTGCATCTGTGAAGCAATGGTCAGTTATCACTGGCATAAGGTGATTATAATTCAGAAGAAATAGGAAGAGACAAATACACAGCCTGGACTCCGCCAAGCCCTTAATAATAGTCAAAACAGCCCTTCCTACAGCAAGTGGCTGTGAAACACAATCTGGTTTCATTCCACCAAAGTTTGGGTACTCACATCAGGTGTCTGAGTTAGGAAATACGCGTGTGTGCTCCCCCGGTAATCTATGGAGATAGAGTTCCAAAGACAGAGTCTGTGTTGCTACTGTCCACCAGAAAGGATACCACACATCAAAGAAACGAGGTATGTTGATGCTACATCCTTCTCCCAGTGCTACAAAAGAATAATAAGAAAAATGAGAGAAATTTTGTTGTTGTTATTTCCCTCCAGATGCACCTAAAACCAGATATCACTAAACACATAATCATTTGTATATGGTATACATTTACATGCTCATATTGCCATTCACCAATTACTGTTATAGAAAATATATCTTTTATGTCTTTTCAGTGTGCTTCATTTTGTATCTTTAGGCATTGTAGATTCATGAGCATTATGCAAAACATTACGAGGATAATCGGCACAATGGGGGTTCAGTATTTAATGAAAGTAACTTGTTTTTAATTATAGCATTTAAGATTATCTTATTGTCAAGTGCAATAGAGCCTTGCTGTTTTGTGGTTTGGCATCCATGATTCCATTTGATTTAGGAAGTAGTCTACCATCCTCTCCTTTTACAGTCAAGATTAATTCTCAGATTTCCAGATAACTGCATACATATGATGGACATAAAAGGAGCTTTCCAAAAACAGGACTGAATAGCAAACAAATCAAAGGCATTTTATGATCATCTTAATAGAAAAAAATACTGTAATATATTGCAAATGAATGTATTCAGAAGCTCAGTTTCAGGCATATCTCTACAAGATGTTTTTAAATCCTAGCATATAGGAATAAGAGCTGCCCTCTTTGCAGCTTCTTCCTCCCAAAAAGCAAATCTCGTGAGACTAAAACAGCTCAAATGCTAACTGATTTGGAGCAGACACTTTCGCTGCAGGTGATTATATTTCACCCTTTCTTATATTTTCAGTGATTTCATTTACATTATTAATGTTTTTCGCAAGTAAGAAAAACTACACTGGATGACAGCTTTCTATCTTCTTGCAATAGATAATACTAAACAAAGGAATAAAACCCATAATTAACAAAATTTTTCAGCTTCATGTTTGTATACAGATATGCACTACACCTCTGCTATAACAAAAAGCAATGGTATGCAAACACATATACATTTCAAGACAGAAAAAATATGTAATTGCTTTGTTTGATGTTTTCATCTTCTGTGTATATTTTAAACCATATTTTCAATTTGCAAAGCTATTTGCCTGATGCCATTATTACAAACCTATAAAATCCATACTTTGAGCAGATGATGCTTTAAAATATGGTTATAACTGGGAAGAGATATCAGAAGAAATATTATATGCATAGGTATACATACAACGACACTCAGAAGATCAAAAAGGCTATGTAAACCAGAGAGGTCCACCAGTTGGGAAACCCTTTGCCAGAATGACTGGCAGGTATATCAAATGCCATCTTTGCAGTGCTTGTAAAATAATACCCACTGGGTGTAGCAATAAAGATCTCTAGTAGTACCTCAGCAGTATCCTTTTTTTTCCCTGAAAGCTCTGGTATTCCCTATGGATGGTCTGTTTCAGCGAGTAAGCGATAAACAATGTGTCATGTTATTTAGCTCTTCTGCATTTTTAGGAGATGTGTGTGTGTGTGTGTGTGTGTGTGTAACTCTTTTCAGAATAAAAACCCAGCAAAAATTAAAATGTTCCACTGCCACAGGAACAGTATAAGCACTTATTTAGTATTTGAAGATATTTCTTTACTCATGAAAAGAGAGTAGCACAGAAAACTAATAATAATAGAAAACTAATATCATATTATTCGATCTGATACATAAAGAAGCTGACTCCAAGTGCTGAAATTCCTACAACATGTTGGCAAAGCTCAAGGAGAGCAAATTTGCAATGAATGATGATAATTTGCGCTGAAAGAAATTAGTGCCTATTTTGATTAGGAATTAGCCTTCTGTTCAAATTTCAGCGGAGTAATGTATTCATTCCTGCTTAGAGCATTAGCTGGGTTTAAAGGGTGAAGGAAAAGCTGGTGGACCAAACGAAAATTAAAAAGCAGAAAAGCTTAAAGGGTGATCTTGCTAGTTCCCTAATAAGTTTGCTTATAGAGTTCAGACAAAGAAACCCCAACCAGTGTATTACACTCAAATAACATTTACCACGACAACCAACCTTAACCTAGCTAATGATTCATACTCTTCATTTTTTTAGGAGTACATTATTAGTTTTCCTTCTCCTACACTTAACCACATTAAACTACATGGCTTTGGAGGCAGGCAAAATCATTACTGTGTTGTGACTTCCTGAAAAGAAAGCAGCACTTGAGCAAATGCCATATGACTTGTGTCTTTGGCACGGTGTGCAGGCAGCGTAAGCTCTCCCTTACCAGCATTAATTTGTTACTGCACAAAGCACTTTACTGACAACTTTGCACCATAGGGTAGATGCTTAACTGATGAAAATTGCCATCGGTCTTCTGACTTCCGCAGGCCTTGCCAATATACAAGCAATGAGGATGTGGCATTCATGCCACAGTTACATACAGGTACTGCAAAGCCGAGCCTTTGCCTCCTTTGTTTTAGCCCTGACCTTGAAGAACAATTCTGGGAATTATTTTTAGGTAATCGTCATTTAAACCTACCCAGGGCAGCCTTATAGTTACTGAAATCTTCCCCTGCCTTGCTGCACTGTCACACCAGCCAGAACTACAGTTTTGACAGGCTCTGGCCAGGGCAGACATTCCCAGGAAAAAAATGGACAGAAATCCAGCTTTCTCTCCCTCTATCTCTCTCTTTCTATATATATATATATATATATATACACATATATATGTATATATATGTGTGTGTGTATATATATATACACACATATATATAAATCTGGCAGAGAACAAATGAATTTTCAGCACTCTCTGCTCAGAGAAAACGAAAGGCAAAGCATCAACGCTGATAAAGTGGAACCTGGAAGGGTCTGCCATTCAAGTGTGCAAGCTCTTTGAGGAGTTAATCTACAAGATAAGCTCAAAAAAATGCCAGTATTTCTGTTGTGCTGCCAGCTGTCAGGGCTCTGACAGTTTACCTCAGCACTGAAGCTTCAGAACAAAGAAACTAGGTCATGAAACAGAAAATTTAAACATATTTCCTACAAAACTTACCTCAAAAAGAAGAACATTTGGGTTGCACAGTGAAACACTGAAAATTCAGGAAAAAATGACAAATCTAGGGCTGTGTTCAACTTTAACTCTCTTTCTTTGTATACGTGCACTATTGAACTACTAATTATATGACTGCAGAAATAATTGTATGTAAAGACCATACTTCAGTTGATGGCATAAGCAGTGCTTTTATTTAATCCTCAATGATTAATCAAAACAGGAGGTTTAAAATATCTTGCTGAATACGGTGCCTGTCCATCAGTGTTTTAAAGTGATTTATGATTAACCTGACAATTAAAATGACTCTTTTTTTAATTGTCAGTAAAGCAATTAAAAATACAAAAAATATTTACAAGTATTCTTAAGGAATTAGGCCAATTATTTGCAAATAATATCTTCTGTACAATGATAATAGCCCTATGCCTTTTTTATTTCCCTGCAGATATCTAATATCTACACTAATGACCAATTTTTTCACCTCGATTAATATAATGTAAATTTAGAGTACTGAATGAATCTGGGCTTATGCAGTAAGCAGGCCTTAACCTAAATCTGGTGAAAGCAGATCATGATCGGATCCAGAATTAATCCAAGGAGGAAACGAGCATCTCAGTGCCCAGCCCGTTGCGAGAGCACCTGCACTGCAGCAGCCTGGGAGAAGCTGGTGGCCTTTTCAGCCAAGCTGGACATGGCAGCCCTGTGACAAGGGGCAAACTGGGATCTGCCCTTCCTCCACCTGCCTCAGGTCATGCAAAAGGCAGCTTCACCAAAGCTGATACGTCCCTTTCATCTCCTAGGATCACCAGATCCAGAGGTGGGAAGGAAAAGGAGCTAGTTGTCCCTTTCGTCCTTAAGAGACTGAACAATGCCACCTTCTTCTGCGTCCTGCCTCCCAGCCCAACAAGATGCAGGCATCTTCAATCCTCACACCCTCAGCTTCACCCGCCTGGATCAGCTCTACAGACATGCAGATGCTCTACTTCAGCAGCAGCAGCACTACATCTCTCTCTTGCTTTTTACTCCCCCTTCAGCCTGGGAAGCAGGAGGATGCAGCAGGGGAGGAGGGAGGGCTTCCCCCTTTCCACTCCCAAGCACCAAGAGCCAGCTCAGGAAAGCCAGGATGCCTTGGTGGCCTTCGGCCCCAGCAGGGATGCGTATACTGACGCTGCCTTTTAGCTCCCCATTCTCTAATTGTTCAGGAACCAGAATCAGAAATTGCTCAGAGCCAGGGGACTTCTGACAAAGGTTCCCACAAATGGGTCCTCTTTCATCTGCTTTATGCCAGAAACTCTTCAGCATACAGCTCTCAAAGCAGACAAAGAGCTAATAGCTGAGAGATGGAAGATTTACAAATGATCATGCACTTTACGCGCATCACCATGCTTAAGGTTCACAAAGGATTAGCTACAAATGATACTGCAGGAGAAGCACTGCTCCTAGTTCCCTTCTCTCTGCTCCAGATGTCTCAAGGCAGAGGGGAATGAGGGGGGAAACGGAGTAATGAAACACACAAGAGTATCTCCACTATTACCAAAAATTGATGTAGGCAATGTGTTTGCTTTGCTCCCCTTTCTACCAGCCACAAAACGCATGTAGTCTATAAGATGCTCCTAAGCTTTACAAATTTATTTTCTCCTTTGGAGTAAATAATAGTGACACCATAAATTAAATCTCAATCTTTAATGAATGGAGCATTTCATAATGAGAGACAAAAACTTTTTATGAGGCTATTAGAGCTGGGAAAAAAAATACAAGCTTTTGGGAATACGTATTTCAGGTCGCGTTCTTTTCAGATCATGCATTTGTGGGTTGTGTCTATTTAAAAACACCAGTAGCACGAACATACAGTACAACACACAAGATATAGAGAATTGAGGCAGATTATATCTAATACATATTTACAAAGCCATTGCTCATAAACTGCTCAGAAAATGAATGTTTCGTAAAGCCATTTTAAGCATGCTGAAATATGTTCCCTGACAAACACATCCTTTACAACCTCTTCCTAGTCAGAAATAGTTTTCAGTTTAAGGCAGCAGATACTGTCTTTCTAAAGCTGTACAGAAGTGTCATATCCTTTTTGCATAAAGTGCTTGCTTAGAGAAGATAATTGAGGATTGAGGAAAATACATTATTTTTCTATTCTATCCATGATGGCAATTAAAAACAACAATTAATTGTGTCAAGGTGTAGAACGATGATTTTAATTACACTGCCAGAGTAATATAAGAGGTTTACATGTAGTGGCTACACCCTTGATTGGATGAGGATATTAGAGAGGGGAAGACAGAAATCCTTCCCTAGAGCAATATTCTCCACTTAGTTTATGGTAGCAGGCTTTTGGAGCTAAAACCAAATGTGGAGGCTTGTTCAAAGACAATAGTACCTTGTTAGCAGATAGTTAACCACAAGGGTGTCAGTCTTTGCAGCAGATGGGGGACAGAGCCGAGAAAGACGAGGACTGAGGAACACCTCCCCCTGCCTTGTGTGCGACGTGTCTTGCCAGAAGAAAAGAAACAAAGCCAGACAACCGCGCAGGTGGCCAGATGCTGATTGGTTGTGCGCTTTGCAACACTTGTGTTAAGAAAGTATAAAAAGAAGTCGGTTTGGAAATAAAGTTGTCTCACTCTGCACCCCAGACTGAGTCCGTTTCTTCACAAGGTGCAACAAATGGCGCCCAACGTGGGGCTCGAAGACTAGCTGTCTCTCCGGTTGCACCGCCCAGCTGAACTCCCGGGAATCACGCTGAAAGGAAGCGTAAGGATCAAGCTGAAAGGAAGCTTACTTTGTGTGCACACTAAAAGCCTCTTGAAAGGAAAGAGGTAAGCGGCTGGGAACTATGGGTTCATACCTAATGAAGGAACAAAAGGACGATTTAGAAGCTTCTCCTAAAAACTTGAAACCGCAAAGAAAAAAATTAGGTGAAGAAGAGCTGCAAAAGGTTCTTGCATGGGCTTCTAAAGACGATCCTTCGGTGAATAGTAAGAATGTTTTTAATCTGGAAAGATGGGACCAAATTGGGGTCCGACTGTGGGATAGTGCCACGCGCGGTGATAAGGCTGCTGCTAACCTGTTGCCACAATGGCGAGTTGTACTCGAAATATTGAAATCTCATAGTGGGTTGCAGTCGAACATAAATGACGGGATCGGGGCCCCTGCCATCCCCTCCGCGCCTCCTTTACCTCAATCGTGTCCTGATGAGAATCAGAAAAGAAAACGTGCTGCAAAAGCCTTTGCGGTACTGCCACCTGATGACCAGGACGATGATCCTTTTGGTCCGGGTCCTATTGACCCTGGAAAGGAGCCAGACCTATACCCCCCGGATCCTCACGATAAATGGGCCTCAGTAAAACGAGGAGCAAAACAGGCGGGGGATGTGGGCATGCTGAAAGCTTTTCCCGTTATCTGTGCACCAGACCAGAATCCGCGTTGGGAAGGTTTGTCGTATAATCTTATTAAGGACGTGCGACGTACGGTGACAGATCATGGCCTTGGCGCACCATATACCACCCACCTTATACAATCTCTTTGTGATTCTTCGGTTTTTACTCCCCATGATTTTAAAACTTTGTTTCGCCTCATTATGACTGATATGCAATACACGATGTGGGAATCGAAAATGAGAGAGCTTGCTCGAGCTCAGGGGGAGGAAAACCAGCGGCTGTCGAAAAAAGGTCCTTTACGGGCTGTTACTGTGGACGTGCTAATGGGGGAGGGCGATCACAGTGCTACAACAGCACAAGCAGAAATCCCCCCTGAGGGCTTGCAACAAGTTAAGGCACTTGCTCTCCGCGCCCTTAAGGCCGTTCCGGAGAGTGGTAAACAAAGACAACCTTTTGTTAGCATAAGACAAGATGCGAATGAGCCATATATGAAGTTTTTGGATCGGCTTAATGAGGCTCTGGAGAAACAAATTGATAATGAACAAGCACGAAGCTACATTTTTAAGCAACTAGCAGTTGAGAATGCTAACCCTGATTGCCAGAGAGTTTTGCGGCCACTAAAGGATCCTACTATTGATGACATGCTAAAAGCATGTATTAATGTCGGTACCAAACAGTATGAATATTCACTGATGGCCGAAACATTTGCAACAATGTCTATGAAAAGGCCATGTTTTGCTTGTGGCCAATTTGGGCATATTCGTAAATACTGTCCGAAAACACAAGCAAACAAAGGAGCGCCTGGACTATGTCCGCGCTGCCACAAAGGACAACACTATGCTAATCAGTGTCGATCAAAATTTGATAAGGAAGGTCGACCGCAAGCCCCTTCGGGAAACTTCAAGCGGAGCGCGGCAAGGGGTCGCGCCATGACGGCAAATCACCCCTCGGAGTGGCTCCCACCGGGAAGCAGCCGCCGCTTGTGCGCCAGCACAAGCGGCAGCGCCGGGGTGGACCTGGCCACCACAATAGAAGTGCTAATTACTGATACATCAGTTGTGCTAATTCCAACTGGTGTCCACGGCCCCCTGGGGCGAGGAATGGCAGCACTATTGATTGGGCGATTTTCAACAACGAGACAAGGGCTGTTTGTGTTACCTGCAGTTATCAACGCAGATTTCAAAGGAGAAATTAAGATAATGGTATGGACTCCGATACCACCCTGTACTGTGCCAATGGGAAGATATGGACGATATATTGATTGCTGCAGAGCAAAAGGAAACAGCAGAAGAGGCTCTGCATCAGATTACGCGAGCAGCATCAGCTGCAGGATTAAGAATTGCGGAAGATAAAGTACAGGAAAGTCCGCCTTGGCGATATTTAGGATGGAGAATTTCTGATCATCAAATTCGACCACAATCATTGACCTTAAAGACAGACATAAGGACTTTGAATGATCTTCAAAAACTTTTGGGAACTATTAATTGGATCCGTCCCTCCTTAGGGATTTCCACAGAAGATTATCTAGTTCAGTAAATCCGTTTGTAACCTGTCTAGTAGGACAGCCTGTTGATGTTTGGCATATTTCGTTTATTGTTAGTGTGCCTGCTTTGTTTCTTGTTATGTGTTTAAGGATAGATCATTTAATTAAGTCATGGCTGTTCAAACAAAAACAAATAAAGAAGGGTGAGATGTGGAGGCTTGTTCAAAGACAATAGTACCTTGTTAGCAGATAGTTAACCACAAGGGTGTCAGTCTTTGCAGCAGATGGGGGACAGAGCCGAGAAAGACGAGGACTGAGGAACACCTCCCCCTGCCTTGTGTGCGACGTGTCTTGCCAGAAGAAAAGAAACAAAGCCAGACAACCGCGCAGGTGGCCAGATGCTGATTGGTTGTGCGCTTTGCAACACTTGTGTTAAGAAAGTATAAAAAGAAGTCGGTTTGGAAATAAAGTTGTCTCACTCTGCACCCCAGACTGAGTCCGTTTCTTCACAAGGTGCAACAACCAAAGGGGTTTTTTTTTCCCCTTATATGGAAGTGTTATTATTTCACACTATTTTTAAATACTACCAGAGTATTATGAACTGCAGACACAGTAGCAGATTTTACTGCTTATTTTGTAATTTAAAATCAGTTATATAGGTAACAAAAAAAATTCTAAAAGAATGAAAAAGTTTTCAACAGCACTTATAATATTACCTGGGACTCAGGAAGTCCAGAGATTTTAGTACCATTGCTATCACCCCACAGCACGCTTGGAAAACAGAACACCAAAAAGAACCTTTTTTTTTTTTTTTTTTAATTATGCTTGTACCTCTACCATCATTGAAATAACTTACCCTAAGGCAAAACAGAGAGAAACAGCAAATTCTTTCCTGAAAAGTTCATAAAACAAACATGATCCATATATCTAAGCTTCTATTCCCATTCTACCTTCAGGGAGAGAGGAATATTATTGAAATGATTAATTTCATTTTACTGTCTGGCCCTTTTGAATAGGCTAGATAGGGAAAAGAATATCACTGAACTCTTGAAGGCAGGGTGTCTAATCCAGTGCTAGAGGAGCTGGAAGCATACCTAGATATTGTAGAATATTAATATATTCAGATTTATATTAGACATTCCGCGTCAAAGAGGACTGTTCTCACAGTAATGCAAATCCTAGCTTAAATGGCTTCGTTGAAACAGGTTCGCCCACAGTTGCTGACCTTTTTTTTGTTTAACTGTTGTAAATACAGAGATCACTTTAATCCCTCTTGTTTTTATTCAGACACCTGTGCATGTACATATTCATAAAGATTTTTGGTACCCCATCATGCATCCTCCAGCTTGTTTTTATTAAAGGTCTTTGGGAAGATTTTCTTCTTACCACTATTCTTGTTTCTTCAGAGTAGTTAATTAAAACACTTCCACAGAGATGCACAATATGGACCCACTAACTACTGTCACTCACTGTGCGAAAGGAGCCAGTGTGTGGGGTAGTGTGTTATCACAATCCCTCTTTTCATGGCAGCCCTTGTTCTTGCTGCGATTCAACAGAACTGCTGAGGCATCAACTGGTGTGTGATTTCTAAGAGCTTTTATAATTTATGTTTAAAATGCCAGCTTCAACCACAAAGCACAGCACTCCTATAATCTACAATATAAGATTTGGGGCTCAGTTTCCATTTACCTAAACTTCTTCAATAATACAAATGCGTCTACTGAAGACATCTGTTACAACTCAGTAACATCTAATTTTAATGGCAAATAATAGAGTTCAGCTCCATAAGATTAGAGGTTATGGGCTAGGCCTTCTAGCTGGCTTGGCACCCCTGTCGAAATGCACTGCCAGCCAACTTAATAAATGCATTAGAAATCCCAATGACTTGATGTTTCCCTCCTCTTAGGCCTCAAAACAAAGCAATTCCATCTTATCTTAATGCTTTGCTCCATTGCATTGTTGAACCTATGGCAGTGTCTGTTTGATGGGACTGACAATAATATTACTTCTTTTCACTAAAAATACAGGCTAAATGAGAAGAAAACCAGAGTTAATTATATGGTGGAAATATAAGCTCTGCTGGAGCGGAGGTAGAGTTGCAAAAAATTCAATCCTTTTCAGGCCAGGCCTGCTTGTGCTCCTAGATTTAAAATGTTGACTTCATCCGCTGAAGGCTTGAGACTCAGGTTTTCTCAGATCACTCTACCGAATATAGTCTTCCATCATGTGTAAACCACAAAATGGTACGCTGCTATTGCAGAGGAGGCTTTTGAAAGACAAATACCACATCATCACTGTTTGTAACAGTCAGATCCCCTGTGAGTTTTAACCTCTAAACTATATTTCTGCGTTCCTTTTTAATCCAAAACTCTACTAAAATGTATTTATGGTTCTCCTGAGTAACACATACTTATTGGAATAACCAGTTTTTGAAATGCTTGTGAAAATCATGACTAGGAAAAAGGATGTTGCCACTTTACCCAACCTCTAACGAAAGCAACCCATTCAGCAAATCACTGAATAGAACTGCTTACTGGGACATGCATGAATAAAGCTGCAGCAAGGCATTCACCAGAGACTGAAATGCTACCGAATAAGTCTCTCTAAAGGAAGCCTACAGAAACAGGGTAGATTGACTCTGATGGCACAATCTGTCCCTTTTGAAAGCTGGCTACTGGAAATATTATAAGCACAGGAAGAAAAAGTATCTGGCACACCACAGACTTGCTGCTGGTTTTGTAGAGGTCTAAATGGCCTCTGGGATTTCCATGAGAGACAAAAGCATAGTTTCAGTCACAGTTCTTTTTTTTTTTTTCTCTCTCCTCTGAGCCCTCCTGTCCATCAGGGCATGCACCCTTAGTCTTGAGAAGGGAGACGATCTTTCTCAGTTCAGCAGCTTGCACTGTTTCTCCTTTTCCAGGGACCAGAACTCACTGAGTCCACACTTTACTGCCATAGATCAGCAGGCCTGACTTCAGTTCATTACCTTAACCCCACAGGCACTTTCAAGCACAGCACTGCTCTATATTCAGAACACAGACTTACAGGGAAAGCCTCTCAGGGGACCTCATTTAGATATATATCTACTGCTGGGCCACTGAAGCCTTTTGCATGAAGTCAGGATAAGAGCAAACAAATTGATCATTTGTCCTATTTTGGTACAAGAATAAGTGAATACACATCCAACAGGCATTTTTCAATGCTAAGTCCCTTGTGTTGCTGAACGAGGCCCAACTTTTGTCCTAGGGGATTCATCCTTCCTAGGGGATGGGACTCACCAGGCTACACAGCCTAACTGTGAGAGTTGCACCAATAATCAATCCTACTCTCTTCATTTGGCCTATTTGTTCGTAACACAATTGCTAGGAAACTCAAGAAAACACATGTAGCACTTATGAGTATAACAGTGTTCAAGAATTCTGTGCATCCAGAATAATATAGTCTTTAACTATTCTTCAAGCAAAACATCTGCAGCAGTTGAGACATGTAGGCCAGTCCAACAGTCTATTTAAAGGAAAAGAAAACCTTCCTGCATTTAAAGCAGTTCAGAACAGACCTGTATGACTTGCAAAAGAGTGGGCAAAGAGAGGAGAGGGTTCAGATTGTGTCACCTTTCCAATCTTGAAATACATATTACTGTTGGAAAGACAGCTGTTTTGGGAAATAGCAGTGCGAGTCCCTCACTCTCGGCATCATAGTGTTCAGCTTCTGTCAGACATTGGATCTCTACATAACCAAAGAGAAATCTTATTCAAGGATGAAGTTAGCTAATTTCTCTCCACACGCACTGAATATACTATATCAGTGGGTCCTACACCCAGAAAATGAAGGAAATAAAATTGAATCTCTTTAACCGATTGACTGGAAGAACAAAGTGTTGCATTGATAGAAAGGTAGAAACAAATTGACATTATATCACGCTGATACAGAAAAATAAATAGAAGAAAAAATATTAGCAATAGTATTTTGCAAGCACGTTAAACCTGAAGCTCTTAAGGGGTCTCAATTCACATGTGGTTTGTACACAACAGTTTTTTTCCAGGACCATGATTTTAAAAAAGGTCTAGTGCCTTTCCATATGCAGATAGTGCCTACAGGATAGATTTATCAAATTTGTCATTAATATAACCCAGAGATAAGGAGATTGCAATCCAGGAGTGGGGAGAGTAGCCTGGAATAACATCAAAGACCATCTCCCCAACTATCATCAGGATTTTTTCAGCTATGACTCACAACTAGATTTGTAATATACTATGATCCTGGTTCTTTACTTTATCACTGCTGGTGTAGTCATCTGCAGCTATACAAATCAAGTAAAAATTGGATGCTAGACATCTTCATTTTGGCAGTGTTTTTATGAATTATTCTAGTGTTTGGAAGTGAGCAACCAGCTTCTGGAAAAAAAAAAAAAAAAAGAGCTAAAAACATTGGACAAACCAATTGCATCTTTTACTCATCTCTAAGTAATCTCTTGGAAATATCATGCCCCTTTCCAGCCCCAGCCTTTAGTTCCTTCCCATATTCTCCTCTTCTTTAGTAGGAGGGCTAGTCTCCAGCACCCATTACTCTATGCCAATGCTGCTGAACAGCTGTGTGACCACAGGCAGAAGGGAGACATTAGAGAGGCATTGCCTGGGGAGGAGACAGCTGTACCAGCATTTCAGGGACTTCATGGGGAGAGTTTCAGACTTGCAATTGATACCATTCAATGCTTACTTCTATGATGGGAAATCTTGTCCTCATCCTCCTTTGTACTGGTTCTGGCACTCACCTGATCTCAGGTAAGTTTTCATTAAGCATGTATAATAAAATTCACATTTTTCCCCACATATTTCCCTACATTCTTTCTAGGAGGTACTATCGTTTAGCAGGAGCTCATCTGAGAAGCACGCCATGCTCAAGAAAATCAGTAGAAGTGCAGGACTGACAGAGGAGAACTGGAAGGAAGGCAGGAGAAAAGCCCTTTCAAAAGATGGCAAGCATTTACAAGTACCAAGAAAATTTCATGAAAGCACATCCTCCAGGGCATCTTCAGACTCAGCCAAACAGTCAGGAGAAGGGTAGACAAGACTTACCTGCTATTCACTCTTACAAGCATGTAGCTGGGAAACAGAAGTAGAGAAAAATGCAAGTGGGAGAAGCTCTGGTGCTCTCTCTCTATCCCTTTAACAATAAGGTAGAACAACTGAAAATAGTATTTACCCAATGGACTAGAGGATCTAATCCTCACCCCTCCAGCAAGGAAGACACACAGCTCATTCTCTCTTCTGTCCAGGGGTTAAAGAGGATTATTTTTGTTCACCGTGGCTTTTCTGAATAGGCAAATATTAAGAAATCCTGCAGGTCTTTATCTTCTCTCAGTGTTGTAACAAGCACTACTTTCACTTCCCTCTGTTGATCTGGACACACCTGCGGAGCTCTTTAGGAAAAGATTCGTCATCACCCAGCAAATCTTTCCTCTCCTTTCACAACTCTATTTGTGATATACTGATTAATCAATTATCAGAAAGATTAGAGGTCATCTTTATAAAATAAATGACTTAGAGCTGCAACAAATCATGAGTTTGGGATTTATTGGCGAAGGCTGTAAATTGTCAGTCACGGTATTGCACAAATAACTCAGACAGTTACTGCAAATTTATTAACCGATTCTAATTTTTTAGGAAAAAAAAATGTTGCTCCAACCTATTTTTGTCTCTTCTTGGACAAAATGATTGCTCTGTAGTCCAAGTGAATGATTATCTGTGAGTCCAAGGCCATAGTTATTGCTTTAAGTTGCTTCACACACACACACGCTTTGAGTGTTGTTCAACACAACTTGCTTTCACATGAGCACTGCTCCCTGTCTGAAAAGACTGAATGGTACAATGGATGCCTGAGATGTTGTGAATAATATTTCAATGATAAAATCAGCATTGTATTTATATATGGAATAAACTCACAGTTAATATGATTTTCTTCAAGTTTCACAATTAAAATAGAAGATCAAGGCTTATTTCCTACACTGAAAGAGAAACAACTAAGGCTCC
Source organism: Tinamus guttatus (assembly GCF_059628265.1). Lineage (NCBI taxonomy): Eukaryota > Metazoa > Chordata > Aves > Tinamiformes > Tinamidae > Tinamus > Tinamus guttatus. Next base: position 978,023 of record NW_028290136.1, on the reverse strand, counting down.
CATTATACCTGACACTGTAAACGTATTAATAAATGGGATGAGGAGAGGAAAGAGAACTAACAGAATGTTTCAATAACAAAAAAAAATGGCTGGAGTTGAGGGCATTCGGTGCTGATACTACAATGAATTTTCATTTTAAGTGAAAATAATTATAGAAGTACAAGAAATCAGAAATTAAAAATGGACTGAGCATATTTAACTTACTCATTCTCACTGTATCTGCACCAACTGCATGTCTCAAGCACATTCCCCAGGGTCACAGCTAGAAGAAACATTGGTTGAACTTACACTGTCAATTCAAATTACTCTCATTTCAGTGTTGTTGCTGTCACTACACGCCCGAGGGATCTCTTCTGGAGAGGAAGAGGTACTTTGCTGTCACCAGTTAAAATCCAGGCATGGCTCCATGGTTAGATCAGCTCAGGCACTGCTCAGATGGGCATTATAGATGTGTCTGAAGCAGGTTTTGCTCCTGCTGCAGAGCACTGTCCTGCAGTGCTAACAGGTCTTGCATCCTCACACATCTTTATGGCATGTTCTGCTGCAGGCAAGACCCTAAATGTTATGTTGTCAAAATACAAATGCAGAAGGCTGTCACCTCTGGTGGACTGTAAAGAAATACCAATTATTAAAGTATCTCAACACAGGTAAAACACCTCAGGACCAGAGCAGGCTATGCAGGGCTGGGAGGCTCATGCTTCGAACTGTTTCAGCTCAGGGGGTGTGGGGAGGCAAGGAGGAGTTCACAGCTGCAACATCTCCACAGCTACCTACAGAAGGATAGACCAGCTCAGCTTGGTACTGCGAATTTTAGACTAACAATGAAAAAGTGTACAACTAAAAGCAACTTACTTGAAAGCCCATCATGAAATTGAACATAGATATATGAAAAGTATGAAACAGCCAAGTTTTGAGCACAGAGTAGACAGTGTGCCAGAGAAGTCTATTGGTGAGATGGTGCAAAAAGCTCAGGATAATCCTACTTCTGCTACTCTGGGGCAATACTGTGAGTGAACAGATGGAGGGTTCTTCTGAACTCCTCCTATACTCTTTTTTACAGAGTCCCTTTTGTACAAGGAACAAGACATTGAGAATGACACCTAACTACAGCAGCTACTTTGTCAGTGGCTATCCTAAGGCCCTGGGTCAGTCAGTCAGCCACGCTGGTGGGACTGCATTGATGTCTGGATGTGAGACTAGCATCACAGGGTGCAAAACTTTCAGATGTGGAGGGACAGAGCTGAGGTCTTTAGCTGTAACAACTCAATATTGCTGATTTTTCTTCACTGGAAAAAAATCTGCATGCCCAAATCTACATTCAAGAGGACTGCTATAGAACTGTGATACCTACATGATTTCTGTGATACCTTTGATACCTGATTCCTACCAGACAGCAGATAAGTAGTGTGCAAAAAGGTAATGGAGGTTTTCAAGCTGTTAAATTCATGACAACATGACACCGGACTGGTGATAACGCTTCACCTCTTTGCAGCTTTTTGACCAACATCCTAATTCTAGCAGAAGCCTTTACATCCCACCTCCTCTCCTTCATATACCCTCTGTCAACTTGATAATAAAACTAGTCCACTAGCTTGGGGTGAAATCTGGAGCAGAGGGGGCCCCTCATGTAGGCCATGGTAGGGAGTCTCTGGATGCTCCTTTGCTGTGGTCTTCTGCAGGGCTCAGGAATAAGGACCTGAAGCAGTTCCAGGGGATGCTCTGCCTTTCTGGGTGCCCCACATAGTGAGTCCAAGAAACTCAGCATGGACACCAGAAAGAGTGACCAGCTCAGCAGGGCTTCCTCACTTGACCATCTATGCAAAGTCTCTGTGGTAGGGACACATCTATTCTGCTACTTTCAAAAGGAGATTATTGTCCTGGGTCTTCAACAACAAGGGCTTTATCCTCTTGATTTTAATGTGTCACTATTTACTGGTCAGCATGCAGATTGTAGTCATGAGCTTAATGGCTTGATGATATTTCCACAGGTAATCCTGCTGTCAGAAAATCTTTTGTGTCTCAGGACACAAGTAAATCTCGGTATCACCAGAACATTTTCCAGAGCCTCTAGGACAATGAATGGGAGTATGCTGTCATTTCTAAGAGCAGGAAGAAAAGAGGCATCTCTTTAAAAGGGGGGTGAAATACAGACATTCAGCAATGCTAGATGACAAGGCAGTTAAAGAACAGAAAGGATCTTGAATCAAGAGACAGCTGTATATAAGAAGAAGGAACAAGGGAGTTGATTGCTCGTGATTGACTGCAAATATGAAGGAGCATCTTCCATATGGATCTTAATACACCACAGAGGAACTTCTCCTGGTTTTGCAGGAGCTTTCGCTGGATTGTAAACCTGCAACAGGATGCCCAGGGAGATCGTGGAGTCTCCTTCTCTGGCGATCTTCTAAACCCATCTGGATGTGACCCTCTGCCACATACTCTAGGTATCTCTGCTTGAGCAGGGAGGTTGGATTTAGAGGTCCCTTCCAACCTTAACCGTTCTGTGGTTCTGTGATTCTGTGAAATTGCACTTACGCGCTTGGTATGCACAGGAGGCCTTTGTGCTAGTGCGCTGCACCTCTGTGTCATCAGCAATGTATCCTGGGGAGAAACTGGCTTAGTTTTTTTGAAAGGAATCAACTTTGCACACACTATGCTAACTCTGTGACCCAAACTGACACCTGGGAAGGAGAGATGATCTGTGCTTCATATCAGAATGGTTCTAGAGGTACCACAAAGAAAATGCTAATGCAGCCCAGTCACTTCTGTTACACATACATAATGGCTAGTAGAATTGTTTATAGTATCATGAAGCAGCAGCTCTGGCAATGTAGACAGCAGACCTGATTAGCAAGTCTGATTCACACTGATCCCTCATTAAAGTCTTATCCCTTTGCTTTTACAGTATCACAATGGCTTCTAAAATATCCACTTTGCCAACATGAATATGTCTGAAAAGAAGTTATTGTTAGGTCGCCTCTATGTTGGAGTTCCTAGTCTCCTGATATGGGAATGGCCCCAGTAGCTAGCGATGGGCTGTGGGTCACAAAGCAGACCAGTGTGAGGATAAATGCTTATTGGCAAAGACTTAGCTGGCACCTGTCAGCTCCTGAAAGAAGGAGCAGAAAGATAACTGAAATGTCACTTTTTCCCTTCTGAGCTTACACAAAAGCACAGTTCAGGCAAACTGGAGAATCTGGGCCAGAAAGTTGAAACAGATCTTACTCATCTTACACTCAGAAGAGGAGCATACTGGGTGTTCTGTGTCACAGGTTACTGCTCAGCCTCAGCTATCCTTCTTTTTAGCAAGTATCCCTTTTGGAGATGTACAATAGAGGACCCAGTGCTGGTTTCTCTGTAAATACATTGATGAAATGCCAACTATCAGATTTGCTTATTATGTAACAACTCAAGACTGTTATAATAGGGTCTAGAAATGCTATGTACTTGTTAACATACTTTTAAAAAAAACCAAAGTAATAGGATTATCTATTGAAAAGAATACACCAATCTGGTTAGGAGCTGATCTCACAAACACTAATGTGAATACCGATGGTCATAATGATGGCCACTCAATATTTACTGTTCTTAAAAGGTCAATAAAACACAGTAATTCCATTTAGGAATTGATAAGGTGATTGCTTCAGGTGGACCAACTCACATGGCTCTGATATGCTAGATCCTTATCTAGTGCAAATCATTTTTATCACATTGACTCAAAAAATATGTCATTACTTGGAGGTAGGGTGATGCTTTTATAAGAACTTCTATCCTGCAAATGCTTGCACATACCAAACAGTCTCCTTAAGGCTACTGAATTAAAAGTGAAGCAAGGCTGATTATCAACAGCTGGAAGTCTCATCCCTCCTATAAGCAGGACTGGTAATTTTGGGTATTCTTCTAACTGTGTGCTAAATATCTTTTAAAGGTTTGTCAAAAGTTTCACACTTTCTAAAATGGGCTCTAAAACATTAAAAATCTATATAAACCCTTCAAAAACTTAACAAAGTCAAATAAAAAGAAAATCTCTGCAGGTTCATCCATTCCTGCTCTGAAGTTCCCTGTGGGCACACTGCTTCGTATAAAGTCTTTTCCCAGTGTAACAGAATATCTTTTTAATGGCAAAAAGCTGTATTGTTATTCTTAACTCTTAGACCAATATTTGCTTTAGTTACATCCTAATGAAACCTTTTCTATAGAAATCAGCTGGAGCAAAAGTCCCAGTGGAACTGTAACAAACAGAATCTGCTACCAAGCATGTTAATTTTAAAAGAGCCTAGTTATTTCTTCTGCTAAATCTGGTATGGTCCTTACAACACACTTTCAAGCAGCACCAAGCAGAGCAGTTGAACTCTGCTTTTCTAATATCCTTTTTTTTTTCTTTTCTTTTTCCTGTTTCGCCCTGAGGTCTCTGAACTTTGGCAAGTACACGAAAGACCTCAGAATCCCCACTATTTTCTTTCTCTTTCTTCTGTTGCTAGCCATCTTCTGGGTCGTCACTAAAATGTCAAACTGTTGTAAGCCTGCTGTAGGTGTGCCACTATCTCTCGACAGACCCAAAGAGCCAAGGATATATGATTCCTATTGGACTCCCTTCGGGGTGTCCAAACATCTTTCAGATGCCCAATAATAGACCAAGTAGTATGGTGAGACTTAAAAAGAGACTTCATTAACTTATGTCTGTGAACAGTTTAGCAATATATAAGTAGTAAGCAAAAACTTAATGTACTAGATTGCTTATATTGCTAAAGCAACTCGAAATTTACTTTATCAATAAATTCCAATGAGAGATCAAGCCCGAAGGGGGCATGTCTGGATCCATATTTCAGAACTTAGAGATTCAAATGCTATCTTCTATAGTTATGACACTGAGGTTTGATCATCTGAATGAGGTATTTGCATGTCCTAGTGAGATACTCCTGAGTAGTCAAATAGTGAGTCTGAAAAACAGAAGCAAAGAATTGAATTCTGTGGTTACTGAAGTCAATAAACAAATTCCCACCTGGCATATCACATAATCACAAAATAATAGAATAATTGGAGTTGGAAGGGAACTCTCCAGATCATCTGGACCAACCCCACTGCTCAAAGCAGAGTCACACAGAGCAGGTTGCCCAGGACCCTGTCTAATCAGGTGTTGGATATCTCTGAGGCTAGAGACTCCACAGCCTCTCTGGGTAGCTTGTTCCAGTGTTCAGTTGACATCACAATACAGTATTTTCTCGTGTTCAAGTGGAGTTTCCTGTGCCTCTCTGAGAAAAATCTGACTTCATCCTATTTAAAATCATGTATCATCCTGCTGAGCCTTCTCTTCTTCAGGTTGAACGGACCCAGCTCTCTCAGCCTTTCCCCATATGAGAACTGCTCCAGTCACTTAAATATCTTTGTGTCCCATTGCTTGACCTGTTCCAATGTCTGTCCATGTCTATCGTGCCTCAGGGAGCTCCAGCACTGCAGACGTGTATTCACCAGGGTGGAGAAGAGAGGAAGGATCCCACCCTGGGAAAGAGGGAGGAAGGTGATAATGAGTGTGAAGAAAGAAACAGTCTTCTCTGAGGGCAGAGCGATGGATGTCATGTATCTGGATTTCAGCAAGGCTTTTGACACAGTCCCTCACAGCGTCCTACTAGGCAAGCTCCAGAAGTGTGGGTTAGATGAGTGGATGTTGAGGTGGATTAACAACTGGCTGGATGGCAGAGCCCAGAGGGTGGTGATCAGCGGGGCAGAGCCTAGTTGGAGGCCTCTAGTTACAGGCTGGGGACCGACCTTCTGGAGAGCAGCTCTGCAGAGAAGGACCTGGGTGTCATGGTGGACGACAAGTTGACCATGAGGCAGCAGTGTGCCCTCATGGCCAAGAAGGCCAATGGCATCCTGGGGTGCATTAAGAAGAGCATCTCTAGCAGGTCGAGGGAGGTGATCCTGCCCCTCTACTCAGCCCTGGTGAAGCCACACCTGGAGTATTGTGTCCAGTTCTGGGCTCCACAGCACAAGAGGGATGTGGAGCTGCTGGAGAGAGTCCCGCGCAGGGCTACCAGGATGACCGGTGGCCTGGAACATCTGCCCTACGAGGAGAGGCTGAGGGAGCTGGGCCTGTTCAGCCTGGAGAAGAGAAGACTGAGAGGGGATCTAATCAGCGTCTATAAGTACCTCAAGGGAGGGAATGAAGAGGATGGGGTCAGCCTTTTTCAGTGGTGGCCACTGACAGAACTAGAGGTAATGGCCACAAACTGAAACACCAAAAGTTCCACAGGAACTTAAGGAAAAAAATTTTAACAGTGAGGGTGACAGAGCACTGGAACAGGCTGCCCAGAGAGGTTGTGGAGTCTCCTTCTCTGGAGATCTTCAAAACCCACTTGGACACCATCCTGTGCCACGTGCTCTAGGTGACCCTGCGTGTGTAGGGGGGTTGGGTTAAAAGATCTCTAAAGGTCTCTTCCAACCTTAAGCATTCTATGATTCTATGAAATGATAAAACCAAATTACCAAAGGTACTCTTCATTTGGTTTCAAAACTGCTAGGTAAGGACCCAAAATAGTCATATTCTTTTGTCAAGTAAACATATATCCTATCATTTTAAAACAAGCTCCAGAACAAACCTAATTTATTCTACCATCTCCCAAAGAGAGGCTGTCAGTTCAAAGAAAAATATTTTACTTTCTTTTGTCCTATGTGTTTTTAATACTGCATTAAGCTACTAGAAAAAAAAAAAGACATCCTTCTCTTCTTGGTGGCATTGCCACCACTGAGTTAGTATGTAAATTACTGCAATCTGGTTAGCTCCTTGTGTCTCTTTTCTTAACAAAAGGGGTCTGCAAGTGCTAATCAAAATGTTGCAATTTACATATTAATGAAGTTTTCATAATGGTATTTGCTTCATATGCAATGTGCATGATATGGAGACTTTCCACTCTTTTGAGCAACCACTACATTTTGATTTCGTGAAGTAGCTGAAATGCATTTGAAAACAAATTGTAAGTGCATCTTAATATATATCTTTCTATGTATCAATATATGTTTGTGTTCTCACTGTGATACACTCCAGTGTCTGAAGCTTGAATATAGCTTCACTTGTGCCTGTGGACTGCTATTATTAACAAACATTCCCTTGAACATGTTTGTTGCAATCATTCTGCCAAACGCTAAAGGCACATTTTTCTGCTGAGACTGCTGAGCACAAATAAGTAGTTAATCATTTTCCGATTTAAAAAAAAAAAAAAAGAGGCTGAGAGAAACTTTAAAAAATACCACAGATCTCTTCTATGAAATTTTGAAAGAAAAAGAAAAAAGCCCTAGCTGGATAAATGTGATGTTAAAAGAGACAAATATGGAAGCACATTCAGACTACATTTTCTATTTTGCTCTTATTTTAAAACACAACGACCACACACAGCGTGCTCCATATTAGGAGCTCAAAGGTTTTTAATTAAAAGATCTGTAATGATCTATTTGTAAATGTAGATAAGCAGACTTCCCTATATTGATTTCTACTTTTAGTTGAATTGCCAAGTGTGACAAACATTATGTCTCTTAAAATCTTTATATAAAAAGATAGGAAGTGTTAGGAAATTCATCACAATACGTGGTAAATAGCTCCAGTGATAAATTGCCATCTACATTCAAAATGAATCTCCACTTGGCTTTTGTCTAGCTTCCATTTATGTGGTCTTGTTCAGCCCTTTCCAGTTAGACTGAAAAGCTCTCTATCAAATTTTTGTTCCTCACTAAAACACTGAGATCAGGTTAGCTACCTAACAATTCTTTAACCTTTCTTTTTATTTTTACTTGAACCTTTTCCAGTATTCACACATGCGCTTCAAAAGTGGGCTCTAAGCCTGAGCATTGCAAAAGTATTTATTCTGGGTGATAAAAATTTCTTACTCTTAATCAGTCTCCCAGGTTTACTCTCTAAGCAACTTCACTCACCTTTTTGGCCAAAATGTTCCACAAGGAGCTTGTTTTCAATGAGATAACCCGTATATTTTCTGATTTCATATCTTTGTGAGGCATGTTTTTTTGTTTGGTTGGTTGGTTTCTTTTTTTTTTTATGTTCTAGGCACTTCAAGGTAAAAGTTACCGAAGCCTCCTTCCCTGAATTATTTTTGCTGCTTCTTCCTATGTCTGTTTTATGCCCATGGCTATTGTGGCATAACTATGTGTGAACCAGCTGGTGAGCTGGATTGAGAAAATGCTGCTGGTTATTTAATCAACTCAGATAATCAGTCAATTTAGACTGATTTTTTTTTTGTTGTTGTTAAGATGAAATTTAATATAGGATTACTTCCATTCCGAATGCATAACGTTTTGATGTTGAAACTCCTACAATGTATAGATGACAATCTTGCCATCTTGAATTTTATAGCATAAAAAATTAAACCTGTGTCTGAGAATTATGACTTACAAGACAGTCACACATTTACCTCTATTTTAATAAAATGGTTGCAGCGTAATTGATATATATTCATGTTACTTAACTGTCTTCCTCTTGATTATTTACGAGTTAGTGCTTTATCTGAGAACACCAAACGAGGAGTTATCACCAAATCAGTTATTTATCTCCTAACTTTCAGGAACCAAAAAAAAGAGGAATTAATATTTTAATAAAGAATTTCACTTTTTTTTCCCTCCATTTACTCACTCAGTCCTCGCTAAGGAAGCTGTAATATAGGCCCTAATCCAAAACCAAGAGAGTAAACATTACCTAGGCTCTAATGGAAGATTTGCTTTGCATGGAAGATGTTTTTTATTGCTGAAAGAAAGACCTAGTTATGGATATAGCTGAAGCTTCTTAACAAATACTTGAAAAGCAGATTGAGGACAAGTAGGAGTTATAGAATGATATTAAGAAAAAGGATAATCTACACTGAATTTCAGGAAAACACTTGAGAATAAGATTGATTCAACTATAGAGAATATTCCCAGAGGAGCTGATAAGTGTTTCACTGCTTGGAGTATTTAGAAATAGTGCTAGAGAATAAACATATTTTCTTTTTTTAGTTTAATGTGTTTGAAATGGAAGTAATGTTCCTTTTTTTGCACTGACATATGATCAATATTTCTAATTTACTGTAATACCTAGTTTTTCAAAAAAAATCAAAAAATGATTTATTTCAGCAACTTTTTGCAATCATATTCTCAATAAGCAGCTCAGAATTAATTCAGAAAGGGCATAAAATAATCATTAAAATGTATTATAAAGAAATATATTATATATAAGTGTATTTTTTTAACTAGAAAACCCAGCCCATACAGAGATGTAGGGGACCTCCATTTAGAACAAAGTCAAGCGATGATTTAGAGAGCTTGCATGCTCTTTGCTCCTGTCCAGTTCTTCTCAGTATTTCATTCCCTGAAGGGAGAAGCAGAAAAGAGTTTTCTCTATATGATGCCAGTCATCATGATGTCTTGTAGTGCTGAGCAGAGGAAAGATAGAAAATTTCTTGTTTAACTATTCTTTTTGCCAATACATTTTATGACCCATCCAGAGACAGACCAATGAACTTCTCATCAAAAACACCAACTGACTGAGCGCCACCTGGCACAACCCAAAAAGAGGAGCTCTGAGAGGGGTTTAACTGAAGCATAGGAATTGAAAAAGACCTAGTTTAAGTGCGTTCATAAGCTGCATTCCAAACAAGACTTGCAAGCTGGCCATCTTGATCTAACTGAATGCCAGCAACTAAAGCAAGAAATAAAATGATGAGTACACTCCAGCACATATATTGCATAGAGTGTCTGATAACAGATAAGGAAGCTTTGAAACTATTTCTCCATAAAATGAGGGAATCTTGTTGTAGTACTGCATCATTTCTATGAGGAATTCTGGCAAGACATCAAAGCAGTACTCATTCTCATTTTACAGTCAATTTATATATCTGTAAATTAGCCTCTACAAAACTAATTTTGTAAAATGGCTAAAGATTGTTTTTTAGTGAGGTCGATGCTCTATCACGTAAAGAGACTAACTTTTATCAGCAAGTGATGAAAAGAGAGGGCATTCTGTATCACTTGGAACCTGAGGTAACACAAACATTACAAAAATAAAGTAGTGTTTTGTAACTGGTGTTTATGTGGTGTTTGTGGTGTACTATATCAATGTGTTTTTTTATACCATTATTTGGGTATATAACAACTGGTACACTTCTGGTCTGTGCCCAATAACTCTCTCCCAAGCAGCTCTCTCGTATGATTTGGGAATTAGGTCCTTCCAGAGCCATTAACAGTGTACACACACTAAGCGCTGGTGTGAGGAACAAGGCATATTGCAAGTGGTGATGAAGATCGTTCTCTGACACTTGGCCTCTTTGTCTTTCTTGTTAGCTTTCAGTATGCTAGTGCAGGTATAATTATAGTGGTAAGAATGAGAAGGGGGATGAATACACTGGTTTATTTTCCTAAACCTCAGCTAACTTATTTATTTATTTATTTATTTATAGGCTTCATGCACCTTCTGAGCCAATCAGGTGCTTTTTCCTATCTGTGTTCTAGCTTTGAACCTTATATTCATTGTTCGTACATTTCATGGCTTTTTGATAAAATAGATCCCAACTGTAACAAAGGCTTACACAAATGCTACAAAAGAAAGCATTATCCTTCTCAAGTAGGAAATTTGCTCTGATTCCACAACAATGGTTGAAGTATTAATCTCAAAACTGAAAATCTCAGTTTTGAGGTGAACCAATAACCTTTTTCATTCGGTATTTATTCCAATAGGGATAGCACATATTCAAGATCCTAGAAAACAAATGACGAATTCTCTTTTTGGTGAGAGTGATAGGGAAACCTCAAATATGCCACAGCATAGTGGAAAAAAAATACAAAGAGTGTTTCAGAAAGAATTCTCAATCAAGCATTCCTAGAGAGATCAAATTCATGTATTCATCCTGTCTCTGTTATTTCTCCTCCCAGATCAAATGTCCCAGCAGAATTCTTTGTACAGATGCTTCAAAGACATTACAGACAGAACGATATCGAGCATGACAAAACTGCCTTGCAGATTTTCTATTTTTGTGCAGATCTGCACTGTGTTCTGCCTCTCAGAAAACTCCAGCAGGGTTCCTTCTATAACATCAGTTACCTATCAGATTTGATCTACTTAGAACAGATTTAGCAAAGGAGTGGAAGCAGAGCAGCAAAAGGTTTAAAAGCATTCCCTGGGAAATATGCTCTATGGGACATTGGCATGAAATTACAGGGGAGGAAGGAAATGGGTGAGAAGTGTGTTTCTAGGAAGGTGTTGCAGCTGTGAGATGCCTGGATGAGATATGGGAGGAAACAATAAAGAACAGCTAGCCAGCTAAATAAAGAACAACTAGTCAGCTGCTACCCAAGAAAGGACCAAATAGTTCAAGTGTTCCATTTGTGAGTATTATAAAGATTAAAAGGTGTTTGGTAAAGAAGTGGCAGAGAGGGAAGAAAAGAGAATAATAGTAGGCTATAGTGAGGAACTGGCCCCACAGGAGGAGCCTGGCCGGTGAAAGCAGAGGCTCTAGACAAGAGCTAAAGAATCTGTCCAATCTTAGGGATTACAGGATATTACATTATGCAGAGACACTTCTGTAAAGAGCTGCAAGGGAAGATAGCATAAAGCTGGATCCCCAGTGCTGATGAGTTTTATTGCCATGAAAACTTTTTTGCCTACTGCATTTGAAAACATATCTAAATTTCAAATCCATCCCTGTGAATCCAAAGTTTCAAATAAAAATGCTTCTCACTTCCATTTTCTTCCTTTCTTTTAACATGAAGAAAAATATTTTAAAATAGATACTATGGCAACAGAATAAATCCCAGATTACTCTCAGCTTTTTTACTAATGGTGAAAGGCAATACCACACTTAAATACAATTAAGTTGGAGTCCAGCCAGAAGCCTTTTCTGCACTGTAATTTCATTTCCTTTTAGAGCAAGGTGCTTTTAGCAACAACATTCCGACAATGGCCAAGGACACATGGAAGAAAACATGTCATTGCCTCACACTTAGAAACAAATAGCAGATGCCATTGTTCTAGAGTGACTAGGATACCGTATAGACATAGAGGTGAATGGCAATGATTGGCTATTAATAGCTGATCTTTCCTGTAAATCAGCAGACCTACTCACGTTTTCACATTTTTAAAATCAGCATATCTTGTTTAAGAGTAATGAGGAAATATGAAACAAAAATTCAGTGGAAAAAATGGGATAGTTGGGATTTATGGTAAGAAGTTAATGAAAGACAACCTACCTGGAGCCCTGAATGCACAAGTTCACTTCAAAGCATTTGTCAAGCCCCCAGTTTCATCCAGGAAATACAGCTTTTTGACTTAACTCTACATTTCAAATGTATGAGCAAGCTGAGAAGTGGTTTGGGTCCATATGTCTGGAGACCAGCTACTGGCCAAAAAAATCACTTTCTCCTCTTCTTCTAACACTTCCCAAGTAAACGACAACAACAACAACAAACTTATTTCAACTTATTTCCAGTTGCCTCACACCAGCTGTTAAAGAAATTTCTTCCTTTTCTGTGGTATTTGTGTTGAAAACAATTGCCAAGGTGTCCAGACTGTCGAATCGCAGGGAAGGTAAGATTTAACCTTGGCAGAAGGCCATGTGATTGACATTTTCATTGCCACAGTTTGTCCAAGTCATTTCAAGAGCCAACTGGATTTCATTTTGCCTTATCTGTAAGTTATCATTCTTACGAGAATCGTCTCATTCTGGCGGGATCTTGATTTAAGGCTTTAAAACTCAGCTGGGCTCAAACTGATTTTGCAAGGTCACAAACACTGCAGCTTTGTTCCATAATGCAGAATTAGAAGATTAAGTGCCGGTCCTTTCAAGGTCCTAGCAACAGTTAGATGTGCCTCACAGTCTCATTCTCAATTAGGGCAATTTTTAAGGCTGTCAGCATCTCACAGTTTTATCTCATGGTTCTCCCATCCAATATTTCTTCCATGTGAACAATCTTGACAAAATTTGCTTCCCTACAATATGCAGGCAGCTTGCAGAGTCTCCTTTTGTGTTATATTTAGATAAATAAAATTCTGAGTTTTCTTCCAATCAACTAAAATTTCCCTCTGCAGAAAAAAGTGTCTGCTACTGTAAAGGACCCACTTATAACCACAAGGACAAATAAGGTGTAATGCCCGCTTGTACTATGTTGACTTATGAAGAACCAGTCCTGCAAATTTATTACCATATTTGAATTAATTGCCTTTTTAAATTAGCTGAAAATAATTAATTATTGACAAATATACTGCTGTTTTTTACTTTAAGCCTTTCCTGAACAGACATGAAGCACTAAACTATAAGCAATTGCAGGGCATAGCTTTAATGTTTTTTCTATGAAAACACCCTGATTTAGCTACTACTCAGGTTTACCACTTAATCTACCACTTTGTCTAGTCACATTTTTGTCCATTTGATTGAAAGACCGTGATGACTCTCAAATCCTAGGCAAGAGGTCATTATATATGTGTCAACAGACCCTGAGATGCAGAAGTCCTGGTGTGCATACAGTTCCAAATTGATGCAGAGTATATTCACATGAGCAGTAAATGTGATATGGTGTTGTAGCATGCACTCCTTGTAGGTTGGTCTGTTTAGGTCAGAGCAATTGTACAGAGTGGGCACTGTAAGGCTGAGGAGTCCTGGACAAATGAAAAGCATCACAAATACATAGCACGACCATCTTCTTCTGTATTAGAAATCTGAGACAGAAATCTGGAAGCCTGTTAGCTAATGGAGATTTTTTTTTCATTTTGAATTTCAAATGTTGGTTAGTAAGTTCTACCTGGACGCCAACATGCAGCTCCGCATACATGAAGTATGTTATGTAATGCCGTTTACTGGAAAAGAAAGAAAACTCAGTAAGTTCTAACTTTTGAGAATAATAGTAGCTATCAAGTATTTTAAAGTATTTTAGTTTATTCCCATCTTAGCCACTGCTGATTTTATTCTTAAATTTCTCCTCCTTAGTTCTTCAACTAAGTAATTGCTAAGTAAAAGATTCCTTAAGATCAAAAAAAATAAAAAAATAAAAATAAAAAAATAAAAAACTTGTGCAATTCATTAATAACATTGCAGAGCCCTGAAGGAACAAGGTAATTCTATATAATCTAGCATAGCCAGAGGATTGCTTTTGGCCAAAGCAGCCAACAAGGTTACAGAGTTTTATTTTAACAAGGACTGCCAAACAGCACCACTGTTACTTATAGTAACATAGTAGTATCGACAATACTAGATGTTGATACTAGATACTAGTATCAACAATAAAAAATTACAAACCCTTCCCCACAGAGTTTTGGTCCCAGACCAACCACACACTTGAGCAACTGTACAACTCCAAGTAAACCTATTGAACTCAAAACATAACTCTCATGCTTCAAGTTAAACAATGTGTTTAACAACATTTCTGGGTCAGGACTTTAAAGACTGTGAATCTCTTTTTGGAAAATAGACTTAGCAATGTTCAGTTATGAAATGCTTTATCTAATGAAGAGCACAAAAGCTTCATTTATTTTTTTTCTTCAGCCTATTCCAGCAAGAGTATTTTCCATTAGTCAGAAAATTGCTTCCTCCTGAAGAGTGCCCCACAAACATACATGTCAGGGATTGCTGCTCGATCGTAAGTATAACCATGCACAATATAACCACATAGGGACAGTCCTATTATTTATTATATATCATAAGGAACATCCTCTTCACATCATTTTGAATTATCCATGCTTTCTACTTTCAGCAGGGCACTAGCTTTGTTTGAAAAGGTCATGAAATCAAAAATGGTGAACTATTTGAAGTCTGGCCAGTAGCTTGTATACAAAACAATAGCATTTCAATTTCAATATCCCTATGGAGATGCCTCTACAGCCTGCTCGTCTTTTCCAGTGCCATTATATGCAGTTAGAAATTCAAGGACCATTAAACAATAAAATCCCTTTTTGTCACTTGTGTCTTGAATTTCCTACTGCTGTTAGTCTTTCTTCTTTTTTTTTTCCTTTTATATACACAGCAATGCACTTTAGCCTACTTGAGACAGCCTCAGAAACTGAGTGGAGGAGGGGAAACCAAAGCCATCTTTGCTATTATGAAGTTTCCTGAAGATATGAGTGTTGCAAACTTCTTGCATGGTAATAAAAAATAGCAATTGCAGTGTTATAAAAAATGTGTCAGGTGACATTTTCATCTCTTGTGACCAACATCATAGCAGCTTCTGAATCCATTGTAAACTGTTCCTTAAAATTTTCCTTGTTTACAGATATGGTACGAATATGAAATTGTGATACAGTGCTAAGCGCTAAGGCTTGCCAGACACATCAAAAAGATGCAGACAATGCTACCAAAATTTGAAGACGCAATTAAGTGGAGACAACCTGTTGGCATTACAGGGGAATACAACTGGTTGAATACTAGAAGAATTTTCAGACTCTTCAGGGATATTCTGTACTTGCTCTTTGATTAGGTAGTTAAGGTCAAGTCCCTTTTTTGTTCAGTGTATGCCATAAATAATTCACACACATAACTAAAACACAGCTACTTACAGAGTTTAATAAGGGACTTGACTGACACTAGGAATAACCTGAGAAGGTGAGATGCAGTGACTAACTAGGTCATGAAGCGTTTGTAAGGCAGCTATTCATCATCATTAAAAGCCCTTTTTTATTTTCGGTGAGACATAAGCTAAAGAAAGCAGACCTTAATCTGTGTAAGTAGCTGGAGAAAGCAGCAACAGTGCTAAGGACATGGGACAGGCAAAGCAAATAGAGCGGTGAGCTGCTTGGGTAAGTTGCTGCTCCATATAGCCCTCTGCACCAAACCAGGCCCTAGCCTCACAGATCGCTCTGGCTAGTGTAGTCACTGGCTGACACATCACCCAGCAGTTCCAGAATTACTTCAATATTTTGCCTGCATGTTCCTGACACAATACTTCCTCAGTCATGTACGTCAATGCTCTGTGCAAAACACCCATAAGAAGAGAAAAGGAGAATACAGTATCAAGTTGAATGAACAAATGCTAAGATAATAAATTGGCAACAGTCTGTCAATTTGGTTCTTTTTCTTTTTTCAGCCATTATAATGAACCTGCCTTCTAACCAAAATATCCTTGCAATAGTCCCTAAACCCTAAGATGACTATTGACCAGTAATTCCATAATGAAGAAGATTCCACAGTTCCCAGAAGAGAAATGGGTCATAATGATGACTACCCCCAAAATCTTTCCCAACTCTGTATGACTTTAACGTATTTGTTTGGCTCGTTTCAGTCTGTAAGTGCACTCCTTCATAAGTAGATTTTGCCTGGTGTATTCTAGAAACTATTTGAAAATGTGAAATCAACAGATGAAAAGCAGCAATGTATTCAGTGAAAATTAACTGACCCATAAGCTTCAGTCCCACTTGCAAAAGTGATGTACAATATGTCAGAGCCAGAAGAGTGAAGCACCTGCTGACAAGAGGAGTAAAATTGTGACAGTGCAGAGGTCCAGCTCACCCTGTCTCTCCAGTGCAGCTGAAACAGTGCAATTACCAACTTTCATT
The DNA here is from genome assembly GCF_059628265.1 of Tinamus guttatus. Classification (NCBI taxonomy): domain Eukaryota; kingdom Metazoa; phylum Chordata; class Aves; order Tinamiformes; family Tinamidae; genus Tinamus; species Tinamus guttatus. Next base: position 961,513 of record NW_028290136.1, on the reverse strand, counting down.
ACAGGAGTGGTGGATGAATTGGTGGAAATAGGCTCAGGCTCCAGATGAAAAGCTAAGATTAGCTTTGCCCTCTTCAGCCAAACAACCCTGTTATGAAATTAATCATTGTCAATGGTAAAAACACTATAAAATGCATTAACAAATAAATTGATGTCAGTTCTTTCTATGCTACATGCAGAAAATATCACACAGTAAAAAGTGAAAAAAACTTCACAATTGAATTAAGTCATACCAGACTCTCATAAATTCATGTTACTTGTCTCTAAAGAAATTAAGTACCACAGCATGCTCCACCAATGACCCTACACATTTTTGCTAATATTTTTCCATAATTGATGTCAAAGGCCTATCTCAGACTAATGACATTATGTTTGCAACTTTGAGTGCTCTCATCAAGGAACTTGAAAAATAATTTCCCAAAGACTTCATTTGCTTCTCTCCATTTTATTGAACTCTCATAGCTATCATTGTCTGGCTACATAATTACATGGCTATGTAAAACCTTCCTCTTTCCTAAAAATGCTAAAATTTTTCCTTGATAGTCATGTCTACAGTCACAAAGACCATGGCTTTAAATCATTTAAGAATATAAATTCTCTGCCTTAATTTCAGGCAGAGAAGTAGTCTTTTTGAAATTGGTGGAAACATTTCTAATTTCTATTCAGACATGTGCTTTGCAAGTCAGGGTCCAAATTTTCCCTTGGACTTTATGACAGAGCCTGTGGTGGATGAACAGATGGACAGAGTAGTAGATGGAAGGAAGGAAAGAAGACTTGCTTTTTGCCTAGGCTTTTATATTGGGTTCTACACAGGTGCAGAACATGCATGTGGTCTGTCCACTCACAAGCATGGCCAAGTCCTTTCTTCCTCACATATCTCAAGCTATTCCACATTTTACAGGTTTGTACAACATTCCTACCCCTCCTGCTGATGATTTCATGCAGATGGAAGCCTATGCTGCTGCTGGCTTCTGTGTGGCTGTGAGATGGGGAAAAAAAAATTAAATAAGATTCACTGAGATTTAATTTTGTTTGTTTGCTTGTATCTCTCCCTGCCTATAACCAGATTTTGGCACTCTTGTCAGAACAGGAAGGGAAAGGCAAGGAGCTGTCAATCAAAACTCCCTTTAATTCCATTCGTGCTACCAATTCAATTTGCACCAGACTTAGCACATCTCCGTCTCTGCTTCCCTGTCTGTAAAATGGAGCTAACTTCTTACCAGACAGCACAGAGTGCTGTGTTAAATACAATGTAAGTGTTGATAATTTTCTTCATTAGGAAATGCAAACTTTGCCCTGAGCAGCTTGCCATCTCTCAACTCTTCTTGAAAGCTGTGGTTTTATTAGACTTTTTCAGTTCCCCAATCTCACTTTCAAGTAGATTGCTTTCCAATTCTATTCTTCATTTACTGTAAATACAGCAGGAGAATCCTTTGCTAGTTGAAATACCCTTTACGATTCAGTGTTCAGTACTGCTAATTACTTTCTTGACTTTTTTATGCTTATTTTGAGAGATTTCCCTCTTCACTGCATTTTGTATATATTTTTAAAGAAGCCTTCTGTTTATAATTATTTTTACATTGACACTTAAACAAACTTACATCTGTTGCCTTTTTTCCCCTTAGACTGAACCAGGATGGATTTTAATTGCACCACCAACTGTTTCTAAAACACTTCCTAGAGTCTCCGCTAGATTCCCTCTGCATAATAAAATCTTGACCAATAAAGTACTAACAAAAATCTGTTAGGGCATTTCATATTTCCTCAAAGGCAACTTTCCTGCAGTCTAGAATGTTCACTTTGCTTCCACAAGCCCCCAAGAATATTTTGAACTAATGATATTGTAATGTCCTGGGTGTTTCTCTGCTTCACTCCTATTAATCATACTTGGTATATTTTCTAGGACTTGGTCCAAAATAGCCTCTAACCATCTGAATGCTTCAATAAGCCGTGGAAGAAAGCAATCCTGAAATACCTCTCAAAATGTGTTCCTCCTCTTCATTTTTGTATTGAGTCGCATCCAAGTCAACATCTGAGTAATTAAAACTCTGCCAGGATCAAATATCCTGCCTTGTTATAGGATTCTCCGATGTATAAAAACATTTGCTGATTCTGTGTTATTTTATTTTAACTACCCTAGAGATGTAAACTCTCTCTGTAGCATCCTAGAATCAACTTACCATTTTATGACTCTAATTTCTATACAGATTTCTGTGTCAGCCATAATATTTCTTTTCACAAATCAACATTCTGCCTAACCAGCTCTCTTACCCACTGCTTTAATTTACTTAACCCTTTGGCAGACTCTGTGTTCTTCCTATTATAAGAGATTCCTGTGCAAAATTATAAAAATATATGTATATGATTTTAAAAACTACAAATATGTAAGAAGCATACAGAACAAATATATAGGCTCAGAAAAATGTTGGCAAGATGCACACACACAGAAGAAAAGAACTTAAATCACTGCTTCAAAACCTGATTTAATGACCACGCTAAATCTTGCCTAGCATTCTTAGTAGAGAAACAGGGTTTAGTAGTCACAGCCTCATGACTCTCCCTTGCTGTCAGCAGAAATGCTGTCGGAAGGGGTGGAGAGCGCTTTACCCTTTCAAGTGGAAAACGGCCTTGATGACAGAGTAGAGAGACAGATCAGAAAAGAGACGGAATAGATTTTTGCTCCCAGAATCTCAAACAAAGGGAGGTACAGCTTTCCAGGCAGAAGCAATGCAGCAGCTAGGGAGTAGAGGGCAAGGAGAGACAGGCGCAGGAAAAGGAGCCCAGTCACAGAATGTAGGAAGGACCTAGGGATGGTCTCAGGGAGCTCAAGGTGGGATCATCTTAGAGGGGAGTTACCTGGATAGACAGGATGAGAAGAATGCACAAAATCAAAGGTCTTTGTGCAGGATTCAACAGAAAATGAGACAAACAAATTTCAGAGATCATGAGGGAAAAAAAAAATGATGAAAATATGAACTTGGTGATCCCTGAATATATTCATGATTTTTATCTATATTAAAGCCTTTTTTTTTTGCTTTGTTTTGTTTTCACCTATCATCAGCAAATGAGAGAAAATTATATTCCCTTTCATTTTTAAAGATAAATCCTCAAACTTATATTTCAAAAATATTCAGTTGGTATCTCCCATGTCATGCTCATTGCAGGAATCACAACAAACTGCAGCAGGTTCATCTTCCTAATTCCTCTTGACTCACTAACTGGCCTTCTCATTATCTTCCCTAACATTTGGCCTGCGCTAACAAATCATTTTCCAATTAGCTTTATGCTTATCCTTAAATGGTTATCCAAAAGCAAATCAGTTACCTCAATCAGAATTTCTGCAGTGCTCATGGTATCTGATGCCATAATCTCCTTCCTTTCTTCTGTGTCATACATGCCCTTTCTCTCACCTGCCTACCAATGCCAAGAAAAACCTGGACAATGAAATTTGTAGCACCATGCTTCTAAATAGTGTCTTCTCTAAATCTTGTGATAGCCAAGGATTTGGAAGCAAAGCTCCACAGCAGTTCTGAATTTCAGAAAGATCATACAAAGCAGCATCCAGATGTCTCAAAGAAATAGCACCATATCAGCTTTTAAAATTCTACATTTTCTACATGAAAGGAAACCTTAGCAATACATGAGTGGAATCTTAGCTCTGAGAACCCACTGCCTGGGAATTCCCATGGTGGGAACAATGAATATGTGGGTTACTGTTGCATTTCTCTGTCAGGGCTTAAGCACGAGTACAGCATATATGGGACCAGATTTGGCATTGTGGCCCTTGAAGAAACAGCTGTGGTCCAAACTGTATTCTCCTGTGTTATCCAGCTTTCTTGTGCTGAGCCACACAGGGTACAGCTGAGTTACCTACACCTTGAAGATGTCAGAGCAGCACCACCACAAGGGGAGTAGACCCAGAGATCTGTCCTCTTGCTCCTTTGAGCCATAATGTCCAGAGATCTGTCCTCTTGCTCCTTTGAGCCATAAGGTCATCGCAAGGCCGCAGCAAAACCCATCTGGTGCCTCTGCACTGGCCTGAACTCTTCTCTAAATGTAGTGCAGGCACTGGAGTTTAGCCACGGAGTTCAGCACTTGATCATCCATCCATGTTGTACCACTTCTCCTCCATGACAAATTTTCACTTCATTTTGATTTTAAAACCAAACTCTTGACTTTTGTCTTAAACATAAATATCTTCCATGAAGCTTAGTTTACTTCTTTCAGCAAATTAATAAATAAATGGCAGATTAAAATTTGCCTTTAGTCCCTCCAAGTTAAATTAAAGAAATTAGCCAGATGGTTAGGAAAATCCTAGGTGGTGGGGAAGAAATGTTAAGTCCCCTTCACTTTAACCCTGCCCCTTGCTCATATGCTGATTGTGTGTGGTCCTGACCATGGTGCTCTCAGTCTGCAAATCCCCTGCAAAGAGTGTCAATTGTCCAAGCCATTCTTCTACATATGAAGGCAAATTATCTACTTCAGGTCAATGAATGCTTATAATGACACATTTTTACTGCCCTTGAAACGCTCAGCTGCTTATTGACTTTAATTCAATATACACACTGGGGTAAATGATATGGGAGAGGGGGGTGTTTAGCTGGTTTTAAAATCCTTAAAATAGTCATATATTTATTTAAATGATAATATTCAGGCTACCTAATATATTGAGTTAAATATATACTCTCATTTGTAAGTACAACCTTTTTTTTTTTTTTTAAGAATAATGTTTACTCATGTAGTTTTCTGGAGGTTTTTGTGAACTTTATTTTAAACTAACAGTACTTCCATCCTCATGTTTTTTTTTTTTTTTTCCTAGAGAGGAAAGCGAAAACAGAGAATGCAGAAAGGAAAAAAAAAAAAAAAAAAAAAAAAACAGAAAAAAAAGGAAAGAAAAGAAAACAAAATAAAAAGTCACTCTGATTAAACATTAATTTACTTTTAAAAAAAGCCTTAGGCCTTTCCATCCTAGAGTATAAAAAATCAAATGCATCTTTTAGCTTGATTTTTTAGAATCTAACAGGTGAAAAAAAAGAGACCATTCTTAATTTTTTTTTTTTAAACACAGACACTGGGAAAAAAATATTTCACACATTATGGCCTCCCGAATTGTTACAGTTGTATTGTAGAAGAGCATGAAAGGTATGTGTCTTTGTTGACAGAATAAAGGAAAGGAGTGAAAGAGGAAGAAAGCCAGCTGGATTACACAGTGGTTTGTACAGTGTTATAATTTGAAAGCCTTGTTATTTCAGCAAAGCTTATTTTATTTAATTCTCAGTTTTCCTACGACAGGACATCTTGGTCCAGAAAGGTGACACAGAGACAGGAGGTCTCCACTCATTTCCAGCACTCTGAGCGATGAAGCTTTGCAAAATCATTTTTGAGATGATTAATGGCAGATTTGACTCTGGGAGGTAATTACAGGTTTTGACAAGAAGTTTGAGACTTTGGGGATGAAAGAGCCTGTGAAGGTTTCACTGAGGAAGCCAAACCCTGACAGGCACAAAATGCTCATCACAGAAATTCTGAAAAAGCACAAAGATCTATAAAATAAGCTAAGTCCAGAAGAACATATTTTTATTAACCCTGCTGCTGCCGATGGCAGATGCATCACGCTTTTTGTTTGGGAACTTATATAGCTTGTAACCTCAGCGACTGCAGTCTTTTTAAGATGCTGTGGTTGATTTGCATAGGAACTTCCTCCCACCTTCCTTCCTTCATGGCGTTTTTCTTTTGAAAGACGGGATGGAGGGAGTGGAGGTAAGGAATATCAGATAGATAGAGTCACGAAGAATAAATTATGACTAATCAGAAAAATCTTCCCATAATGCAGCTAGTTATAGTTCCTGCTATAATTTTTTATTGTTTGTGTTGCAGCAGTGTTATGAATAAAGAAAACATCAAATCAGCGTATGCGCTCCTGAATCTCAGAATATGTGTTTTGAGCTAAAGTCTGAGAACTGGAACAAAGTCTAATTAAAAGGGCTTCCTCCAAGGAAAAGGTCCTTATAGACAGCAGGTCTGCTGGCAGGAGATTTTGATGCCAGCAATGCATGAGGCTATTCAAAAGCAGGAACCTCCACCTATATCATGCTTCAGTCAGGGTTAATGATCAGGTTTCTCCAAATCAAAAATACACTGACCAGGCTCTTACTGCAAACTCTCCAACTTTGCAGTTCCTCCTGATGTGGAGAGTTAATAGTTTGCATTGCACAGCAGAGAGCGGAGTCTGAATGCTGATTTCAGAACAGAACTTTTCCCCAAAGAAAGATTTTTTTTTTTTCACTGAATAAGAGTACTGGAATGGAATCGTGCTCTAGGAAAAGGCCATAAAAGACATACTGTTGTGTCTAAATGTATTTACTATTCATACACTCCTTTATACATCTTGCCACTGCTCAAGTACAGAGCTAGTTTCAGTAGTACCTTCTGACTCCTTTGTGCCTTTTTTCTCAACATAAAACAGTTGTAAACCTGCCTGCTTTGGCCAATTAATTTGTTCTCTATTTCTGGACTGGAACAAAGGGAACCCATCCCTCCTTCTCAGTTTGATTTAATAAACTAAGGATATATGAGGCACATAGGAATCACAAAAGTCAGAGTGGAAAAAGAGGCATGAGCCAAATTTTTCAGTTGCAATAAGTCAGTGACAATCCAAGAGGGAAGCTGCAATTTATGCTAGCCGCAATTCCATAAAAGCTGTTCTGTCAGAAAATAAATGACATTATTAGGCTACTTGTCACCAACATCCCCAGAACTGTATCTTTACAAACCATTTGTGGGCATCTCTGAAAAAACAGCATATGCCCACATTCACTTTTATTAGATCACTCATATTATTTCATATTAATTATGAACAAATGTCCCAGCACAGCAGGAGTTTATCAAGAAAGGCGAGGAATTGAAGAGGATACACCCCTGACAACAGTCAGCATGGGGCTGTTTTACCTCCCTTCAAGGTCCTATTTTGAAGTTTGGAGTAAAATTTAAATCAGAAGTTTGGCCTGGTTTTCAGTCCAGGAATAAAATCTCACTTGCAAAATGTTAATGAATAGAACCGAGGTGAGTGATAGAGCTGCTCCCAGTGATGCAATAGGAATTTTGTTGCTCTAGAGAGAACTGACTCCTTACTGTTACTATGCTTATACATATACTCCTCTGCATTAAAAAAAAAAAAAGAAAGATTTGGGTTATTGGGTTATTGTGTTGAGGCTATGTATGTATGCTATTTAAGCTATGATGCATTTCATTATATTCAGATAACTTTAATGTAGGCATTTCTCCCTGAATTAGACGCATTAGTGATAAATTACTTTAGAATAAAATGAATCAGTTTCTAGAAAGTTCTGTTTTATCAATGATGTGCTCTGCATGCCTGTTTCATTGAAGTCTTCTGCACTTCAGTCTGATAAATCCTGTCTTTGATCTATTAGTTTCCCACGACGATCAGTGGTGAGGCAGAACGACATGATCGAGAGAGGAGTTCAGAGTACTCGTGACCCAAGTTCTCCTTGAACGGTTCCTGTCTCCCTGAGTCCATACACACTACAAAGGGAGCCAAAAGCATTGACTATAATGAAATAAACTCTTTGAAAGTGAGCGTCACCTCATAAGCCTCACCTAGGATCCTCAGGGAAGTGCCTGAAACCAGGTGGAGTTTGTCCAGGCCTATATATTTCTATCTAGTGGGATTCGTGAACATTTGCACTGGCATAATTGTTTAATGATCTGGCCTTATACAAAATACAAGATGAGTAAGAGCAGATGATATCTAAATAGTTTTGTGACTCCACCTCCAACGTTTAATGTCACCTTTTCTGCACAGTGAAAGCAGCAGCTACTGGGAAATTCACGCTTGGTCTCAGCATCCCTGAGGATGGAAAGGTCAGGTCACACATTGCAGAGGAGAGTAAAAGAAAATGACGCCAAACATGAAGCTCCAACACTACAGTCAGTAAACGTGAGTGAATATAGAAAAAAACCCTGCAAGGAAAAATGTTTGAAATCTTAGAGAAAGTTACCGAAACCTGCATCTGCATTAGCTTTCCACCAATATATTCACTGAAAGCAACTTCAAAGTTGTAGGCATGAGAACTGGCAGAAACTCACCTTTACTGCTGCACATAAAATGCTCATGGAAGAATCATTCATTTTTTTCATGTCGACTGGGCACAAAAGTATCATGGGATTCAGGAGGCCAATCGCAGCTAATCAAGGATCGGCTAAAAAGTGTCTCATTTATTTCAAAAGAATGAGAGCATATAGCTCAATTTTCAAATGAACCCTGTCAAGACATAAAACAAAAAACTCAGAGAGACATCTGTCAAATAAAATTTTAATAACATATGAATCAGAATAAGTTGTTGCCTATTGTTTGAATATTCCAATAGTAGAAAGGAGGTTAAATTCAAATAAATTATTCATTGAGAATATTTGCTCATGTCTAGTATCTCTCTGTATAATTTAAACAAAAACAAAGGTGCACCACAGAATAAAATGAAGATTTTTAAATACTTCATTGAATCTAGGTGACACAATTCTCCATCTCATTCCAAAATAATTATTAAGCACTTGAGAAATAAATACTAATGCATAAAAAATATATTGAATTGGCAGACAGCAAATACATTATTTATTGCTTCAAGTTATTGATGAGCTTTCATACCACCTCGTCATTCTGTTTTGCCCTGTCACTCATGAGCTATAAGATCATCAGTAATTCATAATAAATAATGTATCCATAGTCAGTCCTTCAGGTAGCTACCCTTATTTATCTAGATATATGTACATGCATATGCACTTCTCCACCACAAGAAATGGTCAGCATATTAAACAATGCTGATTTGCAGATTTACAGGCAGAGAATTGGGAAATAAAATAAAATAAAATAAAATAAAATAAAATAAAATAAAATAAAATAAAATAAAATGATAAATATTTTTGGCAATGTATTTTTTTCCATTCCTAGAACAAATTTCTACATCAATATATAAATACAGAAGGTTATAATAGGATCAGTTCAAACCACTTTATGTGTTAAACATATAATACAGTTTAGTTCCTCTCATATCTACTGTAAATCAAAATCATAATGAAACAGTATTTTAACAGTTTTAATATAAGCAAAAGGAACAAAATTAATTAGTTTAACTAATTGTGGACTACTTCAGTGCAGTGAATAGTTTTAAGTTTATGGAAAATACTTGAGAAAGGATTGAATGGAAAATAAATTCCAAAGGTAAGTTATTCTTATAAAAATGACAATAGCACAAAGCAGATTAAATAGCTGCTTCTGAATATCAGCAACAAAGGACTGATTACAATACAGTAACATCATTTATAATAACAAGTAAATATCTAATAACTTTTTGTCCCATAGTACAAATGTTTCTGAATATTTGTGCTGAAATGATGATGCAAAGTGATCACTAACGAAAATTGCCTTTGTTTCAACCTGCATCATCTTTCAAAGTTCTATACAATGCAGCTATTAACTCTTTCTTCAACTAATGAAGTAAAAATTGTGTTGGTTCATGTTAGCTGCGTAATAGCATGGCTAACATTAATATGAATGATGAGTTGTACTTTCAAAAAGCGGCAGGAAGAGGCTTTTCCTATATATGCTTCATCTTTGGAGAAATGAATGTCTGGGGCCAATTTCTCTAATATTGTATGCAGTGTGTTGGATTACATATTTTTTCTGTTATTTTATCCACCTCGTTTTGTATTTTGCTATGCACAATCATCTGTTGTAAGTGACTCAGGAGAAAATACGGGTATATCAGCTGCATAAGCAAGATGGATCATTGAAATGTATAAGCAGGAAGAACATAAACCATTGGTGCATTTTGATTTAAAAGGTTGTACAACAACGCAAACAAAATATTTGCATAGGGTTACGCAATATTAAGGCGATTGTATAAGACTCTGATGATAATTTATGTAGAATATCACAGGGGTACTGTACATATGTCTAACCATGTGCTTTCAAGAAATACAGCTTCAAGCTGGAGCAGAAGAGTTTCGTAAGAGAAGGAGGACTAAAAGGGCCAACATGTTCAGCTTAAAGAAAATCTGACTTTTCATGCAAGTAGATACGTATATTTTGCATATTTTGCACATGGTGTGTTATGTGAAAAGAGGGATAGATGCACAGAAGAAAACCTATTTACACTAAAAAGCAGTTTAGTCTTTGGCCAAAGAATAGAGGGGACTAAAATGTAGCCAGGAATAAACAAAATGAGTAGATTTCCAGAGGAATGAAGTTTTGGAGCAATTTTCTAGGAGAAGCAGTCAGCACAAAGAGTCTAACTGAAGAGGGAATTTGACAAATCGATGAACAACACCAGACAGAAGGCAATGGCGCTTGATGACCCCAAAGACCTTTCCTATATTCTTATAGACTACAGCATGATTTTTTTCCCAGTGAGGTAAGTGCAATTGCATGCGGAATTGCAAGGCAGTCTCAGCTCCTTCCTGCCTGCAGGAGAAGGGGGAAAAGGAACTGTGGAAGCCCGTGAGACCTCTTTTGCCAGTGCTTCAGCAATATGATGTGGCAGATGGGTGGAGGAGCAAGGCGCACCTTATTCCCTGAATAAAAAAGCAGATAGCAGAGCCCGTTCACCCTGCCCAAGCTTCAGTCCAAGGCGCTTGCGCAGCAAAAGTAGACACTCTTTACACACGGCCATTCCTGTAATGTGGACACTCAGTGACGGCTGGTACCAGGCCCCAAGCAAGCAGAAGGAGAAAGAAACATTTAAAAGAAGTGTCTAGTATGAAAAAGAAAAGGAAACAGAACAAACAAGACCCCCAACCTGTCGACTCGCAGCTGTTTTCACAGCACCCAGCTTTCTGGGACCATATGGCTAATGTCTTGTCTTAGCAGGGCACAAAGGGCTATGCTTTTTTGTTTTTTATTCTTTCTGCATAAAGCCTGTCTCCACAACGAAAAGGTAGAGGCTTCTCCCCAAGAGGTAGCTTATGCACATACTGCTTTCCTTTATTAAAGGAACCCAAAGTGCTTACAGAAACAACAGTGACTCACGCCAGCTGAAATCAATAGGTATAGTAGAATATGTGGAAATAAATAAAGAGCTAGTGTGCCAAAAATCATCAGCGCTTCCCACTGACTTCAAAGACAAGTGCTAGGAAAATGTCCAAATTAATTTTGTATGTGTTATTAAAGTTCTCCATCATGCGAAGCAGAAGTATCCTGAGGCCCCAGTGCTGCAATGAGCTCTCCTGCAGCACGTGCATACAGTTAGCAAGAATCAGAGCGCGTCAATCCCACCGTATGGGACTGAGGCCTTTGCGTGACTGCTACTTAAGGCTCAGGACCTGTTCTATGTCAAAAATCAGTAACCAAGCTCTGCCTTAGCAGAGTGCTGCAACCCAGTCTCTACCTTTGGGCTCGTTTGACCGAGTGTGCATAAAACAACTAATTACAGTAGCAAGCTACTTAGGAGTCTATGACCTCTTATTTTTAAGAACAAAATGAACAAGCTCAATTCCCCAAACAATCTAATTTGCCTCCTTTTCAAATCTAACATCTGCAGCCATACCCTAGTTTTCACTCTAAAAGGCTGCAGCCAGGAATTATCTCAAATGTGTAGATTTTTTCATATTGCGCTGAGACGGCAAGAGCCTTACCTAACCAACTGCATATATCCATCACCTGCCCAGCAGTACTTGCAATTTGTTTACAGTCAACTGCAAGGAGATATATAAACTTCCCCAGATGAGGCAGATGTTGAATTTACACAGACAAGTGACAAACGAGCTCAGAATGAGCACATGTACAAGAATAGCCTACAGTATGCCATTATATCATGACATAAATATATGACAACTAGCTCCAACCAATGCCCATGGCAAATGTTCCCATGTGCTACTGCCATTAGAGTAATTTGCTATGTTGCAGGGTTTTTTGTTCATCTCTCATTCTAAAGTAATAACGAATAGAATGGTACCTATTAGAAAGAGCAAACTGTAATGTACTGCATGAGTTTCAGGGCAACAGTCTGATAACTGTAGATTTCCCTACAGTAAGCTAATGTGCCTCATTTCTTGTGGAGTAGTTTCCAAATGCCAGTAATACATAGCACCAGAAATATACGCAAACAGATACACATCCCATAGTAAGTCATAAAAGGAAATAAATTATAATCCCCTATATATAGCAGTATACCTAGACTCAAACTGAACAGACAGACAGAATAACCTATGATATGTATTTGTAGATTAATATAAAGCAAAGCTTCCAGTATATGTGAAGAGCAGCCTTTTGTAAAATGAATGGACTCTGTGTAAGTGTTCACAAGGGATGGGAGGTTCATCCTGTCTAGCTGCGCTTCCAATTTTTTTGAAGCTTGAAAATCACTCCTCTGCAGAGAAACAAAACCAAAATCCCCTATACACAAGTGAAATCCTCCATAAGTCCTCAAAATGAAACTTATGTTGCAGGAGATGTTGCATGGATCTTGGGTTAATCCACTGAGAGTGAAAAAGTAGCTTTGAAAATGAGGAAAAGGTGGCATCAACTAAGGTAACTTCCCCGATTTCTGTATGCTTTTAAAGGAGTTGGGAGAGACCAAATCCTACTTTGAGACTCTGATACATTTAACGTAACTTTTCAGTTTTAGAAAGGTTACCTTTCGTAGTCAGTGAAACCTCCCATCTGACATGCCCATAGTCATATGATATGAGGATTACAATATTTACAATAGGAGGATTACAGTTTTTCAGCTTGAAGCCTTTCCCTGTCATTTACTATTCATACCACTGCACTATTGCACTGCAAAGTTACAGTTTAGTTGAGGAGCCTTGATAAAACAACACACCTCTATTCAGAACAAATATATATAAAAAAACAAATTTCTTTGCAAGAGAGAGCTGAAGCAGGAGTCACTGCCCAAATGCAGGCCAGTCAGTGCTGGTTAAAGTCTACCCAAGAGACTGATGAGAAATCTTTTTTTAAAATGGATCCAAACATCACATCTTGAAGAGAAGGTAGCAAGAAAACATCTAGACAGTGCTACAAAACCATGAGTAGTAAAAAGGGAGAACTATAAACTGGGTACTAGCTGGAAATGGTCTTGAACTGTAACCAAGGATATTGAATCATAGATTTGATTCTTAATTCAGAAGACTGAGACTTTGCCCCTATTTTTTTACAAGGGAGAATGCAGCAAGGAAATAGCTTGGATTTGCCTCTATCCATTTTTTTTCTATGCATATAATCCACAGGATGCCAATTTTGATTAACCACTTGGTTCAGAAAAGTTAAGTGCTTTCTTCTCTGTCAATAAAAATGTGATTGATTTTGAAAACTCACACAATTATTTACTAAAGGCAGAGGAATTACAGAGCTGAAGTTGCAAATCAAGACCCTCACCCTAAATACCTCCTCTATGCTGGACAAGTCACCAGCTGGTCCTTGGTCTTCCTACTCTGACACTGCAGAAACATGGTAATGGAAAGTGGTTGGGAAGGAGCCACAGCGCATTCTGGACACATTCAGAGTAACAGGAGGACTAGAATTTCATATGAAGCCCCAAGTGGTGTTCCCAACCACTCAGTACAGATGCAGCTCTAATTATTGACACCCAAGTTGTGCATTCAGTGCAAATGCTACTTTTTATTTATTATTATTTTATAATAATGTATAAAATATGTTTATTTTACTGTGTGTTTTCAGAAAAGAGTGATGTACTGTCAAATCCTGAGACCCTTGCAGACTAAATCATCCAAGAATCTTTGCTTCTGCCACAGAAAGTCAGAAGATACACAGGAGTTGCAGTGAATTTATCGGGATGAAAAATAGGAATTGCACTGAGAAGAAATTAGTTTCATTACACCCTTACGCAAGTCATTGTATGAAGCAATTTTCCCTTGAAGAATGAAATAATTTACATTTGACTTCACATAGCCCAGAAGAGCTGTCCCACTTGTCAAGTATATCCAGAGAAATTGAGGCATCTCAACACACTGCTATTTTAGATGCCCTGGAGTATGGCCTCAAGCTTGTCCTCCAGCTGCCTTTCTGCAGATCTTCCCTTATTCCCACATGGTGTTTGCTGTACTTCTGAAGCTGTCTCAGGTACCTAAGGGCTTTAAATGATCTAGACACTTGTCTCTAGGCAGCTGAATCCCACCTATTGTGTTTTCCCCGTTAGGTTTTTTATGTTGAGGCTGTAAAGAAGACAATAGTCTGCTTCTCTACCACTCTGGGATATGTTCTCTAGGAGAAGAATTGTTGCTCTGGCTTAACAACCCCTCTGTGTAAAAAGCAGCATAAAGAGGTCATATCAGAACTGAAAATTGGGCCAAAGAAAGAGTATTTTCCTCTGGATGCACAGTTATAATTGCTATTATGTTTAGGGAATTGGGCTTGATCACTGAATGGAAAACACTTTGCAGTTAAGAGGGTTGAAAGCATAACTAGATTTGAATAATTGATGTTAATTTCCATTTGCAGAGTAGACTATCACAATGCTGAATCCAAATGTCATACACTGTTCTAGTCCATTCCCTCATTTCTTGTTGCTGGAAATTGCAAGGTAATGCGAACTGGAGGGTCTTGTACAAAATTGCTATATGGATCACATCCCATTATACATCTGAGATCAGGAAGAATCCACTTTTGCATTATCGCTTGTGAAGCAAGTTCTTTCCTTATTTGGCTATACAATTAACTTGAATGAAACCAAATGTAATGCCTTGAAAACAATACTAAATTAAATGGTAATGCACTAATCCATCAATTACAATGGGGCAACTAATGGCTTGAAATAGCTTTGTACAAGAGTTTCTAGTTGGATTAATAATATAATTAATGTTATGTACTCACTATTAAAGTAGGAAATAAAATATTGTTTTAGTTAATCTCTCTTTGTCATTGATGGGAAAGTGTAATGCAACCAAAATGAATATTCATTGCAGTTTCTTGTAATGTAATGCCTAAGTATGCAAGTATCGATTCAAAAAGGAAAAAATAATCAGGATTTGCCAGCTATTACAACATAGTTATTACTGACATTTCTGTAGGTTTCAGAAACAGTGAACATGCCCTTTAATACCCTTATTTGTTCTAAAGGCAGTAACAGACACTTTAGCTTTTTACAGGTCACAGAGACATATCTGGCTAATACTACGAGCTGGTAGGCTCAGTATTCACTGGTTCACAGTTGTTTTAGAGACCCTATCATAAAAAGAGAAAAATGTAAAAAATTAGATGCAAATTATCTGACCAGGTGCAGCAAAAGGGAGCAGAACCGTCGACACTTGGAAAATCAAGGCAAGATGACTCCTGTCCTGACTGCTGTAACAGATGCAGTTGATCAGCTAATGAATTTCGTACTGTCGTCAAGCGAATCTCAATAACCGTGCAAATCTGGAGGCACGTGCATATGTGTAGTATCCCTGTGCATGCGTGCAAAGAAGAGCACAGAAGCTGTTAATCTACCTGATCTCTTCCATTAGATCCTGGATCTGAATTATCTCCCTGAGTCAGGAGAAAAGAGGAAGGCCAAGGGAAAACAGTCGAGGTGAGCTCTATCTCCCAGCACCCCTGCGAGACAGATGTGCCTCTATATCTCCACTGCAAGGTGGGCAACTTGGCACATCTGGCACTGTTTCACCAGTTATGCAACATTTGCTACTAACCTAAGGCAGAGTTGTAGAAAGGGACCCAAAGATTTGATTTTATGCAGCTTGTGGGAACTTTGCTCAAAGAAACCTGGTTAGCGTATGACATAAGCTATAGACTAAAAGATATAAAGCCACTATCTATAAATAGAAAATAGTGAATAATATGTGCATAGACATCATCATCATGGCATGTTTATAGCGGCCTTTGAAGCAGGTATATATAAAAAAAAATCTCCTTTGCATTAACGACTGCTCAGAGGGTCCCAAGGAGAAACAACTAGCTCCTATATGCCTTTGAGCCAATGAGCTAGAAAGCAAAGGCATTCTCCTAGTTTCTCCTTCTTTCTAATTTCTGTCTCTCAGATTTTGTCTCATCCACTGGCTGCATAGACACAGTTGTTTCTGAGCTGTGGAAAAGCAAGTAAATGGTAATTCTGCTTTACCTCCTAATGCTTTTCCCTGACTCCAGCAAAGCACCCTGTGGGCGAAGTATACTCAAAGAGAGTGGCAGCACAGAGTACAGAGGTCACTTAGAGAGCAAAAAGCTATCCTGTATTATTTACAAGAAGTATTAGATAGCATTTTGGCCATGGAGACACAAAGAGGCATCATGAGATCATTAAAGCTCTAAAGTGCATGTAAAACAGAAGGGTGACTTTTTAAGAGGTTATCAAAGGATCCCACATGTGTATGAAGTCAACTCTAGCTGAAGCAAAAAGACATATGCCTGTTAATATTAATGGAAACTGCAGAGTGAGTAGAAAGGCATTCAGTTTGACTGCCTCTGAAAACACATTTCAGCAATAATGAGATTTTAACTTGTAGTTTAAGGGAATCTATACATTTTCAATGGGAAGCATAGCTCA